>NW_022196913.1:5394262-5484299 GCF_008632895.1 Mastomys coucha
AGAGAGAGAGAGAGAGAGAGAGAGAGAGAGAGAAACAGAGACAACGAGGCACAGAAAGAGACAGAGAGGAAGAGAGAATAGAGTCAGAGAGAGACAGAGTGAGAGGGAGAGAAACACAGGCACATGGGTAACTTTCAGCAGCATTTAAACATACTAAACATTAAACATTGATTATTCTCTAGTTCTCTTTGGGTTTGGTCAGTTTACATTTCCATCATTTTTTTTTCTTTTATTCCTCTGCGACCCCTTTCTACAACTTAGATCTGGAGTGCTCCTTAGTGAAGATTTCTAAGTCAGCCATCTCAAATATAGCATTTTTTGCTTTCCTATCTAATTTATTTCTTTAACAGAATTCACCTAGCTCTATGATGGAAAATAATTTCCATAAACTGAATTCTGTCAACATGACAGAAGCAGTGTGACATTTAAATGTGAGTTGCTTCATGGTGATTTCTTGATTCAAGTCTTTTGAGTGGCCTCTGTGTCATTTAGATGAAAAATGATGTCATAACACTAACCTGAGGACTGGCTTTCATTGCCTTCTTCTTGTCCTCCACTGTTCTTCCTGCTCTCCCTCTATTGTGATTATAAGGAATTCTTGGTATTTTTCAAGCCAGAGGTAGGCTCCTGGACCATTCTCTGTAGGGACCACTGTTCCCACAAGTGTCCACATTGCTGACTATAACTACCTTCAAATTCTGTTCAAATGTCACCTTGTTAAAACTACGTCCCTTTTGGTATAGGAAATGTGTTATTAGAAACTTGAAGAAAGGTCATCCTTGTTATAAAATGGCAGAGAATATGGCTGAATTGTCTTCATGTGCTACTTGTCCATGAAAGGGTGAGTTTAGAAAAAATGAACTAGGAATCTCATTCAGGACAGTCAGAACCAATCAATAAACAAAATATAGAGGCTGTGGCATGGTTTCTCTTGATTGCCTTGTAGTAGTTAGCCAAATTGAAATAAATTAAAGATCAGGTTTTTAATAAACGAGGAGCATAACTTGAGGATTCAGAAATTTCCTTTCCTGGTCATGTTCTTAAGAGGAAAAACACTCAGAAAGAACAAAGATATAGTTCACTTATCCTTTGATTTAGACAGGCAGAATTTTGATAATTTCAAACTGAAGAGATCTGATGACTAGCAAATAAAACTATCTCAAAAGAAGTGACTCAGATATTCATAGGATCCTAATCTTTTCTGCCTGAAGCAGCCTCATGTCTGCCTCTCTACATCATAATAGACACTCCTTGATCAATACATTTGTGGCTCAACTCAATAAGGGTCTGGTAGACTTAAGTGGTAAGCCACAACAACTTCTCTGCAATCTTGTCTCCATGGGTATACAAAGTCCAAAATGTGCAGGGGTGTGAGTTTCTCCATACAGAATGCTAAGGATGCTCCAGTGAGCTTCCTGTCTTAGATAGAAAGCTATTATAAAGACAATGATATGAGGGAGAATCCATATGAGAGAAAGGCCAAGGACAATGAGACTACTGTTCAGATCCAACACTTGGGTGAGAGGCCCAGAGGTAAAGAGAGATACCTGAAGACATTATAAATATATATATATATATATTTAGTGAAATGTGGGAGAATAATGATAGAACCTATAAGTGACAGAGCCACCTGGGATCCCTGAATATCTCATTCCTGCCTTAGTCTATCTGGAAAGTAGGACAGGAAGACAACAACAAAAAAAAAACTTTTCCAATTTTCAGGTAAAATGTTTGCCTTATGTTCCAGACATGCTTAAGAATTGTCATCCTTCTTTTCTCTATCTTGTCTGGGGATAATAACAAATATTCTGAGGCTACTCAACCTGTGCATTTTAGAAATACTAAACTCTAAAGCTCCAGATGGGCTAGTCAGTTTGTACATCTTAAGACATGCTAGTGAACTAAAATTAGAAAATGCTTTTTAATGGCAATCAAATATGTTTCAGAATTCAAAGCAGTGCATGCAAAGCAATCATATACCTGTAGTAGCTAATTTTGTGTAGGTGGATATAAAGTACCTGTCAGAAAGGAGTATATTTGAAAAATCTGGCCAATAGTTTCAGAGATTGCTGAAGTATAGGCTTACTTGGTGACATAGCTTTTAGGTCTATGGTGAGACAGAATCCTGGGAGGAGGACTCTAATGAATGAGTAGGCTGTGCGCATCAACAGTGGACACAGAGTAGAGAGTGAGCAAGAATAATTTCATAAGGAAATGACTGCCTTCCTCCAACCATGCCCTGTCTCCTAAAACATCTACCACTTCTCAATATAGTTCTACAAACTGTAGAGAAGAAATGCAATGAAAGATCTGTGGAGGCATAATGTATTCACATCTTAACTGATTATACAGTAAAAATATACAACCATACACTGAAAATATAAAATATAAAAATATAAAATATAAAATATAAAAATATAAAATATAAAAATATAAAAAGTATAGCAATCATACACTGAAATTTCAAAATTATAATTTATAATTATTTCAAAACAAATGAAGCACATAGGCTGTGACTAGAACTCAGAGGGAGCTTCCTTGCTTATAATGTGTGAGACTCTAGATTTGATATTGACAAGGGGTTCATAGGAGTGAACTTAACCCATACATGTAGGATTAGCACACAGAATCTCAGGAAACATTAGGTAAAATCAAAGCTATGTATAGTGTAAGGATACATACATTATTTTATGGATTAAAAAGATAAACTGGTCTGTATATTTAATGCCATCTCAATCAATATCCTGCTCAATTGATTTCAGAATTTGGCAACCTTATTTTAATTTTTGATAAATCTAAAACTCCTAGTTATAAAACATGAAAAGAAAATTGGAAGACTCATATGTCCTGAATTCAAGACAAATCCTAACAATAAAATAATTAAATACTTAAAATAACCTATCCTATGACTAGATATAATTTAGTGGAACAAACAGAATAAAAACACTGATCCCCACATATAAAAATGTTCTCAAAAAAGTATGTGCAAAATCAATTTGATGAGTAAAAGATAGTTTTATCAATAAATTCTGTTTGAATCCACAGCACGCTATCTAGATAAAGACAAAATAGAAAGGACAATAACATTGTCTCACAGTAGGGATGAGTTATGCCAGGCTTCGGGTTCTAAATGTATAGGCTCCACCTTTTAAAACTTTTACTTCAAAAGCTAAAATTAAAAGTAGAAATTGGAAAGAAATGAAAATAAAAGTTGGGTTTATTAGAAAAAGAAACAATTTATTTATAGTGAAAAAAAGTGAGGTTCAGACTGGGGAGAAACATTTGCACAACAAAGATGTAATAAGCCTTTTTAAGCATACACAGACAATACATTTTACCCAACAATAATAGTTATTACTGTTACTATATATAAAGATCTCAAAATCTTATAGAAAAAGGAGGTAATAAGTGAAAAGGAATTCACAAACAAGATAAGGAAATACCCATACAACTTCACTAGTAATCAATTAAAATTAAAATTCAGGGTCTGGAGAGATGGCTCAGTGGATAAAATGTTTAATGCTCAAGAATTAGATCCCTGAGTTTATTTCCCAAACACCCTTGTAAAAGACAAGTATGATGGTGTGCAAATGTAATCCCAGCACTGGAAAGGCAGTGACAGGAAGATTTTAAAATGTAGATTTTAAAAGGTCTGCTGACCAGCCAGGCCATCTGAACTCATGAACTACAGGTTCAGTGAGAGAGATATCTGAAAAAAAATAAAGTAGAGCAGAAAGAAAGAAAGCTTATGCCAACCTGTGACCTCCACACACATACACAGTTTTCATGCTCATGGACACAGTTTTTTTACATATATACACACAGACACACAGACACACCCACACATACCCACACACACACACACACACACAGAGAGAGAGAGAGAGAGAGAGAGAGAGAGAGAGAGATCTTACTTTGTTCTGAAGATAGCAAACAAGTGACCTTAAATACAGTGTAACCATTTGTGCAAGTGTCGTGTCTTGAAGGGTCTTCTCTCACAGCAGGGTAAAGGGCATCTGGAGAATCGTTGTATTCTTAGCTTGGTGATGGTAGTACTAGGGCTCTGATAAAATCTAGTAGCCCTCTTCTTTAGACCTATAGCGACCTCCACCGTGCTAGGATGGAACAAAAACCCCACCAGTAACTTCACCTTAGCTTTATACTTTTCTGTTTCCTAAATTAAAAAATTAATTTATTATTAGTTGTTATTCAACATCAAAGACATTTTATTATGTATACATCAGATGCAATCAACATTATTAAATATACTTATAGTAGTGCATGTATCTATAGAGAAGGCACTATAGATTTTTTCCTGTCTCCTTTCAAAGGAGCATTATACTCAAACCCACTTTAAAACACATTGCTGAAAGTATTAAGTTGGAACATGTTCATTTACATTTTAAAATAACATTTTAAAAGGCGGTTTTCATTGCATAAAATGTCAGAAATATAACTTTTTAATTAACATGCATTAATCATACATACATACATAATGAAGTTCTGTATATTTCAACACAAACATAAAATGTTTTCCATTTTGATTTACCTAATATGTTGTTCTATTATACAAATACTAAACACATTAAGATAAGTATACATTAATTAAGTATATATGTGTTTATACAAAAGAAAATTAAGACATGAATGTTTGCCTAGAGAATATTGAGTATGAGAGCTAGCTATAAAGTATAATACATATGGTAAAGCTAGATATCAGTTCTGTAAACATGTACACATATGTGTGATAGCATCAAATGAATAATTAAAATAGGTAAATTCTACTATATACAAATTAAATTGAGATCATTTTGATTTTAAAAGCAAATACAATTTATCTGCCTTTCTCTAATTAATGTGTAAATGTGATTTACTTGGCTTCTGTACGTCTAAAAACATAAATAATATTATCTTTTCATCATATACTTAAGCACTATAATATGCAGAATAAATATACCAGGCATCTGTCAAGAAAATGAATCTTACCTGTCACATTCTAGGAGTTTCTCTACTTTCTCAAATACATTGAAAAGTTAGGCTTAAAAAAATGTATTATCAGCCATCATCCTAGCTGTTAGATCTATAAAGGGGCTTTTATTAGGGGGGAGTTGGTATGATTGATATCAGTGACAATGAGAGAAAGTGTAAAGAAGTTAATAAAATGTGTGCATGTGTGTGTGTTTGTATGTGTGTGCATGCACACATGTACATGTGTGTAGTGTATGCTCAAAGATGTGTAGTTGCTACTGTCCCGGTGTGCACATGTGAAAAGTAGACGGGTGTCCTTCTCTATGTCAGTGTCTTATTGGCTTGAGATAGACTCGATCACTGAATCTGCAGCTGGCTGACCACCAAGCTCTAGCAATACTGTTTTCCCCTGTGGGTGACAGCACTTTGCCTGTAGGTACCAGAAGTTATGAGAGGCAGGTCCTGGAGATTAAATCTCTGGTGCTCACATTTGTGTAGTAATCACTCATATTTGGTACACTATATCATCTTCTCAGAAAGCATATTGTGACTCAGGCTAAGTAACAACATTGAAAACTCAAAATCACTGCTAATGTGAGTGGCATCATCACTCTTATGATTTCTCTGAGTTGGTAGGCATTGAGACAAAGTAAGAGGCACTTGTAAAGCATATGAATGAAGAATGACACTAGTGTTCCTAAGCAGTGGCTTGGGGGTCCTTTTCATCTGTGAAGAAGATGTGAGAGCCCATGGCCTCTGTGTGTGTGTGTGTGTGTGTGTGTGTGTGTGTTTGTGTGTGTACATGAGTGTGTAATTGGAGTGGCTTAACTGTTTTATATTTAGAATGTGACTGTTTGCAGAATTGTCTTTGAAAAAATGTTCTGCTAGTAAAATAATCATTTAAATATCCCTGCTAGTGATGATAATAGTATTGCACTTATAGTTTTGTGTGTTTGTATGTGTGGTGTATTCATGAAGGTATGCATGTCCATATGTGTATGGGTTTAAGTCTCTTAGCTGATCCTAGAGCTTCTGGTATGACTAGTCTAGGTGCCAACTTGTCCTGAGAGGTCCTTGTCTTACTTTCCTCATGTCAGAATTTGGAAAAATATGCCTTCCCATACTTAGAATTCACATGGGCTTTGGGGATCCAAACACTAGTCTCTATGCTTATGCTGAAAGCACTTTATCCAAAGAGCCACCTCTCCGTGTTCCTTAAAGTAACTTGAAAACTAAAGAATTATAAAGACTTGCCTGAACTCAAGTGTGACTTGCACATGTAGGTCCCACAAGACAAATATAACACATGCATATGCAGCATCGCAGAAAAAAATTAAAGACATACAAGAGCTAAAGTACAATACAGTGTGATCACATTAAATGTGCATTCCCCATCTCAGAGAGAGCTTGTCACAGCAATGCACTTTTCACATTGCGCAGCTCTGAACAGGACCCTTTCAGCAGCTGCATACTGCTCCATTTAGCCTCCCATTCCTCTTTTGTAGACTTTCTTCTCTCAGTCAACAGCTCACTGATGTTCAGTGCTGTCACTAGAAAGCATAACTGAAGTTCAGCCTATTTTTCTAAGTGCTGCTCCATGCTAATGGAACAATTTTCAAATATCCAAAAGGAAACTACTTTCTTTATAAGGCACACTAGACATAGTTATTGTAAGAAAATGTGAAGACTTTCTAAGCTCTTAGAAGACAAGCTTGGTCATTTGATGATTAATTGTCTCTGGTATACTCTTTCTTGTAGCTGGACTGCAATACAACTGCAGGTGTTATATGCTTCGGATAATAATATTGCAATCATGAATAATGTAAAGGTGATGGTTTTATTTTTCTTTAATAGCTCAATGTATCATAAATCTGGTTACTTGAGAAGGGAAGCTCCATCCTATTAAATCACAAAGCACTTGTTCTTAAGCACAAACATTATTGCCAGGTAAGGAATGAATACTCTTTAGGAAAGAATGTCTAAACACCTAATATTCTGTCTCAATTTTTTTGGTTCTGTGACTGACATTGGGATCAGGGAAGATATTCTAATTCAGGCATTTGCCTTCAATGATATGGTCTTCTGGGAATTGAAGAAAAATGAATAATTTGGTGTTGCCTGTTGTGAATATCTCAAGTCACTGTAAATCATTTGCCAGGTTAATGGTCTGATTTCTTCTCTACATGTAACCTTGAAATCAAACTTTTCCACATCTCCTTGCTTATACTATTCAATTGTATGATTATTTATTAGTTTATTCATTCTTCATTCATTCACCCATTCTTTCACTTTACATCTTCTTCACAACCCCTCTCCCACCTCTCCTCCAAGCCCCACTCTACCACCTGTGTTCTCCAATTCTACCCTCTCCTTCTCCTTAGAGAGGGAAGCCCCCACCCACCCACCTGGGTACCAACCTGCCCTGACACATCAAGTCTTATCAGGACTAACTAAGTACATCCTCTCCCACTGATTCCAGACAAAGCAGCCTAGCTAAGGGGAGGCTCCTGGGAGGATATGGTGACCCTAGCTGAGACTCCTAGCAGCAGGACATATGGAACCTAAATTATCTACCTCCTGTAGCCAAGAAGGACTTCCAGTGGAGTGAGGGGGACATCAACCCACTCACAAAATCTTTGACCTAAAATTTGCCCTGCCTACAAGATGTGCAGGGATAATGATGGAGCAGAGTTTGAGAGAATGGTTAACCAACTAGGGACCCACCTCATGGGAGACAGACAACCCCTGACACTATTAATGATACTCTGCTATGCTTGCAGACAGGAACCTAGAACAACTGACCACTGAGCACCTGATGGAAAAAGATGAGGCAACCAAACATTAGGCAAAGGTTGAGGAATCTTGTGGAAGAGTTTGGAATGATGATTGAGGGAGTCGGAAGAATCAAGGACACCATAAGACTTACAGAGCCAACTAACCTGGGCCCATGGGGGCTCATAGAGACTGAACCACCAACAAAAGCGCATTCATGGACTAGACCTAGATCCCTTATACCTGTGTAGCATAAATGAAAAGTTTGTAGAAGCATCTCACTTACAAATCAACCTCTTCTGGACACTCATCCACATGCTTTAGTCTCTCCTGCTATGAAGACTTGCCAGTCACTTCTGGAAAAAATAATGAAGCAGCAGAAATTAACCAATCAATCAAGTATCTACAACTTAATTTAATTTCTTCTACTTTCCCTTCAGTATTCACTTTGTGGTTCATTAGCACTCTACCAGAGGGTGACTTATGGGAGATTGAAAACAAAAACAAAATCAAAGTACTATGGTTTCATAGCAATCTTGTGGATTGAAATGTTTAAAACTAGAAAATATGTCAAAGTGAAGATTTCAGTCATCTGGCTATTTCATGGCTGGGTCACAGATGATAAGATCATTACATGACTGTATAGTTAAATGCCTAAAGAACGATTATTTCATGCTAGTCAATCTGAGAAATGATTATCTGGCCTTACTGGTAGAATTACTGAGAAATGAGGCATTTGAGAAATAACTGGTAAAACTCAAACAAATTTGTAGATCTGAGAGTGAGCTTTAGAATCCATGTACAATAGCCAGATGTGGTGGTATATTTTTGTAATGTGAGACTTAGAAGACAGAGGCAGGTAGATTCGGGGGACTCACAGGCCATACTGCCAAGACTACTTGATGAGTTCCTGGACAATGAAAGACTCTATCACAAAATAATAAGATAGATGGTTGAAGAGAAATGATGCTTTTGGTTCCTCTCTCTCTCTCTCTCTCTCTCTCTCTCTCTCTCTCTCTCTCTCTCTCTCACACACACACACACACACACACACAACTTACATATGTACTCACAGAACATCCTCCTCACCACTTACACAGACACACTCCAAAACAGAATGTGATTTAGGACATATATCTAAATAACTAAAAGGAACTGAACGATGTACTTAACTAAGGTCCTTTCTGCATAAGAGTCCAGTACATAGCTGGTCTCCTTAAGGCTTATTCAGTTATCAGTCCCATTCTGAGAGATGCTATAGGGCATTATCCCACTGCATCAAAGCTCTATTACCTTTGAAAGTAAAAGCAAAGAAACACAACCACCTTGCACTTGTTATCAGCGCCATTAATGTTATGGGAAGCTAAGCAGTTGTTACACTGTTTCTCATCACAGCTTATTTCTTTCTGTTCTCATCAACTATGACTTTATTTTCCCAACTAGACTATGTTCACAGAAAGCATAGCCTATTAGGCACCATTTTATAATCTCTTCTGGAGGTTATTCTAAATGTGCATTTGATTCAATGAAGTAACTCATCCTATAGCAAACTAAATGCTAATAAAAAAAAACTACCAAAGGTTTTTATTATAGTGATCAGAAGGCAGAAAAGTAATAATTGTTCCTTCTATTTTTCCTAGAATAAAAGTAAAGAGAATCCCTTGTTTATAACAGATAAGGTATTTGAGGATGATGACACAAAATTTTAAATTAAATGGATAATAAACTGATATTTCCTGGGGCGAAATCCACCGCTGGTTAGGACACTACTGACAACCAGCTGAATTAATAATACTGGCAAAATCTAGCATCATCAAAATTTGAGTTTATTGGCCTTACAGCAGTGTAGGTGAGGGCTTACTTACAAATGCATAGCTCAAAGACAGTCTTCTACCTATTATCTACAGTTCAACCTAGCTTGGGTAAAGATGCTCAAAAGCTGCTGTATCCCTGGGTTCTCTTGATATCTAAACGCTGTTAGCTCTCAAAGAATCTCTTCCCTACAGCAGTTGGGACTGCTTTGGTATAACATTATGGAGGGGTGGAGTCAGAGCGGTGAGTCTTACATGTTTCAGGGGCTTCCTGAAACTCACAAGGATTGTTTACTTTCTAATTCTTTTTTTTTTAAAACTTTTATTGCATTATGATGAGAAAAGTTACATGATTTCAATTTATCTGAATTTGTTAACATTTAAAAACATATTTCAATTAAATATAATTGAATCACATTCTTGTTCCCCTTTTGTACCACCGCTCCTCCCAGAGACCCCCCCTTCAATACCTACAATATCTTTTTTGTCATATTCCTTAAAATTTATAAAATATTATAACAATAAAAATAAGTATTATAAAAGTTGTTTGATATAAAACAACAATCAATTTAACAGTCTTATGTAGGTGCTCGTCTACAGCAATAGTGAAAATACATTTTTCTCAGTATAAATTTTAAATAACTCCAAACATATTAACTGTATACTTAAAAATAATACATCACTACTAGTATTTTCTTAAATGAACATGAATATATAAAGTTTTTTTGTTTGTTTTGTATTTAGTAGAGTTTAAAAAATTGTTACCATGGTGTTTTCTTATTCTTATAGTCATGATGGATAATTAGAACACTATGCTCTGTCTTATATGTCTGAAAATTTTTTACCTGTATCACGTTGTTTCTAAAGAAAGAAACATACAAAATTGAGTATTATTTTTCAATAATCTCAATTATCTAAGGAGTTTTAATATGCAAAAGAATTTCCTATTTTTTCCTAATATTTTTCTATTTCAGATGACAATTCAATGTAAGAATACATTTGCAGAGAGTAAATCAGTGATTATAAGTATTGTCACCAACAAAAATTCCATGATTTACAGAGACTGTTTGCCCACAAAATTATGAAGGAGATTGTGATTGGTTAAGCATCAGGCTTACTCCAGGGTAAGTATGCTTCAATTAGTCTAGTCCAGCATTTTAGCCATTCTATTTTATCAACTATCCATCTAAATAGCAAAGTCAGTATTGCTAAGAAATGTGAGCTTTTCTGTGAATAACAGAGCATGCATTTTCATATGTGCATGCTATTTGGGTCCAAAGAGAACACTTCTAAAGCTAAAAGGAGAATCCCAAGTAATTTGTATGGAAAGCCATCACTGGTGTCAGGGCCTCATGATACTTGATATTTCAGTGGTAGAAATTGTGTATAGAACAGATAACCCTATACCTGTGTCCAGCTGTCTTTATGTGTCATGCATCAATTCTTGAAAAAAAGTTGTTACTTCAGACACAAGTATAAAAGGGATGCTCACACAGTCTTTTTGAGTTGTTCTTTTCATTTTAAAATAGGGTCTCATTATATAGGTAAGACTGGTTATATCTCATTGAGTACCCCAGGTTAGTCTTAAAATTACATGAAAATAAATGGAAATCTGAAACTGAGAAGGGTGGGGATGTAGGGAGCATTTCCAGGAAAAAATTGAGACCTGGGATAAACGAGATGCCCAAGAATCAACAGGTATGGCCTTAGCTGTGATTCAAAGCATTGGGGATGTGGAACCTGGGGAGGCTGCCTCCTGTAGCCAGGTAGGAACCCCAGTGGAAAGAGAGGAGCACCAACCCACCCACAAAACATTCAACCCAAAACTTATCCTCTTTACAAGAAATGCAGGAATGAGGATGGAGCAGAGACAGAAGAAATGACCAACCAATAACTGGCCCTACTTGAGATTAGTCCCACGTGCAAGAACTAATCCTTAATATTATTAATGATATTCTGTTATGCTCACAGACAGGAGTCTAGCATGGCTGTCCTCTGAGAAGCTCCACCCAGCAGCTGACTCACACAGAGGCAGACACCCACAGCCAAAATGTAGACAGAGGTTGGGGACTCCTATGGAAGAATAGGAGGAAGGATTACAGCCCCTAAGTGGATAGGAACTCCACAGGAAAACCAACAGCATCAACTAACCTGGAACCTTGGGGATCTCAGAGACTGAACCAACCAATCGAAAGCTAACATTCACCAGCTAGACCTAGGTCTCCCCGCACATATGTAGCAGATGTGCATTTTCATGTATGTCTTCATGTGGGTCCCAAACAAATGGTCCAGGAGCTGTCTCAAAAGCGGGTGCCTCACTTTGAACAGGAGTTCCTGGAAGGAAGCTGTGCAGCTGAGACTACAGAAGCCGTTTGAGTGATTAGCTCTTCAGTGATGTGGGGGAGATTGAACTGTGGCAAGCACAGAGCCCATTTTTTTTGGGTAGTCCTTAGCCTTTAGCAGCCATTTACTGCCCACCTCTGTATGTTACCTAAAATCCTTATGGCTATTAGGTAAATCATTTGGAATGTGCAAACAGACCCATAATTTCAACCATTTAAATGGCTCTAAAATGATATGATAGCATCCAAAATGCATACCATATATTTCCACTAATTGATGTAAGTAGTGTGCAAATTTATATAGGTATATTTGGAAAATGTCTTAATTTATTATTATTCCTGAGCCTATTATTGTAAAACATTGTAGAAACTATTGGAACATGGAACTTGACACCATCCAAATCTGTGTTCCCAAGCTATGATCCCTCATACTTCCCTCCAGAATAAACTATTGATTATCTACTCTGGAAAAAAATCTTTATGAATAAATCCATCCAATCTTAGTCTTAGTCACCTTCTTTGACCCCATGAAAATATACACTAGCTATGCATCCAGACATTGTTCTACACTTTCACTTTTTTCTGTGGGATAGCCAGCCATTTCATCTTAGGAAAAAAAATAATTCTTTTTTCTCTTTAACAGAATTAAATCCTACATTCTTTGAAAAAAAGTACCATCTTCCTGTCTCGGCCTGCTAAACATTGGACTTACCAGTTTGAACCACTAAATAAGGTCTGTAGATCTGCAGTAATTCTGACAGTGAGTGTTATATACAGTCCATCTCTTCTTACTTTCATGGTTCTTTTTTCTGTGGCTTTGATACAAGTCACCTCATTGTGACTTATATTGACAATTTTTACAGAGAATGGAGTTTGAATCATGGGATTGGTCCATACTTTTAGATTTAATAATCTATATTTCTAAGTTGTTTTAATGTTAAAGATAGCAACATTAGAGGAGCACTGTTTTGTTTACTGTCTTCAAAAATGTAAATCAATAATTTTTTTCATACCTTCAATTACAATCTTTACATTTAAAATACAGTTAGAAAGTAGCAACAAAAATAATTGTATGATTGGAGGTCACCAAAACATGAGGAACTGTATTAAAGGGTCATAATATTAGGAAGGCTGAGAAGCACTACCCTAAAGTCTGATGCCATTGAACAAAAACTGATCTTTGAAAACTATGAACTCAAAAATCTTTTGTTCCATGAGATATCCTTAAAATAAAGCCTGAAGAAACAATTCCTACTTCTAAATTTTGTTGGATTAAATTAAATTAGTAGTGAGAGAACAATGCAAAGTCTGTTGTAAAGTGTCCATGCCCCAAGACATCCATTGTTACCATACATGCCTTCAAAACCTACACAGAATGGGCTAAGAGCACTCCAGGATGGAATGTCAAGTATGGAATTACTTCTCTTATGCAAAACTAAAGAGACAAAAAAAATCTCTTCAACATGCCTGTCACACCGATGACCATTGAATCCTGTTTGGTAGGTCATCATATTTAATTGGAAAGTGATCTGTGTATGTGTGTGTCTGCGTGTGCGTGTATGTGTGCGTGTGCGTGTGTGTGTGTGTGTGTGTGTGTGTGTGTGTGTGTGTCAACTAACCCAGACCCCTGAGTTCTCTCACACACTGAGCCATCACTAGCCAGTATGAGGCCTCCTGAGACATATAGTAGAGGACTGCCTGGTCTGGCTTCAGTGAGAGAAGACAGGCCTAACCCTCAAGAAACTTGAGGCCCCAGGAAGTAGGGAGGACTGACAGGGGATTAGGGGGTAAAGATAGCCTATTGAAGACAGGAATTGGAGGAATGCAATGTGGAAATGTCAGAGGGTAGACCAGGAGGGGATAATGACTGGACTGTAAAATGATAAAGTTAGTAATAACTTTTAAAAGTTAGAGAAATTTAATTCTGACCATAATCTTAATTATGTCATTTCATTTGAAATTTCAATAGGTGAATACCAGTCTATATTGTCTTATTCATAAAATAGTCTAGTGATACTGTACATTTCATAAAAACAGTATGATAATTTAATGTAAATTTATATTAGCCATTAGAATAACTAACTTCAATGAGTGTATGTTAACTGCTTTATCAGCGTAACTGAAATATATGCATACTAGAGGCAGGAGTGAGATATGTATCTGGCCCTAGAATAAGTTCCCAATCATTATTAAACTATAAGTATGCATTTCCTAATATGTTTCTGCTATAAGTTTCAAATATGTATTTAATATCTACTCTAAATTTCAAAGTCAAATAATTTGTGGATAGAAAAGGTGTTGTCTATTGTTAAATTCAAGACCACCGATTTAAGAATACAAAAAAAGATCATAGAAAATATTTCAAGCATGTTATAATTCTGGCTATTACAAGAAAATACAAAGATTATCTGCTCCAGAATTTTTATATAATATGAGAAACAAAAATCATTTTATAAAAATGAAACGCCTCTGACAATATATAACTAAGCCCGGCATTTGAAATCTTGCTTTTGCTCAGATGTAGGATGTATTTAACCTGTCAGGTAAAAGAAGCATCATTGGCTCTACCTTAGATTCAGTTTCTCTCTTTGTGGACACGGATTCTTAGTCAAGAGTGAAATACTTTATGTATGTGGATAAAAGCTTATAAAATGGTTCTTTCTTTCCACCATTTCTCACCATGAAAGTTTATTACCACAGTCAGTCTTCAAGTCTAAGCTTATTTCCCTAGAAAGTGGAATTTGTTCCTAGTTGGATCTTGCTATGAATCATAACAATATATTTGCAAGCTCCTAAGGCTATTGTCAAGTCATTTTGGAATGATCACTTACAATAAGACAGATTTGGGAGCAAGAAATACTTAACTAACATAGTATCTTCAGGCAGTAAGTCATCCGCACTCATTCATCACCAATAACTTTGTATGGAAGCTTCATGTAGTTTCTTTTAAGAACAATTTTTCCCATTTGTGCCACCTGGTGGAAGATGAATTGTTATAAATGAGTGGCTATTCATGACACTTATTAGTGACAAAGTTTATGTGTTTGTAAGTGCATCCATTTGTTTTCTGGGTCTGTTACAACAGACTACCACACACTACATTTCTTAATCAACAGAACGTTATTGATTTAAGAGTCTGGGAGGTTGGCAACCCAGGTTTAAAATATCCATAAGGCTGGTTAGTTCCAAGGCCCTCAGGGAGAGTCTATTATTACCTAATCTCATGTTCCGCCTAATATCTGAAGCTAGTTGGCTTCTATTTCTTGCTTTTGTCTACATTTTCTCTCTCCATGAGCACACAGGTCATGTTAGTTTAACATCCATTTTAATGGACTCATTCATACTAGGGCTATGAACCTGTGCACTATTTTCTTATACAATCATAAGGTTGTTGATTATGCTTACCTACTCAACGAGTTCTTAATAATGTTCTTGAAGTACAAAATTTCCCAATTTTGGTGGAGTCATTATAGTGGGCCTGTCTTCTTTTACTCTTTGGGTATATCTAAAAAAATTACAATATTGCCAGGATGAACAAACACACTCCATTTTAAGACTTTTAGTTCAAGCTAAAATTTTGTTCTATGAATCATTTTGAGTTTATTTTTCTTTTTTTCTTTTCCTTTCTTTGTTTTGTTTTTTTGTTTGTTGGTTGGTTGGTTTTTTGTTTTGTTTTGTTTTTTTTCGAGACAAGGTTTCTCTGTGTAGCCTTGACTGTCCTGGAACTCATTCTGTAGACCAGGCTGGCCTCGAACTCAGAAATCTGCCTGCCTCTGCCTCCCAAGTGCTGGGATTAAAGGCATGCACCACCACTGCCCAGCTGAGTTTATTTTTCTATATGATGAGATGCTTAAGAAAGATTGCCTATTATTTCATATATGGTAGTCGATTTTCACAGCTTCATCTGTTTAAAGAACTTCACTTTTTGTTGAATTTTCTTAACACCCCCTTCAAAATTCATTTGATAATTTTTTAATTATCTAAAAAATAAGTTCTATTGCTTTGAGTTCTAATTCTACCCATATTCCATCATCATACCTTCTTAATTACTTTAGATATTCACTAAATAGCAGTCACCGGGTATAAGACACCCAACTTTGCTCCTTTTAAAGATTTCATTAATTTTTTTAAATTTCTTGCATTTCCTATAAAATGTCAAAACATCTTATAAAATTTCAGTTCTACAAGGAAACTTTGGATTTTGATAGAAATTACACTAATTCTATAAGTCAATTTATGAAATATGGACTTCTTCAACTAGTCTTCCAATTCAAAAATATGAGATGCCAATCTACATTTTTTTAAAGTTGTAATCTTGCTCTATAGTAGTTAACAACTGTCTGTCCTAATTGTCTTTGGGTATTAGTCTAGAGTTGTTTCTATATATTTTCTCTTTACTCTATTGTAAGTAAGAATTTATCCAGTTAATTTTTAGGCTGTCCATTTCTAGTTTATAAATCAAACTGAAATTTGTGTGCAATAAGCATTTACCTAGAAACCCTGCCACATGCATTTCATAGTTTTACAATGGTTCTTCAGTGGTTTCTTCAAATGTGATCATGTTCTTTAGAAGTATAGAATTTACTAATCTGTAAATTTTCTTTTCTATTATTATTTAAATTTATTGCATAGATTTAAATAAGGTAATAAATGGAACTATAGAGAAAACACTTTCTTACCTCGCCCTATATCTTGGAGGAAGACCATGGAGTTCAGCATTGAAAAGAGTGGTAAATCTGCGATGTTATTACATTGCCAACTCTTCAATTTACATTGCATAATTGTACGTACATAAAAGAGAAGAATTTTATGAGTGTAGGAGAGCTTATTGATGAGATCAGAGCCCATCTTGCCAAGTAGAGCATGTTAAAGCAGATTATTTCACAAGGATACAAAGGAAAACAGGATCCACTAAAAGGCTAGGGTTAGATAAAAATTCCAATACATGTTCCCTGTGACTCACTTTTAAAAATCAGGACTCACTGTCAATCACAATTTCCTAATAATATCATTGCATTACAAGCCCATTAATACATTAGCTCATTGATTATACCAGAACTCTTGGTGTATAATTCTTCATAGGCTCACCATTATAGACACACCCAGTTACTTTATTGATCTCTTAGGCATTTCTTAATAGAGTCAGTTGACAGTCAAGATTAGTAATCATTCTCATCCCTTTCATTAAATTTAATTGCTTTCTGATTTTAATTGTCCCATCTTCTGATACCGTTACTTGAGCTGGAGGCTTTTAGTATAGAAATGCTGAAGAGGGAGTACAAAGGTATTCTGTTCATAATGAAAGAAATTGCATTATTTTCAATTAATCTATTGTTTTTCAGGAATGTATTTTAATAAAAATCTTTTCCTTTTCTTTGTCAATTCTTCTTGGCTCTATTATTTTAGCTCTACATCATGCATTGCTAATTGTTGAAAAGCAGTCTGCACCCATATGCTTTCAAGAAGAATATTTTTTTGAATGCTCAGGACAATCAGCAAGGAAGTCTAAGGAAAACGTCATTTTCTTTACCTGAGCTTGGATAAGTCACTTCTGTATGAGGTGCTACAATCAGGGCTTAGCAATAGTTTTTTTTTATTCCACAAGGTTCTTAGCCATTTACTATGTAGATATTTATCACATTAAGGGAGTATTAATATGACATAAATTCTCTTATACTTCTTAAAAGTTTGTGCTAATAAACAATTGATTTTATTCAACATTTTAAAATGTACTTGTTTTCACAATTTTGTTTACCAATGATGTTCTCATTTTCCTTCCCAACATTCTTCCTTATTCTCACTCCACTGAACATATTCTTCTTTCAACAAAGTCTCTTTCATAGTTTTTTCATAACTTGTTTACACATAAGCATGGATTTCTGGTTATTTAATGGCATGTGTGCAACTTACCAGCTGTGATACAACTGAAGAAAAGTATCCCCTCCTTTAGAAGTGATGAACTAGCAGGGGCTCTCCAACTGAGGCAGAGTCTCCTAAACTCCTTCCTCATCCATGATGTAATATTAATGTTATGCAAGTATACTGCAGGTACTTAGAGCTGCCGTGATCCAGGAAGGCGGTGACCACTTCGCATCAAGAACACATTTCCTGCAATTTGGTTCCAACTTTGTGCTCTTAGAATCCCCTCTACTTCCTCTTCAACCATGTTCTATTAATTCAGAGTAGGTGATACAGAAATCCTCTTTATAGTCAAACGTTCAGTAGTCATTTATCTCAGGACTTAGACTAGTGATGAATTTCTGCATTATCCATCTACAACTGCTCTATGGAACTTTAAAAGGACTGAAGTAAACACCCACGAACATCAGAGTACTTAACACATAAAAGATACATCATGAAGGTAAGGAGATACAACATGAGGGTGTCTCATCATTACATCCACAAGAAATCTTATTTATTTCAGGTATGTGTCAAACACAATAGATAAGATGAAGATGCTACAATGTTGGAGAACATGTATAGTGTCCATGCTAATGGTTTGAGGGTTACACCGATGACTTCCTTTAATCCTCACTGTCATTCAATGATTCTATATTGGCCATGTTCTGCTCCAGTGCTAGCAAATATATATATATATATATATATATATATATATATATATATATATATATATATTTAAACACAGACAGGTTGATAATTGAAAAATACCTTATCCTATTATCCTTATTATCTGGTCTTAAATGAAATCATTGCTAGTAGTCTTCAAAAGTATGATAAAATTGGATGAAAGCAACAAACTTGGTTCTCTCCCTCTCCCTCCCTCTCTCTCTCTCTCTCTCTCTCTCTCTCTCTCTCTCTCTCTCTCTCTTTCTCTCTCTCTCTTTCTCCCTCTTTCTAGCTTGTGTGTGTGTGTGTGTGTGTGTGTGTGTGTGTGTGTGTGTGTGTGCATGTGTTTCTCCCAACTCTACACACTCTCAGTGTTTGGTGGTGCATGTCCATGTGAAAGCCAGATTTCAGCCTCAGGTCATCCATCTCGTTTTGTACCACAGGGTTTTGTAAGGTCCTGGGAAATTTGCTTTGTCTAGACTTCCTTGGTAGAGAGCTCCAGGGACCTCCTGTTTCTATGTCCCCAGTGCAGGAGTCTCAAGCATGTGCCAGCATGCTCAGATTTTCACATGAGTAGTTGATATGAGTAGGGTGCTTTGGCTGGCTTTACCACTGTGGCAAATGAGCCATTTCTCCAGCAGGACCTTTGCTCTCTTAGACAGACTCTTACTGTGTAGCTAAAGCTTGCCTGGAACTCACTTCATAGATCAGCCTGGTTCCAAGAAAAGGCATCCTACCTTAGCTACCCTGTTGCTGAGTGTTGGGATTACAGATGTGCACCAGTACATCCACTTATATTTACTTTACATTTAGTTCTTTAACATTGTCTGTTTGTCCTTTTGCTTTCCAGTGCTACAGACCTAGCCCAGGGTCAGGTGAATGCTGAGTAATCACCCTACCACCAACATATAATGTAGGTCCCAATTTTGAATTTGTAATATAATTAAGTTTATTTGTTTACTTTTGGGTTTAATTCCTATGGAATCTAGTTTTTGCCCTTAAGAGGAAAATAAGCAGTTTCTTGCATAGACAACCAGGAGTCAATGGTCATTTCATTTATGTCTTTAGTTTTTGAGACAGAATCTCAGTTATTGAAGGCTGTCATCCAATTTTCTATGGAGAGGATATGACCTTGAACTCTTGTCCTCCTACTGCCAACTCTAAAATATTGATACTACCAGTCTTTGTGCTAACAGACAATTTTATGAAATGCTAAGGGTCAAGCCTAGGGCCTTCTGCATACTATATTTTTCTTTCTCAAGATTTAGAACTCTATAATGACTGCAACTGTGTGACCATGACATTGTGAAAAACTCGTGCTTTCCAAAGGCAGCAATAACCTTCACTTAAAGAACTTACCAGTCAGAGGACTGAGAGTACTTCACATATGGCTTTCAGACAACAATTTCAAGAAAGCTAGAAACAATGCAACAACCAAGGTAAACTTAGTGTCTATCAGTCAAAGTTGATAACCGGTACCCTTCTAGGATGAGAAATCAGCTTCTTAGATTTGCCAAGTTTTACAAGATAAATGAAAAGCCCAGAACTTTCTGGATGTAACTAGGAGTTTCTATTGTGATTCTTGGGATAGATTCAGAAAAAAATTCAATATAGCCCACCAGTCTCCATTTCGAACATACAGCAATGATGAGTACTTCATATCTGGGCTATACCACAATTCTAAAATTGACTATAATAAACCACTCCATCTATCTAGACATTAAACCTGTTCAAGTTCTATTTCCTGGAGGGTTTTCTGTTTTATTTTGTAATGATAGTTCAAGCTGTATGGGAGTCTTGTTTCCACATGTGACTACATTTATTAACTTAGCCACATCTTCTAAAATACAGTGTGTGAACCCAGTAAGGGTATATGGTATCTTAACTGTCATCCAATATTCAGCCGGGACCATTGCATGCTATTTTCCCCCTTGTTTTTCTGTTTTCTTTTTCATGTTTCTTTTCAAAGGTTTTGAATCTGTAGTGAACTCATGAGGCCATGTATCCCACCTTGATCTAACTGTGGAGTCCCCCTTGGCTTCCGTGGAAAATACCACTGGACAACTGAGGGAGATGTTGGCTGTAAGATCACTACACAAATGGAAGAGCACGTCCATCTGGTTTTGAGAGCACCATTAGGACCCTCAATAGAGATGTTATTAAAGACAGACAAGAGGGAACATCAGGGGGATTTTTCTTCCTTCAGATGTGACTAAAACAAGAAAAGAACCAAGCTGCCTCTTTCTTGTTTTAAGGAACATTAGCAGCAGAATGGGAAAGATTTGAAAGAATTTCTCAGCTGCAAAATTTCACTCCAGGGACTATTTCTTTGAGTCGACTCTGGCTACTTAAATTGAAAATGAAATTAAGCATTTTCAGAGAATTTTCTATTCCTCCCCTGCCAGCAGCTCCCAAAAGCCTACACTACCAAATGGGGAACCTGGTAAAATATGGCCTTTGAAGATCTGCTACCCTTTTCTTCCCTCCAAGGAACAGTTGCTATTCATTTAATTTTACTCAATGTTTCACAGACTTTTCTTCATCTATGAGAAAATTAGAATTTAGAAAAAAATACAAAACAAAAGCACTTAATAATTACTGACATAGAAAATGACTCAGATGGAATATTTCATTTCTGAGACAATATAAGTAATGAGTCAGAAGGTTAGAATTAATAACAAGTAATATTTAATTTTAGAACACATAACTATGCCTCTGTTACTAAGTGTGTTTTGGAACAATGATTGCCTTTCTTCCAAATTCCTTTATGGCTCTCAAAGTGCACAGTAGTTGACTAGAGATGCTCACGTATCTAGTACAAATGTTTTAAGAGACATTAATTTTGAGATGACATGAATTATCATGTGTAGGAACTTTGTTTCCCATGAATTTTCTTTACTTTGAAATCCCTTATCACATAGCTCTAGTCTAGGCCCTGGTTTTTTTCTGAAGGCCCCAGGATATGACTAGGAAAAGCCTTAGGTCCCTGGAGTGATTCTGTGACGAAGAATGTTAGGGCCTGCTCTCCTCCTCTTTTCCTTTGCTTCCTGAGTAGGAGGTAGCATGTTACCCTACATCTGTTTTGCTCTACTTTTTCATGACAGCTCCAATACAAAAGGGTCATCTCCTTGTGCATGCAACATTCAAATCCAGTCTCACAACACCCAGAGGAAGTTCCACTCCCTAGAGACTTTTCTATTCCTCTTCTCATTTTGGCTTCTTCATATTGTTAGCACTATGCATGGTGAAATGCCTGACTCTAAGCACCTGCTGAAAGGAGTACAGTTACCATTCCTGCCTACTCCCCATTGCCACAGGTAACCATTTTCATTGGCTTCTGGAAAAGAAAGTACTCTTAAATGTTATATCATTTCTTTTCTTTTTAAGTCTACTACTTGTATTGTAACTTTAATTATTTTCAAACCTATTTTTAATGACAGGTTTTAAATACTTTAACTTCTCTTTTAGCCCACTACCCGCCAGAGATAGTGGGGAAGAAAGGATATGGGGAAGTGGATCTTTTTTGGAATAGTTCTTTGGAGCAACTCCCATCTGTGTTGTCTGAAAATCAGAAGCTCAGTTCCCAGGTTAGCAGCAGCAGCTCAATCCATGTCACAGATAAACTAGCAGTCCCATTCGGTAGAGTCAAGTTAGCAGTGACATGACCTATCAGAAAAAGCTGTACCTCGGCCTCAGGTTGTGTTAGCAGGAGAGACCCTGTGGAATACCACAAGGTAGACCCTCCCAACATCACAGGTCCTCCACGAGTCTTGCTTCAGCATGGATCTTGCCTCAGCACTTTCGTCTGTCCCAGTTGACATCACTCTGTCAATCAGGTTGAGTCTGCAGAAGTGGCAGGAAACCGCAGCACACCACCAGAAGTGTTTTGGTGCCTTTCTCTCTATGGAGTCCTGACAAATGCAGCTCAACTATGCAATGTAAGGCAAACCAATACATGAGTGATGTTAGCAAAGAATCCTTCATCATGTGTCCTTTCATGTGCTTGCTTTAGCAGAACATCCTTTTATCTGTGTCTGCTTTAGCTAAATGTACTTTCATGTGTTTGCCACAGTAAAACATGATCGAATGGACTTTCTAAAGAACCCTTGTTTCCACTTTAATGTATTGTGGGGGTCCAGCCAGCGGAGCCCACACATTCGTGGGTGGTCTCGGACTGGAGATTATTGAGAACCTGTGGAAATAAACGGGTGGGAGAGAAAAAGAGACGACACCAAGAAAATTTTATCAAGGTGTACTTTACTTTGGATGTAGAGTGTTTTTATAGTAAGGCAAAAAAAACGAAACCAACAACAATCAAACTTTTAACATAAACATGAGACTGGAGGAAGGGACTTCAAAGGCAATTCTGACAGAGGTGAGCTGGTTGTCAGCAGTCTTTGATCTCAGGCAGTCAGAGTTCACTCCACAGGTGGGCAGGCACAGTACCAGGCATAGCACTCTTTCGCTTTCAAAACTGTCCGGGCTGAGGGGAGGGAGTCCACAATGTATCTTTATCAATTCAATTCATAAAGCTATCCTTCAGTGTTTAAGCTCTTATTAATGTATCAACAACTTAAAATATGTTTCTAACATATATCATTATTATTGTGTGTTCATGTTTATGCATCTGTGTACACTGTTATGGGTGGAGGTCAGAGCAAAACTCTATTTTTCCATTCAAGCATTTATATTTTCTTCCAGCCATCTCCTGAAGTGGAGTACTAAGGTTTCTTCTTCCCACGTGATATTATATGATCATTGCAGTGAATAGCATGCTTCTCATGTCCTTTTTAAAATAGTGAATCTGTATCTTCAAAGTAAATAGCTTGAAATTTACTAAGTATGTAGTTTTGTTATAGATCACCAATAACCCTCTATTTTGTTAAAATGGTTCCCATATAATCAAAATATATGTAAGAAAGAATTAGATATTGAATAGTAGAACTGCTGTATCTACAAAGCCCCAGATTTGACCACTGCATCAAAAATTGATTTAAGACAATTTTTTTGGATCTATTTCCTTCTCATTCCTTTCATTTTATTTATCAAGTAGTATCTATTTCTTGTTTAATATGTTCTGTTTGTAATCATCATTTTAATGCTCTTTATTCATTCACTTCAAATATCCTATCAACCATTAAAATATCGTCCATCTTCTCAAAATCACATTAAATTGCTCTGTCTATATCCATAACAGCAGACACTAATCAGAGAACATTTGTGTGGTTTTGGCGTACATTTAACCATTTCTTCTGATATCAGAGGATCTAGAATTTAGTAGAAATTAAACATGTGGTTCTCTTTTGAATGGTCTCTCTATTTTTATCCGGATCTTTCCCATCAATATGAAAATAAATGCTATGTTTTATCAGATGTATTTTGAAATTTTATCAGATGTATTTTGTATTGGAGAAAATAAATGAACACTGGGCCATATATTTCAATATATTCCTTCACTTATTTGACAATATTATAAAAACCATCTACCCATGAATGTTTTCTTCTACCACATAGGAATGCTAAAAAAATATTTAAAACACTGTGCCTTTGTCCATAAGATGATAATACTCATCATGTTATCATGAGCCATTTCTAAAACCAGAATTTTAAAACAAAAATTTAATAATGAGAAAATATATTCTCATTTAATAATAGATCATATAATAATATATTCTTCTTTAACATTCTCTTCAATAATTATACACACACACACACACACACACACACACACACACACATTTACAAGATTATATGATAGCCTTCAAAGAGCTTTAATCAGAAATCATCAAAATGTCACATCATAAATGGAGCTTAAACCTGCTCTTTCTCTAGTAATGCAGAAGGATGAATAGTAAAACAATGGGGCCCACACCACAGAGCTTTTGCACTGGGAAGCTAACTGTCAATGACAACACAACTGGAATTACTACGGTAAACAAACAAGCAAGAACAAGAAAAACTGTTTAGAATGATGCTTCCAAAGTTCCTCAACTATCCAGACACCAGGGCTCCACATGCAGTTGACGTTCGTTTCTTCTGGGAGCTCCGTGTCAACTTCTCAGAGGCTCTTTTTCACAACAGAAAATATAAGACTGTTAATAATGATGCCTTACTTGTGGCCACAGACAATCAAAGACAATCATAGAATTTATGTTTATCTCAGGACACTGGAAAGGTCTTTCATGAGAATACTAGTTTACCAGCTATTTTAAGTTTTGTCACATAAAGTGTCAATCCATGTGACAGCTCACATTTTAATACTAATTGATGGGGTACATTCTTAGGAAGTGTTATTATTCATGTTGGCTAATTCTCAACTAACCAGGTGGCACACATTCAGATTATACGTTCAATTACTTCAGAAAGCTGTTTGTCTTCAGTTTCTGTCACTAGCCAAATGTTTCTTTGTTTTATATGTGTAATGAATTTTTATGATGATTATAGAACCATAAATCACCATGATTTTGACCTACTGTGACATGTTTTTTCTCTGCCTACTATCACTTAATTCATATCCAAATACTATGAAATGATTTTAAAAGTCAGTGCTTTGAAAATAATTTATATAGTTTCTACAGGTATATATAATTCAAATTTAAAGATTATGTTCTTTCTAATAAATCCCATCAGCCTGAAAGTTGGTACAATGTCAGGCAAAAACAATGCAGAATTATTTCCATCTTCTTAAAGATATTATTGTTTGGAATAATGAAAGACATTTTTCCCCATGAAAAATTTCTCAGCAAAAAGATGAGAGATAATTTTTATTATAATTTCCTTCCAAAAATACCAACCTCGCTGACATTTTACTTCACATTTCAGCTATGAATTTAGGTTTTAGAAGTGAGGCTTTGAAAATACTCTGTTTCAGTGAAAATTTCACTGTAATGCTAACTGGATTGCCATGCCTTGAGCAACAGCTCCCTCTATGGTCTGTCATCATCCAGGTAATGACTATGCATCTTCTGCAACAGAACCACATGCCCTTCTGTCTGTGACCTATACTCTCCTAGAAACAATACTAAGATGATTATGAATATTAGCAGTATAGGTTTTAGTTTCCTTTTTCCCCTTCAAAGATGCATCTTATTGCTTAAAATCTGTTATTTTGTTTATTTTTAGATTTGATTTACTCAATTCCAATTTTAATTATTTTTCATACGTACAACTAGATCCTTATGTAATAAAGAATCAGGGTCAAGAGGCACAATCACAGATTGGATAAATTTCTTTTTATCTGGTCATAGATTTTTCAACTGTACTGATGTTTCAGTAACTGGGTAATATTAAGCTGGGTAAAAAATTTGAAATAAAGTACAATCAGGGGAACTATTTTTTAAAGGGAAATGAAATGTATATACCAGCAAGAAGAACAGGCTGAGAATTCATTCATTCATTCTGGCCTCTTCTAACATAAACAAAGCAATTCTGAAAGGCTTATAGTGTTTTATGGAAACTGCAGGTGAAGTGTTGGCTCAAACTGAAGTTGCACAACTGGCTTTGCTGCTGTTGGAGAGATTAGAATCATAGAAATAGGACCAACCTGTTGCTCATCTGATACCTACATCAGCGCCCTACTTTGGAATCTTCCATACAATAGTGGTAGAAGATACATAGACATCAATTTTGGCAGAACTACATTCCAACTATGTTATGTTACAATTCTGCATGAGATAACAAGTCCACAAGTTTCTTGGTAAGAGATGGGTTCTTGAGTCTTTGATGTACTACTTGTATATAAAGAGTTTTCTTGTATATAAATGTAGGGCTTTTTTCTATGATTTCCAGTTAAATATGATTTTATTCTGTCACTGTATACAATATTTAAAATGAAATCTACAAAAAGGTATCTCTAAAGAAGAAATGTGAATACATACACACACACACACACAGAGCGAGAGGGAGGGAGAGAGAGAGAGAGAGAGAGAGAGAGAGAGAGAGAGAGAGAGGAAGAAAGAGATAGAAAAGACATTGTATGAGAGAGGAACAAATTTGAATAAAATTTTATTCTAAAACAAATATTTGTAACCACACTGAAAGCAAATTAATATAGGCAATTTCTTATTCAAACTATTTCCACAGCCACCTAAGTGAATTAAACATTTTCTATCTACTTTAGCATCAAAATCTCTGTAGCTGAAGTTACTGGTGATTCTGAATACCATATGTGAATGCTCAGTCCTTTGCTAGAACAGTATGTTCCCACTGTGTCATCTCTCTCCCTCTCTCTCTATCTCTTTTCCTCTCTCCTTTTATAATTGAGACGTAAACTTGAATAGAACTGAAGACCCAGAAATGAACCCACAAACCTATGGTCACTTGATCTTTGACAAAGGAGCTAAAACCATCCAGTGGAAAAAAGACAGCATTTTCAAAAAGTGGTGCTGGCTCAACTGGTGGTTAGCATGTAGAAGAATGCAAATCGATCTCCTTGTACAAAGCTCAAGTCCAAGTGGATCAAAGGCCTCCACATAAAACCAAATACACTGAAACTAATAGGAAAGAAAGTGGGGAAGAGCCTCTAGCACATGGGCGCAGGGAAAAATTTCCTGAACAGAACACCAATAGTTTATGCTCTAAGATCAAGAATCGAAAAATGGGACCTCATAAAGTTGCAAAGCTTCTGTAAGGCAAAAGACACTGTCAATAGGACAAAACGGCAACCAACAAATTGGGAAAAGATCTTTACCAATCCTATATCTGATAGAGGGCTAATACCCAATATATACAAAGAACTCAAGAATTCAGACTCCAGAGAAACAAATAACCCTATTAAAAAATGGGGTACAGAGCTAAACAAAGAATTCTCAACTGACCAATACCGAATGGCTGAGAAGCACTTAAATAACTGTTCAACATGCTTAGTCATCAGCGAAATGCAAATCAAAACAACCCTGAGATTCCACCTTGCACCAGTCAGAAAGGCTAGGATAAAAAACTCAGGTGACAGCAGATGCTGGTGAGGTTGTGGAGAAAGAAGAACACTCCTTCATTGCTGGTGGGAGTGCAAACTGGTACAACCACTCTGGAAATCAGTTTGGCAGTTCCTCCAGAAATTGGGCATAGTGCTACCTGAGGACCCAGCTATACCACTCCTGGGCATATATACCCAGAAGATGCTCCAACAAGTAATAAGGACACATGCTCCACTATGTTCATAGCAGCCTTATTTATAATAGCCCCAAACTGGAAACAACCCAGAGACATAAACTTGAAATGTAATCAAGAATTGCATGGATCCCAAGATTTTGCACTTTCCTTTTTGTTAAGTATTTATTTAAATTTTCTCTGTGTATGAGTGTTTTGCTTGTATTAATATATGTGCACCGTGTGTGTGTGTGTGTGTGTGTGTGTGTGTGTGTGTGTGTATGTGCCAGTGACTACACAGTCTAGTAGAAAAAAAATCAAATCTTGTGGATCTAAGCTTAGAAATGATTGTTAGCCAACCACTTCATACTAAGAATCAACATGGGTCCTCTACAAGTATAGCTAGTGATTTTAACCTCTGAGCCATTTCTAACCCTCTTGCAACATTGTCTACTTTCTCTTGTGACATTGTCTCCTTTTGTTTGAATGGGCTCCAAAACAAGATATTTAGACAACATATACCAATATGTTATAGGTAAACATGTTATAGGTAAACATGTTTTAGGTAAACATATTATAGGCAAATATGTTATAGGTAGGCATGTTATAGGTATATAAACTATAATAATTTTATAACTTTCTGCATAAATTATCAAAACAAAATTTTTCTGGAGTAAAACACATTTGTCAAGTGACTAAAGAAAGTGCCTATAATACAAAAGTGACTTTCACAATGAAAAGCTACACAGCCATGCCCCAAAACAGAAAATATAAATATATTTCATTATACTCATCAAAAATGCAAATCACACATATATACATATAAAACATGCAGAGAGAGAGAACAGAATGAATGAAGAGAGAGTACTCTTTGGGATATTGAAAATACATTACTGGAGTATTAGACTTGAGTGTCATACCATAAAGAGTTAGAGAGATGCTCATGGGAAGAATGGGACAATAAACAAAGTAGCAAATCAGATGGTATTCTCAAAGAGTCTACGTTACGCCTGCTTATATGAAAGATTTTAACACCAACACAAAGTCAGTTTAGGAAAAAGTCCCATGTGTGTGCATATGAAAAATATATGTGATCTGAGACAGATGAGATTATGTAATTAAAGAAGATAACTCAATACCTACCAATTTACATAAGTTTTTGGAAATAGAAACAGTGTCATCCCCCCTTCAAGAGTAAATACAGACTCATAGCCTTGCAGAGAAATTCAGGAAAAAAAAGTAATTTTTGAGGCATGGTCACCAAAATTCAAAGCAAAACTTCACAGCAAAACAAACCAAGGTATGTGCTAGATTTTATATTTCTTTATTACACTCATCTCACCTTCATTTTGTGAATGCCTATCATTCCACCAAAGTTTGTTTTCACTTCCTTATAAATTCCCAAGATTTGTTCAAGAAATTCCCCTGCCCATAAGATACCTGAATCCACTCTTTATGATTGTATCAGTAGTATTCCAAGGCTTCCAGGTTCATAAAAACTCAAAATCTTAAGGGATTATAATGATACCCATTTACTAGATACAGTATCATTGCATAGCCAACTCTGACTTAACCTAGGAACCTATCTCTGCTTCTTCCAAAGTATTGGGATTATATATGTGTACTACTCTCTAGCTATGTGCATGTGGTTGTTTGAATTTTTACTGGCTGCATACACACATATTCATGAATACTTGGTCCCCACTTAGTGGGACTGTTTCCAGTGGATAAAGAGGGGTATCCTTGTTGGAGGAAATTTATTGGAGGTGATCCATGTCACTCCCAGTGTGATCTGTGTCTCCTGCATATGGTTTAAGATGTAAGCTCTCAGCTATTCCTGTCATCATGTCTCTCCTTTGCTTTCATAGAGTCAAATTCCCTGGAATCATATGTCCAATTAAATGTTTTCTTTTATAAGTTGACTTGGTCATGGTGCTTTATCACAGCAATAGAAATGGAAATAAGATACTCCATGTGAGTAGTGGTTCAACTTGCCCTAGGTACTCTGGATTATGAGTGTTGGAACACAAATGACATAGAATTTCAGCTGCTAGGCTGCATGTATTGTCACTGTCAGAGATATGCCCCTTTTTAGGATTCACAGCTGGAGCAAGAATGTTTCAATTCAGAAAATAGCTTTTCAGAAAAAAACTCTGCTCTGGTTTAGAAAATTGTCATTCATCCTAGGATCCAGGAACACACTGATTAACAAAGTATTAATGGAATTTAAGACAGTTATTGTTGAGAACACATAAGATGATATCTTATGGTCACTGGCCCATGATAGAACAAATAGAAACTAAAGAAGTGGCTCAGTAGTCAAAAATAATTGCTCTCGTGAAGGACTCAAGTTTTGTTATCATAAGAACCCATCTTGTACAGCTTGCAATTCCCTTTAACTCTAGGGAATCCAAAGTGCTCTTGTGGACTATACAGGTACCAGCACACAGATGAGTACATACATACACACATGCACACACACACAAATACACACACATGTCTAAGTAAAATTACATCATTAAGATATTGAACTAGCTAATTATATCTTGCTATCTATTTTTTTTTCAGTCCTTTAATGAAGTACCTAATCCCAGAAATCAAGGAAATGTCTTAGGCAGATAAATCTCCCCAATATGCATATGCATGTATGCAAATATGCACAGTCAATAATCAATTATCAAGAGCCTATTTCCATCTTAGCATGACAGATATGTGAATGGTGAACAGAAAGTATTACAAGAAAGTATTTTATTTAAATTGTTATTAATATTAAGTAACTGAACAAGTACTAAATTTGCTTTGTTCTTTGTCAGAGGGTTTAGAAATCTTTTGAGGAGATATTATCTCCCATAAATCTATGTTGTTTCAGGCATGGTTGCAAGTCCCTAGTTCCTACTATTTTAAAATTCATATTTCTTGATAAACATCAGTATTCATCATTTTTAGTATGAGAAAATTTAAATATCCTGTTGAACACGCAAATATACTTATCAAATACAAAACCTTTATATATAAAAGCTTATGTCAAACTTTCTGAATGGAATTCTGTGATTACTATCTTAAGTGACATTCCAGTTGTAAATTTGTGTTTCCTTTGGACTGTTTAAGCTAAGCCCAGTGATCTGAGTCTAGTCATGATTCTCAGAAAAAAAATACATAAAATTATTTCAAGAGGAGATACAGAAAAATTCAATATCTTGAGCTGATACTTAAATATGAAAATAATAAAATAAAAAGAAACTATGAAGGCTGCAGAAATAACTCATCAATTAAGAACACATGCTTCTCTTGATGAGGCCTCAGGTTCAGTTTCCAGCAACCACTTTTGGAACATGGCCGTTACTGGCTGTGACTCTAGCTCCATGGGATCTGATGTCCTCTTTTGGCCTTTTGCAGGCACCTGCACATATATGTGCATATATGTATATTAACACAAACATAAGCACATAATCAGAAAATAAGAATAAATCTAATGAAAAGAAATATGATAGGAAAATTTGCTAGCAAATCTTATTCTTTATTTGCAAACATTAAAATTAAAATATATTTACAGCATTTCCTCCTTCCGTCTTCCCCCTCCAACCTTCTACATAGTGACCCCTCAGATTAATTCTTATTAACGATATACCATCATATGTATATACATATAATATATATAAACATATAAATATGTGTGTATATATATATATACACACACACACACACACACACATACACACACACACACACACACACACACACACATACACACACACACACACAAACACACACACACCCTAGTGGAACTATTTAGTTCTGCTTACATGACCACTCAGCTGTTCAGTACTGGATAACCTAAGAGAAGGTTTCTACCTGGGAAAGAATGGTTTTCCTCCTCAGCATCTGTTAATTTCTTGTAACTCATTGTTTAGGGGTGGCAATCCATGAGTTTTTCCCCCCTTCCATGTTAGCAAGTCTATTGATAATGTCATTGTTTAAGGAATTAGAGATATCCATTTTGTTGAAATTTCTGTGTCATTTCTAGGAGACATAACTTCACAGTAAACTTCTTCTATCCTTTGGCTCTTACAATCTTCCTATTCCCTGAGCTTTAGGTAGTGGAGTAGTGTTAAGGATTCATTCGTTGGGGGTGGGCACCCCAAGGTCAGTTGTTCTTTGTATTTTGACCAATTGTGCTTTACTGTGAGGATCTCTGACTGCTGGAATTTTTATGAACATTTTTTAGGAAAGCTTTCTGATGAAATGAAATCGCCAAGAATATTGGACAACCCGGGTGATATCAATCCTTTCTTATTTTTCCCTAATTGGCTTTTACTATATTGAGAATTACAATGAATTTTGTAAGTATTTGGAAGTTTGTTGATATGAATTTGAAATAGATATCATTTAATTTAGGCAATGTTAATTGTCCTGAGGTTTACTTTGGTAGCTATGGATCAATGGGATTCAAGTAGAAAATTTTCATGGAAATTAGAAATAAACTGCTAGACCCTTTTTATGGGACTGTTGGAAGATGACAGTAAAACAAACCAAGAAGCAGTGGAGGCTGGACTTCTCTATATCTGCCTTCAGTTTTGGCTTACTTGAGAGAAGAGCAGAGTACTTCTGAATTACACAGAAAGAAAAAATAAGTGATGTCAGTTGTCTCCAGTGAATTTATTTTTTGAGTTTTCCCCCAGAGCCACATGTAGAACACAGTTGATCCACTGCCATTACAAGTCTCATGACACAGCATGTGTGAAACCAGAGTCAAGGGGTAACCTGAGCTTTAAGAAGCTTTTTTTCATTGAAATTTGATATCCAAGTGAAATCAACGTGTTCTGCATAAACAGCAGAGTCATCCTACTCAAAAAACAAGAGTCAGCCTGAACCAAACTGAGAGAACCCAAGTGGAAGGCAGCAGGGGCAATGATAATGATTACATGATTTGAAGAATGTAAGGTTTGCTTCTGTTGGACTGCTTTAAAAAAAAATCTCAAAGCCTTAACTATCCCATATTACCAAACTGAAAATATTTGGTGTGATTCTATCTCAGTAATTTAGGCGGAGTGATTCAGATAGACACAGGCATAAGTGGACTGAAGAACATTCTTCAAGTTTAAAATTGAAAAGATGAAAAAGAAAAAGAAAAAAAACAAGCATAAATAAGTGCAGAAAGCATTTCTGGAATTCAAGAAAATAAAAGGGTACACTTCTCTTCCTGTGAGGCTGAAAACATGCTTTATGTTAGATATTTTGTTCTAAGGATAAGGTTTTAAATTAGAAGGGAGTTTAAACTTACATCAAGATGAAATAGGTGCTAGAGGAGATCTGAAAATAAGGTAGTGTTTGTGCTCATGGAATGGTGTCTTTGTTTTCTCTTTGCTGCTATTAGAATCAGAGACCATCAATAGTACTTGGTATAGCTCTTCTATCATAATCTATGACATTTAGGTCACCACTAAATGCTATGAAAGCTATCCTCAGAACAGACCCTTCTGCTGAAGGAAGCGGCACTTGCTTTTTATCCCATCCCTTAGCAAGCAGAAGGCAGCAGATCTCGACCTGTGAAGAGTTAACCTGTTCTACATAGAGAATCCCAGGCCAACCAGGGTTATGTAGTGATACCAGTCTCAAAACCAAACAAGAAAACTACATATATTTAGTATCTCTCTCTCTATCCTTATCTCTATCTCTAATCTATCTATCCATCCATTCATCCCTCTACCCACCCACCCATCCACTGATCCCCACCCCCCTCTCTCTCCTGAATGCTACAGCATTTTACAACAGGTACAGCTGAATTTCAGGCACATGAGCATCATTTTACACTTGGGTGAGGCTGCTATTTTCTAAATACTGTGCATATCTTCATGGTAAACTATTTCTGATAGTAAGTAAGCACCACTAAGCTTTAAGCAGTTTCTGTTATTCTTTTCAAGGGCATTATATCCACCATTATATTTCCACAAAGGCTGTACATGTTCATTTCTTTTCTTTCCTTTCCTTTTGTTTCCCTTCCTTTCTTTTCTTTACATTACCTTTTCCCCCTTTGGGCTTTTTTCAATCACATTACTCTTATATGTTATACTCAATTCTTTAAGAGATTTCCTAATGTTCATACCCATTGACTATGTAAACTACATTTGTACAATCCATTGTAGGTATTCACAACAAAATACCCTCAACTGAATGATGAGGGGCAGACAAAATGGATTTTTCTCAGATAAAGAGGCCATGCATCTGTTCATCTATGATGCTTTCTTGCTGTATCTTCAGGAGGTGTTAGTGCTATGACAACTCTGATTTTTCCATGGTGAGGGGACTATTACCATTCATGAGGACTCTGCACTCATGACCTAATTGCCTTTCAAGTGGTCTTACCCCTAATACCATCACCTGAGCCATTATATTTCTGCACCCTAATGTTGGGGAGAAACAAGAAATTAGAAAATAGTGATATTTTAATTCAAAGTATAATGATACTTTAAGTCAGACTATTCTAAAAGCTTTCAGTAGACACACAGGTAACTGTTCCACACAATCATCACTTTACACAAGCATGAGAATTTTTTAGAGGTGATTTCTTCTGGTCACACATGACATTTAGGTTATCACCAAATACTATGAAATCTATCCTTAAAACTCAACCTGATGCTGAGAGTGGTCAATCACCTTCCACAATTACCTTCCACACTCTTTTGTTCATATATTTATGATATATGATGTGAAGTATTATATATGATAAAAATATAGCATATGTAGTATATAAACTATAACAGTATATAGAGACATAGCATATATAGTATATGTATATATATGCTAGAAATGCAAGTATATGATATAGTAGACTATATTAATAGATATATAATATATGCAGTATATATGCATTATGTATCATATGATTAATTTTTGCATATTGATTTTATTATATATAGAATATATACTATTCTACAGTACCATGATAAGGGCAGAGCAATAAATTTAATTTGTTTGGTGCTAAACAAATGCTTAATATTTTCTATATTATTCATTAAGGAGGTCATCTTTAGGAACAAGTGCAAAATGGGGCTGGGAAGATAGCTCAATTATGTAAATAAAATAGTGGATACTAAATATTAATAAAAGTGATAGAAAATGAATATTTGTTTTAAATGAGGATATAAATAACACACTTTGATTTTTAATTATTCTGGTCAATTTCATTGAGGTATTATATTAGGTACTTTTATTGCTGTGATAAAACACCTGACAAGAAGCTATTTACAATAGGAAGAAAGTTATATTCAACTTATGTTTTGAGAAGGTATAATGTATCTTGTCAAGAATGTTTGGCAACATGAACCATCATGTTGTCAGGGGTGTAGCTAGGATATTTCATCTCTTCTATTAGTATAATAAGGAACAAAGAGTTGACAGGAAGTAGATCCAGACAGTAAAAGTTTAAATCACCCTCCCCGTGATTCATTGCCACCAGAAAGGCTTCACCTCCTGAAGTGTCCACAATGTCTCCAAACACCACCAACAGCTGAAGACTTCTGATATTTGACCCTGTCAGGCACGTCACAAACCTCAGAAGTATATACTTTAAAAGTGTGAGTTTTTTTAAGCTTTAAGTGAATTTTGACAGTTGTACAGTCTCACGCTATTCATCCCAGACACAATATTGGACATATTTATAGCCCACAACGTCCTCTTCACCATCTGAGGCTCAGAGCTTTCCTCTGTGCTAAGATTATGGCAAAATTTAACATCCGGACACTGCTGTCTTCATTTTGTTAGAGGAATAATTGTCTTGAATTCTGTGTCTGTTTATTTACTTGATTTATTTACAAGAGAAATCTGGATTATGTGATGGAGCTGCATTAAACTTTCCTTTTTATGGATATGACTGTATGTACATAGCAATTTCAAAACTCTACTTATTGATTGATGGACATTTGAAAACCCTCATTTAGCAGCTGTTACAAGTGGCATTTCTTATCCATGAATGAGTCCTTGGATGGACTTAAAGCATATTTCCTCCCTTGGAGTAGCACTGCATTCCTATATGAAAAGAATTCATATCTAGCGTTATAGAAATGTAATTATCTCTCAAAGAGATTGTTAGTTTGCATCCATACTATGATTCAGGAAGTGTTTGTGTTTTTGACATTCTTACAACCACTGGGTATTTTAACCATTTTCATTTCTGTCTCTCTATTAAGTATGTGGAGTACCTCATGATGGCTTTGAATTTGCATTTTTGTAATGAAGGATAATGTTAAGTCTTTTCCCTTTGAAATCTCCATGCATCTATTGTCTTATGAAAAGTACCATTCAGACTTCTTGACAATGCTAGTATTTATACATATAATTGGTACATAACCTTAGATTTTATGATTTTTTTCTCTGCTTATATGGGTTACATCTGCTCTTAAAATTTTTTTTTGAAAATATAAAGTTGATAATGTCACAGTTATGGCTTTACTTTTAGAAGTCTTACATTTTGCTTTATTATAATTTTTCTCATATAATCCAGTGGCATAGTAGTTTCTTTAATATTATCCTATGTGTTTTAGAATTCTAGTTTTATGTATAATCTACCTCAATTCAATTACATTTTTAGATAAAATGCTGGTTTGATTAACTTTATTTTCTGTGAAAATCCAATTTTCCAACACCTCTAGTTAACATATTGATATTTTCTAAAATAATCCCATAGGGACTAATTATGGTGTGACAATTAAATGTCCCCCCCAAAGCTACAGCTTGATATCCAGTTACGGAGACATGATTATATCACTAAAACTCTGACATAAACAATGGGTTTATGGTTTGGTGTACTACTGAAAATGATAGAATCTTTTGGAAATAAGGCCAGGGCCCTTGCAACGGTGAGGTAGAGAAGCTGAGATGGAAGCCAGCTTGGTAGACTACAGAACGCTTTCAAAGGTAGCCCGGCCTGCACAGCAAGATGCTGACTCTGATAAAAAAAAAAAAAAAAAAAAAAAAAAAAAAAAAAAAAAAAAAGATCAAGGACAAAAGCTACAAAGTCTGAAATTACAAGGCAGAAATAATTATATCCTCCATTAGTTTTCTTCTCAATGTTTTTCATAAATATGAAAAGTCAACTATTAGTGTGAATTTGTTGAAATATCAAGTATCTATTAAAGCCTATTTTCAGATCATCTATTCCACTAAGCAAATCATCTATATTATTATTCATACTGTGGTATTCATTATGTACAAATTAACTCTATAGGAAACCTTGACAATGGTTAGGGCAAACTTCATATCTCCATTGTTTTAAAAGGTTTTCTGTTACTACCCATTTGAATTCCAATGTTCATTGAAAATCAGACTGCTGATTTTTAAAACTAAAAGAAAGAGTCTGCTCCAGTTCTGACAGAAAGGACTGTGAACCTCAGGGTTTTATTTTGCTATTGAACCTTTCAATATGTGGCATAATATAGTAATTTCCATTTGCTTACCACATACTGTTTCACTGATATTTTAAAAGTCATGCTTGTAGAATAACATTTTATCCTTAAATATTTAGTAGTCATAGATTCTAAATGATATTTTAGTTTCTTATGTTTAATTCTTCACTATAAACATCTAGGGCTGCAGCTCATTTATATATATATTGACCTTGAATTGTGCAAGTTTCAAAGGTTTACATATTTTCTTCGAAATGATTTTATGATAGTTCTTTAAGAGGTTGTTTGTTTAGTTTTTAGGATTTTCTAGATAAAAGACAAATAAATATAATTTCATTCTGAATTAATTTCCTGTGCTGCCATATCAAAGTACCCTAGGTGAAAAACCTTAAAACAATAAAAATTTATCATCTCACTATTTCAGAGGTTCGAAGTCAAATTTCCATTATGCATTGTACGTTTTGAGTGTTATGTAGGAGAAATCACCTAGTTATTCCCTGTTCATTTGTGTAAACTTGAACTACACTGTATAAAGTTTTGGAGTGAAAGAAAGGTGTTTTGTCTTTTCCTTTGTTTGTTTGTTTGTTTTCCCTTGGGACTTCGTATGCCACTGGATGTGGAACCTACAGTCAGTATACTCATTGGTGGTGATGAAAATGGAGCAGAAATAGATGGTCTGTCCAGCCTAGTGCTAAGTGGCATTTATAAAAGACAGAGGATAAGTAAAATGAAAAACAATACAGCATTCTGACAATTAGTTTGGATTTCAAGACATTTTCAGTGTCAACTTTTTCTCCTTATAAAACTCAGTTATAGTTTTAAAGTGTTGACATATTCAATTACAGGAAAAACAAGGTATTACTGGAGTCACCATATGGAGATGCTAACACATTTTATGAAGAATGGAATTTATGTTGGTCAATTTACCTTGCTTATGTGAAACACCTGAATCAGTTAATGTATCAAAAGAAAATATTTACTTTAGCTCACAGTTTAGAAGTATGGGTTTAAGCCCCTGGTTAAATTCTCTCATAGATTTCTTCTCTGACAATTGAGACTATGCTAGAAAGAGCTCAGAGGGGAGCGAACTGATCACCTCATAAACCAGAAAGCAAAAGGAGAAAGAGAAAGATCAAGATATTTCAATACCCAGGGAGAGAATATCCGTGGTCAACTAATGACCTGCAGTGACACTTCACCTACTAAGGTCTACAGCATCTCCCAAAGTGCCAACTTTGGAACCAAGCCCTTCACATGTGGACTTAGAATGAAACACATCCAAACCAGAGCTAGGTCTAAGGATTCTAAATGCATTTCAGCCCTGTAACATATCCCTACACCATTTTGCCTCAGAATGAGTTTGCTACAATATCCTTTACATTCTCATTGTGAATCTATTTGTAACATCTAATTTTGTGTTGGGTCCTTAATGTGTTGTTCTCAGAGTGTGTTCATATTGTAATTTTATACTCTCTTTCCCCCTTATTATATTAGCTGACCTTCTAATATTAGTGGATTGGAACTACTATGCATGCAAAATTCCCAGCAATTACTGCTTTGAGTGTTAATAAGTATTTATTCTCATTATATTAGCAATAATGTTACACTGGGTTACAGAAATGTGTGAATTGATAATGGGCCTCCCAAAACAAAGCCTTTGAAACTGTTGCCAAAAGTCCAAGTAAATATAGCTAGCTACTTTGAAATTTCCTTGCTAAAATAAACAAAAAAAAATGTTGCAAGGGCAAGATTTCAGTTACCATGACAGAGCAGGAAGAATAAAGAAATGTGATATTCCATCTGCAAATTGTGGATGAAGATCTTTCTGAGAGCCCCTAAATACATTTTTAGTGTGTTTGCTTTGCTCCAAAAGAATGTCTCAGAGCCCTGACTTATAATAACTACGATTCTTTTTATTTTTCCTGGAGACTGTAGATAAATGCTTATAACAGACTGAAACAGTTTGTTCCAAGACCTAAGACCATACTTTGATATAAAGGTTACCAAGAAGGTCATACTTATATTCAGGTACAGGCCTTCAAGTCATGTATGTGAATAACAATTGGTCTGGAGAATCAATAAAATGCAGTCTTATTGACAAAGGCGATGGAAGAGTAGGATAACAATGTGATGGCTGGCCTTGGTGCAGTGAACTGCTGTTGGATGTGAGAATTTCCTTCCCAAAGAACTATGTGATTAGCTAGTCTGTGTATCCCCCGGTGGCAACAAGGATGCTATGGTATCAATCAATAAGATGCTTCATTGCCAATGTCCAAAGACTCTGAAAAAAAATCCAAATGATCCTTTTTTTCTTGCCTGGGTCATGAAACAGATACTAGTTTTCAAATATTGTGCTAAGAAATGAAACCTGGAGGGACTTTTGGTTTGCCCTCTGATATCAACTCCTGAGAAGTCTTTATTGAGGCTTTTTAACCACACTGCATATTGGTTTTTTTTTTTTTTTTTAATACATAGGATACAAATGACAACTCTGAACAGTTCCTGAGGGGGTGAGATTAACTCACATTTACAAAATGCTGTAGAGAGAGGTGCCACTTGAGAGCCAAGTGTTTAATGTAAACCAACGGGGAGCTGATGGGCCCCTGCATCTGAGTACAACACTGGAGCCACACAAATAGCTGGAAGTGATAACAGCGACAGTTGGAATACAAAAATAAAACTTCTACACTCTGGCAACTAATCTGGAACTCTCAAGGCATCCATGTAACTAATTATCATAACTTTGTCCTTCGACACACACTGTAACAAGCTGGAAGCTTTATTTTGATCCTTCATTTTAGTAGTTTGGCCCACAAACACAGAAGAAAGAATGAAAAGCATCCAGTCAATTATGCAGAAAAAACACCATACACAGTAACAACCTGAAACTACATATTCAAGAAAAAAGGAAGAAGACTAGAAACAGTGCAGGACACACAGAGAGAAAGAGACTAGACATGTCCCACATTGGAAGACAGCAAAGGCTTCTTCTTTCCTTTCTAAAGATTTATTTATTTTTATTTAACTTAAAATGAATGTATGATCTGCCGGCATGTATGTGCATGTACTCTGTGCATGTCTGGTACCCACAAGAGGCAAAAGAGAGTGCCAGATACCCTGAACATGGAATTGACAGTTGTGAGATGCCATTTGGATCCTGGTAATGGTACAAAGATCTCTGCAAGGGCAGTGAGTGCTCATAACAGCTGACCCACACCCCCTTTGTTTTAGTTTTTCAAGACAGGATTTCTCTGTGTAACCCTGGCTGTCCTGGTTCTCACTCTGTAGACTAGGCTGCTCTGAAACTCAGAGATCTGCCTGTCTCTGCCTTCTGAGTGCTGGGTATATAAAGGTCTGTGTGGCCACTGCCACGGTTAATTTTTGTATGTTTTATCTCTGTATACATGTAGTGATACATACAAATGTGTGTATGTGATTAGTTTGTGAATGTGGGCACATGGCACACTTGTGAAGGTCAGAGGACAAGCAATGTTAGCTGTCATCTTTCACTTTGAAGCAGAGTTTCCTGTTCGTGTCTGTGTGCCCCAGGCTAGCCCATGAAATAATGAACCTTTCTTGTCCCTACCTCCTACTTGCCTTAGGAGAAATGGTATTATGATGAGTGTAATTGTATCTAGCTTTATGTGGAAGTTCTGATATTTGAACTCAGACCCTTATGATTGCAAAACCAATGGGATGCATGTGCACCCCAGAGCTGCAAGTCAGTTTTATTCACAATGATACAGCCTTAATTCTATGACTTTTTTTGCCTTAAGCTTTGTCACTAATTCAAAGTTGATAGTTAATAAAGAAGAATTTTCAGCAATGTATAGAAGTGGCTAACTAAAGAATGAGGGGGTCTTTTTAGATAACATCATGTTCTTTGATAAGCTAGAAAGATTTCTTCTACAGGCCACAGTCTGCTACAGAAGAGATACACTTGGTTTTGTCACATTTTAAAACACAAAGCCTACAAGAGAGACAGTAGATAAAGACTGGTGTTACCAAGACGGATGATCTGAGTTCAATTTCTCCTCCTGGAAGTAGGGAAGCCACCCCCATACAATTTCCTTTGACCTCCATATGATTTCCATAGCATAGCCATAGTTATACACTGCAAAACAAAATTAACAAAGTGCTTTTCTAGTAAATGATCATTGTTCCTATGGAGAAATGAATCGTATGTTCATTTTTCTAAACACTCAGGATATTTTGTCAAATCCTACCCTCACCCTAAGCTTCTATAATACAGTCAAAGACATGGAAACATCATTTCTTAATCTCTGATGACAAGCATTTCACAATAGTGCAACGAAATGCATTTTTTTTGTGCATGTATGATAATTTATAAGGCAGAACCACAAGCTTAAGGAACTTTTATATAAGCAATAGAACAACATTACAATGAGAAAACCATTAATTATGTTATAAAGGTCTGATATTCCAGGAAAATGTCACTTCAAAATAAACTTTTAACAGTTAATTATCAGTGATATTTAACTTGTACAAAAAATTAAATATCACCATAGAATCCTGTGACCATTTTATTGCTTTTGTAGACATTTAAGAATTTTAAGGGTTTTCAAGTAAGAGTGCTAAGGCTTCCCACAAATTCATAGTATTGTATGAAGAACCACATGATGTTCTGATGGCATGATCTACAAAAAGAATTTTCAAAATACATGGGGAAACTATACATTATTTTCAGAAAATAAATATTAAAGTATACAGTGTTCTGTAAGCTATTCAATCTCTAACAGTTTATTAAATATGAAATGCAGTGTTAAAAACCAATAGCATTCTCTAGTTTCTCTTACAGCTTTGGAAAGACCACGAATAATTGTCAGAAGTCAGAAAGGCTAATGTAGAAGGAACCTTCAGTGAATGAAAAGTGTGTTAATAGTGCATGTTTTCTAGGTGAAGAGGCAGCTTCTACACATTTTTCTCTCACAGAAGATGGTAAAGAACAAGTGTATTCCTAGTGTCTAGCAATTCAGTGAGCCATAGAACATCTCAATGATCACAGTGTCACAGGCTTTTCATGTCAAAGAGCCACATCCCTATGGCAATGCTGATAAGAGCATTGTTCCCCACTGTAAATGGATAGTTCATGCAACTGTATACAGCATACAACTATGCTAATTATTTCTGTTTAGGTATTTATTTGGAGGTCAGATGAAGATGTCCATCTTCAATTATTATTCATCTTTTTTTGTAACTGAAAAATACATTTACTTGTGTTCTCTTCTCCCCTTGTGTGTGTATGTGTGTGTGTGTATGTGTGTGTGTATGTGTGTGTGTGTGTAGGGGTAACTCTGGCCAAAACAATCTTTATTTCTTCTTTAATGGTCAAAGAAGATGATTAGGTTTAAAAATGCTCAGTGTTTTTTAGTGGTTATCATTTGGTTCAGAGTGATAGGCAGCTTGCAGATTCCCTGACACACCCCTGTCATAACCTTTAACCTGTTAACACTTGTATACTTCTTATATTGTCTGTTTTCTTTTTCCAAACATGGTATCTTAGTTAGGGTTTTACTGCTGTGAACAGACACCATGACCAAGGCAACTCTTATAAGGACAATGTTTAGTTGGCATTGGCTTACAGGTTAGAGGTTCAGTCCATTATCATCAACATGACAGCATCCAGGCAAGAGTGGTTCAGGAGGTGAGAGTTGTGTGTCCTCATCTGAAGGCCCCATATTGTAGAAAGACTATGTCAAAGACAGTACAGAAAAGAACACATGAAAAATGTTATTGAGAAAAAGATAAGTCATCATATTTTTATTAACTACTCACATGAGAGTTGTTTGCTCAGCCTTGTTAAATTGAAAGAAAATAACTAAAAGCATTTACAATTTGTATCCTAGGATAATATGGTACTGCCAAAGCAAACATATCCAGAAATGTCATATTCTCTTTTGAAAATATGTGTACCTGTTTGGAGGGTAGTGCATATGCATGTATATGTCCATGCATGTAAAGGCTAGACATGACATCAGGAAACTTCTTCAATCTTTCACTTCCATATCCTTTAGAAGAATTTCTCACTCTAACCCAGAGAACACTGAGCAGCTAATCTAACTACCTAGATTGCTCTAGAGAATCTGCCTCCTCCTCCCATGCCCTAGAATGCTGGAATTGCAAATGACAGGCTATGCCCATCTGGCATTTACATGATTTTCAGGGAAAGCAACTCTAGTCTTGACTCTTGTGCTGCAAGCCCTTTATTCACTCAACCACATCCTCACCCACTACAAACCATGGCTTCTGACTAAACATCTAGATTCCTGCCAAGCATTAGGAAATAATAAAAACTATTTACATGTATATCCCACTACACATAGAACATATTTTGAGTTAAGGATTGTAAAACTTAGATGTATCTCACGTTAATATTTATCAAATTTATGCCCCATCCCTATAATTTTGAACATAAATGCAACAGCTGGAGATTAAGAGATAAGCTTGAATGATAAGTTAGATGCTATTATTTTTCCAACTATATTGAAAAATATTCAACAAATATAATCTACATTTAAGGTAGAGAAATGATGTCTTAACATGAGTGTATTCATTGAGGATTTTATTTCTACCATAAAGATGCTACGTGCCCACTCCACACATAGTTTCCTATTCTAGAATATGAGCCCTTAATTTCCTCTCTATAGATTTTTAATAGTCATTGCAGTTTTGTTAACTATGGCCATCTTCCCCCTCTTTAGAATATATGTTTCTTTTTAACTAACATTTTTCCATCTTTCACATCTTCAGTCACTGGCAAATATCACTCTGCTCACCCTTCTGAAGTAAACCTTTTAAAGCTTCCACACAACTGTTCAGAGCTGGCATTTGTCGTTTAAGTATATTCTTATTGTTTTACTGGCCAATGTCCTGTCTTCTAGTTTATTCTTGTTGCTGTTGTTGTTATTGTTGCTACTGCTGTTATTCTTAAAGGAGGTACAAAAGTAGTGTGTGGACTGAACAAACATAACACTTGTGTTTACACAATTTCTTGGAATATTCATACATTCTGAGTACAGTCTTAAATAATTGTTAAAAGTTGTAGCAGACTTTTTTTCTTCATTAATCTGAGAACCATATTTAAAAGCATATACAAGTGCTTAGGAGTTAATAATAATTTTGTATTTCTCAATAACTACTAGAATAGTATAAATCTATCTTTAAAATCCCTAACAGAAATAGAGGAGATAGCTTAAAACCACCATCCAGTTGAATTGTTAAAGAATGAAATCAATATTTCCATATTCATAGATAATAATCAAATTATACAGAATTTGAATGACTTAGGGAAATAATTTAATAAGGTAAGTGGAAACTTTAGGTCCCCAATCAAATACTGAAGACTCAAGAGCTCCAATTAAAATATATATTTTTCAGGTATTTGTTCTCAAATCTTGATCTACATATGCCTGGTAACTCAGAACTAGGTCATCAATAAATATGCTTACTTTGCTATCTATCAGGTAGTTTCTCACACTCAAGAAGCAAAATAGACATAGTAATCGAGTGGTTCATGGAATAAACATTAAAAACACAACACAGAGAAATTATGAAGTAAAAAAAGTTATGTGAAACATGTTGACATACTAATATAGATGGTTGATATAATAGTCCATTGAAAGGTATAATTGGTTGCAAAACCAACAACCTTTCTCAAGGGCTGTATGATTCCTAAAATCTATAACCCAGTGAGAATTAAATAAATATAATTGAAGAATTAGCACTGAGAACTCTCTTGGCTAATACTTTGAAAAGAAAAGAATAAATGGGATAGAAGAATTGTCATAATAAGAGTATAATACTAATTTAACAAGCTGTGTAATACAATGCAATTATACAATGCAAAGCAAAAGACAGATAAAAATTTAATGATATCTACATAGCAATAAATATAATTTTCATGGTAAGGGATGCATTTTTCAAGTTTTTTAACTTTATTGCAAACTTTTCACCTTTCTGATATTGCTAGAGGCATTGGGAATGTGTGAATATTTTCTATTCTTTTTGGTATACAGTTTGTATAAGAGACATATAAAATATGTACATGTGTATAAATTATATATACTTATGTATATATACATATTACCTAACATTTATAGAGATATTGAACTTTGTTAAAGGCATATTCAACCCTTTTCAATTTATATAATCATGATGGAACTAGACCATTTATTTCCTTTCTTAACTATGTAGCATATTATGATTTATTCAAAGTAATTTCCATTTTGTCAAAACATAAAGTTGTGTATTGTAAAAAATAGAAACATAGGATGAATATTTGGCATCAATTCTAAGAGAGCATGGCAGGACCCCTGTGAAAAATTACAAAGTAATTCAATGACAAATGAGAATCTCATACTGAACAACACAGCTTTGAATATTTTACAAATGGCACCTGGTAAAACTTAAACACCATAATTGGACACAGAAATATATGTCTATACTCTAGCACTCTGAAGGCTAAGAAAGGAAGATGGTAAATTCAAGGTGAATTAAACTACACAGTGGAAGTCTAGCCTTAAAAACAAATATAAAAATTAATACTAATACTTTAAATCAATTTTATATAATATATAAGTAGTTGATCAATTCATTTTTATCATATGTTTACCTTTTAAAACTGAGAGTATGTATTGCTGAAAATCTTATAATGGTGTAAAAAAGTCAGTGTTTGTAGAGAAGTTTATTCATATTGTGTTAGATGATGTACAATATACAAAATATTTTGTATTTTTCCAGTTCTATAAAGGCATACTTAATTTTTGAACATATTATCCAGCCTATATGCCAATTTTATATAGATGTTAACACAATAATTTGTATCAAAGCTGGGGATGTAGCGTAAAACTATCATTTTTTTATTAGATATTTTCTTTAGTGTCATACGATATCTCCTTTCCCAGTTTCCCCTCCAAAAAAACAAAAACAAAAACAAAAAACAAAACCACCAACAAGAACAAACCCCTGTTCCCTCCCCCCTCCCTCTCCTGCTTACTGGCCCTGGCATTCCCCTACACTGGTGCATAGAACATTCACAGGGCCAAGGGCCTCTCCTCCAACTGATGACCGACTTGGCCATCCTCTGCTATACATATGCTGCTGGAGCCATTAGTCCCACCATGTGTACTCTTTGGTTGGTGGTTTAGTCCCTGGGAGCTCTGAGGGTACTAGTTAGTCCATATTGTTGTTCGATCTAAGGGGCGGCAAACCCTTCAGCTCCTTGGGTCCTATCTCTACCTCCTTCATTGGGGACCCTGTACTCAGTTCAATGGATGGCTGTGAGCCTCTACTTCTGTATTAGTCAGGTACTGTCAGAGCCTCTCAGGAGACAGCTATATCAGACTGGATTGTCCTTCCTTTTGTCTCTGCTCCATAGTTAGTCTCTGCAACTCCTTCTATTGGTATTTTGTTCCGCCTTTTAAGAAGGAATGACTACTGTACGAAAAACCCTATTTTCCTTCTGAGCACAACTGGAGAAAATTACTTCTGTCTGATTTATCATTCTCTATCCTACCCCTCCCTTTTTTCTTCATTTCTAATTCATTCTGGTATGATTAAAGAAGGTATACATATTTGAGTATGTATTTAACACTTAAAAATGATGTGTGTGTGTGTGTGTGTGTGTGTGTGTCTATATGTGCATGTGTGTTATATGCATTTGAGTATGTGGATGCACAAGATGCACATATGGAAGCAAAAGTTGGAAGTTGAGTGTTTTTCTCTACTGCTTTGTCTTTTAGTGTCCTGAGACAGGATTTGTCAGTCAAACAGTCTCTGGGCTAAGCCAGTTGGTTGGGATATACCGAGGATGGCATTTTATGTGATTGCTGAGGATTCAAAACCAGGTTTTTATTATTTTTATTTTATCAACTTTGTTGCTTCCCTTAATAATAGTTAGTGTTATCTATCTACTTTAGACTCCACATAATTTGATCCTATATATATTTTTGTGCATTTTCTGCTTTTAAATTTTGTTTGCAAGATTTGTTTGTTGTAATATATGTAGCTGTGGATTTCCTTTTTGTTTTTCATTTTATGGAACCGAGAACTGAACTTAAGGCACTTAGAGTTTGTGGCAACAGCCTTCTCCCAGGGCAATTCTCCCAGCCTACTTTCCATCTAATTTTGAAAATTAGGCTCACTCATGTCTCTGAAATTCTCTGTGCACTTATGCAGCCTTCTTCTTTCTTTCTTTCTGTCTTTCTTTCTTTCTTTCTTTCTTTCTTTCTTTCTTTCTTTCTTTCTTTCTTTTTCTCTAATTACCCCTTGGAAAATTTACCTCATAATAGCACCACCTTGGATGAAAGACAACAAAAGATTTCAACCTTATCTAAACCTTTATATCAGCGAATTCTTTGCCCTTTTTTTTTTTTTTTTTGCATGAGATACTACAATTGGAATGGTGCATAAGAATTGGATTCCCAAGTTGGGCATCATTCTGAGCCTGCCCTGGTCCTTGACTTGAACAGTGTAATTTAAGGTCACAGAAAGACTAAAAGTTAAGAAGTTCACGGCTCGCGGTTCTGTAAGCTTAGCATTCAGTACAGAATGACTGACTTGAGACTTCCTCCTGTGTATTCATTCTGATGTTTATCATCAGAAATATTTTCGGGAGGCATTATGTTTAGAATGCGTTTTAGTATGGAAAAGTCAATCCCCTTCAATTTCTTATTATAGTCAAAGTTTAGATCCTGAATACTGGTGTCTAGTGATCAACAAAAACAGCAATGTGCTATCCATCTCAGCTCATGAGCAGCCAAAAAATTGTCAAAGCCTAAGGAGAGGGATCTACCTCCCCCAACCCCTTGTTATGGTTACAGCTCAAATCGGAGCCTATATAGTGCTCGGCTAAACTGCCAATAGTTCTCTCTGGGGTTCCGCGAGCTTGCCTCATCATTTCCTGAACACCCTCCATACTTCCTGGAATTCCACAGCTGCATATGCTCCAGATAAAATTTGGCCTTAGGAAGCCAAGCCTGGTACATTAGCCTTCCAACTCCCGGTAATCAAGTTTTCCAACAGGAATTAATTATGACAAGGAAATGCAGCTGCAGCTTATTCACACTCCCTGAGATAAAATTTGAAACAGTGTGGGTTTCTTCCATTCGGTGTAATTCATTCATCCCACAGGACAAAAGTGGACTCTCTCCAAGCTTTTTCATGATGAAGGGTGGTAATATATCAGCAATCCCAGACCAAAATATAACAAAATTAAAGAAAAATCTGTATGCTCAGAGCTTTATATTTTTATATATATGAAAAAATTAAATGCCTATTTTTATGTAATTTTGTTCTCCTTTTACCCCCTTTTATTGAATTCATTTTTCCTACTATATTTTGGGTTAATTTTATTTGTTTTTTTCCTTTTCAAAGTAAACATTTGTGTTTTAAATTTCAAGTATGAAATAAACATGTGACTTCATACAAATTTATTAAGTAAAATGATTATTAGAAAGAAGTTTTCTAATATATGTTATTAGAAGAAAAATCTCAATAAAGACTTGAATATTAAGTGCAACAACCAATTCTGAAGGTCATATATTACAGTTAATTTTTTTCTTACCTACAGATGCAATGTGGGAGTCAAATATACATACATATATATATATATTCATACATAATTCACAAAAGTATAAATAATTTAGGTATATAATTATAATAACAATTTCAATAGATAAAGAAATGCTTTTGGTAATATTCTTTATCTTTTCATTAGAAAATTCTCAAGAATCTAGTAATAAAAAGTACATAACAGCACAAGAAATAGTATATATTACAAAGTTATACTAAATTTTATTCTAAATGGGGGAAATTTAGAGCATCTCATCTAAGTATGGAATGAGGCAAGGTGTCCACTGTCTCCTATTATTCAACATAATGCTTGGTGTCATATCTAGAGTAATATAAGAAATAAAAAGGTATACATAAGAGAAAGGAAGACATCAAATAATCGCCATTTGCACATGACATTATTTTATAATGAAAAGGCCTAAAATCCTACAATAATTGTCTTAGATTTAATTAAAAATTTTTCATTAAAGGAGCAAACTATAAAGTCAGAATACAAAATGATAGGTTGCTCCGTATCCCTCCCACTACGTAAAAATGGAGTTGTTTATCTTCCAAACCTAGAAATTCAGCCACTTTATCCAGCTCTGCAGCAGATGGGACCACTTGGTTGTATGAACCCTGAAACTCAGGGTGGGCCCAAGACTAAAAACTAAGCATCGTTCCACTAATACACAATCTGACACGTTGGAGTCACAGCAAAGATTTGAACAGCCGCACTCAGATAACCACAACAAGAAGTTACACAAACATTGTGACTTTGGATGGCTAGATCCCATTTCAAAAAAGAAAATCACAAATGGGGACAATATACACCTTCTGGAAGTGAGAAATTATTATAAAATTTCCCAAGTAAAATAACTTAACTGGAGTACAAGACACAAGACAAAACACATTAAAAATAGCAATTGTGAATATGCTCAAAGACCACCAAAACACAAATAGTTAAAAATAATGAAACCAACTCAAGACATAAAAGTAGGATTTAACAAAGAAATAGAATCACTATACAAAACCCTTACTGCAATAAACCTAAAGGTTTCAAGCAACAACAGATAAGAAGACATGGACAACTGTAACCAGAAAAATTCTCAGTCACAACCAAAGGAGATAGAAATACATCTCATGATAAGTAGAATTTTATGTACAATTTTAAAATCCAGGAAAGAAATTCTGTGAAATACTATATGCACAATAGCAGTAAAATACTTAGAAATAAATCTAACCAAGAAGTTGAGTGGCTTCTCAAATGAAGATTTTAGTACACTATAACAACCTTTAAGGTGATACTGAAGTACTTATAATTCCTTTATGTTTATGGAATGGCAGAATTCATGGCTGTATTAGAGAAAACAGTCCACAGATTTCAAGATAATCCTTCTCTCACTATAAGGATTTGCTTAGAATCTTTGGATTTATGTGTTCCATTTGATATATCCACAGAGGTCAGGTAATTGGGAAGAGACCATTGGAGAGGGACTTTCAGAAAGTACAGATAAATAAAGTCATACAAAGTGCTAACAGGGGAAAATGGTACATAGAGCATTTAAATGAAAACATAAACTGGAGGGCAGGAGAGATGAGGTTATGTAACAATGAATAAATGAAATTCAAGAACTCCAGAAGTTAGACTCCAGAGAACCAAATAACCCTATTAAAAATGGGGTAGAGCTAAACAAAGAATTTTCAACTGCAGAATACTGAGGAATACTGAATAGCTGAGAAGCACCTAAAGAAATGTTCAACATCCATAGTCATCAGGGAAATGCAAATAAAAACAACTCTGAGATTCTACCTCACAGCAGTCAGAATGGCTAAGATCAAAAACTAAGGTGACAGCAGATGCTGACGAGGTTGTGGAGAAAGAGGAACACTCCTTCATTGCTGGTGGGATTGTAATCTGGTACAATCATGCTGGAAATCAGTTTGGTGGTTCCTTCAGAAATTGGACATAGTACTACCAGAGGACCCAGCTATACCACTACTAGGCATATACCCAGAAGATGCTCCAACATGTAATAAGGACACATACTCCACTATGTTCCTAGCAGCCCTATTTATAATATCCAGAAACTGGAAACAACCCAGATGTCCCTCAACAGAAGAATGGATACAGAAAATGTGGTTCATCTACACAATGGAGTACTACTCAGCTATTAAAAACAACGAATTTATGAAATTCTTAGGGAAATGTATGAATCCAGTGAATATCATCCTGAGTGAGGTAACCCAGTCACAGAAGAACACACATGGTACACACTCTCTGATAAGTGGATATTAGCCCAGAAGCTTGGAATACCCAAAATACAATCTACAAACCACAAGAAACTCAAGAGGAAGACCAAAACGTGGATACTTTGTTCCTTCTTAAAAGGGGGAACAAAATACCCATGGAAGGAGATGCAGAAACAAACTACAAAGCAGAGGCTGAAGGAAGGACAATCCAGAGACTGCTCCACCTGGAAATCCTTCTCATATTCAATCATCAAATCCAGACACTATCGTGGATGCCAGCAAGTGCTGGCTGACAGGAACTTGATATAACTGTCTCCTGAGAGGTGCTGACAGTGCCTGACTAATACAGAAGTAGAGGCTCACAGACATCCATTGGACTGAGTACAGGGTCCTCAATGAAGGAGTTAGAGAAAGGACCCAAGGAGCTGAAGGGTTTGCAGCCCCTTAGGATGAACAACAATATGAACTAACTAGTACCCTCAGAGCTCCCAGGGACTAAACCACCAACCAAAGAGTACACATGGTGTGTCTAATGGCTCCAGCAGCATATGTCAGTCATCACTGGGAGGAGAGAGGCCTTTGGTCCTGTGAAGGTTCTATGCCCCACCCAGTATAGGGGAATGCCAGGGCCATGAAACGGGAGAGGGTGGGTTGTGGTGGGGGAGGAACAGGGTTTATTATTTCTTTTTCAGAGGGAAAAGTAAGAAAGGAGATACCATTTGACATGTAAATAAAGAAAATATCTAATAAAAAAAGAAAAAAGAAAACTAAATCCATTTTTTAAAAATCACATGGAAACCTCCTAGTTTAGAATTTTCCTAAACCATAGGAAAACAAATAAAAATCATAGAACCCAAAACTTGATACCTATTTTGGAATTGTTATCAAGTTAGGTCCTATAGATCCCCAAGCATTATAAGGTATTGGCAGTGCTCTTGGTTCCTTTCAGAACTTGATGGTGAGAACCTATTACTGAAGACACCATATCTGTGTCATTGAGCACAGAGGTATCAAGCTGATACTGACCTGCAAACATCATCCCCACAAACTAGTTCTAACAGTGCTAGGAATGATACGAGAGAACAAACAGAATCACAAGTCTTATTCATCTGTGAGTCCTGCAAGCTAAATCAAGCTAGGAAGACAAGGCCACCAATGTGCAAGTGGCAAAAATATCACAAAAAGTAAGTCTACTTTTCAAGTTGACACTGATACCTAGTACACTTATCATGGCTAACAAACTGTGGTTAGACTGGTCATTGGTCCTAAGAACAACAATATTATTACTGCTGTAATAAAAGTCTAATGGCACTCTTTTTATATTGAAATAAAAATACTAAAATTTAAATATAAACCCAAATGATCAAAAGAATAGCAATGAGAAAGAAGAATGCTAGGCTGTCATAACACCTCACACCACATGATGTGGCAGCATCATGGTGACAATTTGCCACTGCCAAAAAGACACATAGACCAATGAAGCATGTTGTAAGATCACATCTCCACAGTCATGCCACCTAATATTTTGGCAAATATTTAAAAAGCACACAGCCTTTTCAGTATATGGTGCTGAGAAAACTGGATATTCATAACATGATTACAATTAGGTCCATATCTCTCACCTGTGTTAAAACTAATTCAGATTGTTTAAACACCTTGTTATAAAAACCTGAAGCCTCTAGAGCAAAACAGGGAAAAGAATTCAAGGTACAGGCAGTCGTGGAGTTTCTGAAAAAGTCTCTGTATTTTAGAGAATAATCCCAAGATTTGTTATAGGAGATTTTATGAAGTTTAAAACTTTGTGCATGGTAAAGGTAAGAATTAGCAAGAGTGGAGATCAAGTCTACAGAATGAGAGAAAAATTGTCAACTACATGTCAGATGTGGAGTTAATATGGGGAATATATAAAAAAAACTGCCAACAAATAAACTGCAAAATCTTTAATTTTCAAATTCAGAAAGCCAGCTAATGACCTGAAATGAAAGTCTTCGAAAGACATAATAGACAAAATATATAGATAGCTATAGATATGTATTAGCCTAGAACAATTTCTTGACTATTTTGGTATCGATCTAGAATATAAACAACACAGTTTTATGACACAAAAGTTATCAAAGTTATTAAAAGTTATTAAAAGTTGTCAGAGTTTAGGACAGTATGTGAAGCTGGACTGTGGAAGACAGAGTCTAAAATGGAGGGACAAAGAGAGATACATAGAGAGCATAAAGAGGATGTTCTGGTGTCCCTATCCTAAGCCCACTAGTTGTTTCCAGAACATCTTTCAGTTATCCATCTATAGGTAAAATGACATAAAGCTTGACGAATTTCTCTCAGATAGACACTAGAAATTCAACATCACTAAAGGCTTTGCAGGGTCTGAAGAGATTGCTCAGCTGTTGAGAATGTGTACTGGCTGTTTTTGCAGAAGACCCAAGTTTGGTTCCGAGCCCACAAATCAGACTGTTCACAACATCTGCAATTCCAGCTTCAGAAAGATCCAGAGCTTCTGTTCTTCACAACACCTGAGCTCATGTTTGCTTGTGTTCCAACACACAGACACATCTCCAGACACATAATGAAAAATATTAAAAATAAAATCCTCCCATCTACCCAAAGGAGACATCTTAAACTACCCCATGTGTTGTTAGCATCCAGGTGAGAGAGCAGAAAGAATGAACTGAAGAGAGAGAAAGCCAGGCCTCCTAGGTAATATCTCCTTTAGATCATTCCTAACAAACAAAAAACAAACCTCTATAAGTCCCACAAGGAGACAGAACTCAGACATTAATTCTAAAGTTTAGGGAATATCCAGAGCTTTCAAAGATCAGTTAATAGAGTATAAACCCAAATACATAAAAACTGAAGTTTTATATGTACAGGAATAGCCACACCTAGTGAATTGAGGGATAGGAAAAGTTATGAAATTATATTTACAGCCGGCCTTCATAGGGAAATTTCAAGTGACTCAGCTGAAAAAAACTGAAAATCTTGAAGGAGAAAAGAGAAAATATGCATGTCCTTTGTGTGGAGAAATATTCAAATATCATATCTGACCTCTTGTCATAGATAGACTAGAAAAAATTATACTGAGAAACTTAGGTAAAAGAAAGAAACACCAAATTGTAGCTCCAACTGTAATCAGCAATAATAATGAGGGGGGAAAAGACAATCTAAGATGAGCAAATGTTTGCAGAATTGTTAACAAAATGCACTACACAAAGTGATAAATGATGTTTTGCAGGCAGAAAGCTAATGGCAGCAGATGGTAGGTTGTATAATAAGACAGGATGAGGAGAGCAAGTAAATAAAAAAAGTCATTATTTTCCTAGTTTTAATTCCTTTAAAAAGAACGTGCTACTTAAAGTTAAAGCAAAAGTCTCTTGGTTAGTTTGGCTAAAGGTTTCTCTATCTTGTTGATTTCTCCAAAGAACCAGCTCTTGGTTTCTACCATTCTTTGTATTGTTTTCTTTGTTTCTAATTGCTTGATTTTAGCCCTGATCTTGGTTATGTCCTGCCTTCTACACCTTTTCTGTGTTTGCTTCTTTTATTCTAGAGCTTCCAGGCCAGGTGTATTTTTAAACTGCTGATATGAGAATTTTCTAATTTCTTTATAGGGGCACTTAGTATTATGAACTTTCCACATAGCACTGCTTGCATCATGTCCCATAAATTTGTGTATATTGTAACTTCATTTTCATTGAATTCTAGAAAGTCTTTAATTTCTTTCTTTCTTTCTTCTCTGACCCAGAAATTATTGAATAGAGAGTTGTTCAGTTTCCATGAGTGTGTAGACTTTCTGGTGTTTCTGTGCACAGCTTTAATCCATGGTGGTCTAGTAAGAAACAAAGTATTAGTTCTTGTATCTGTTGAGGCTTGATTTGTGACCTACTATATGGCCAGTTTTTGAGAAGGATCCATGAGATGCTGAGAAGTAGGTCTATTCTTTTCTGTTTGGGTGAAATATTCTGTAGATTTCTGTTGGGTCCATTGGATTCATAATGTCTATTTTTCTGCTTAGTTTTTGTCAGAATGACCTACCAATAGGTGAGAGTGTTGAAATCTTCCACTGTGATGGTTTACATATACTTGGCACAGGGAGTGGCAGTATTCAGAATTGTGGCCTTGTTGGAATAGATGTAGCCTTTTTGGAGTAGGTGTGTCACTGTGGGTGTATTGACTATGTGACTGATGGCCACACACCTCTCTGTGGTGGGGCTGTGGGAGATGGTAGCTGTGTCAGGAGCCAGGGGCCTAGGAGGTGTGACCGAACACCTTCCATCCCCTAGGGTAACTTGGGCTCAAGGCCTGTGCTCGACCATGGACCAGGCTGCCTGTGCACAGGTCACATCCCCACACTTGTGTTTGGGGTATAGATGCTCAGAATTGAGTTATCATCTTGGTAGATTTTTCCTTTGATGAGTATGAAGTGTCCTTTCCTGTCTCTTTTGATTAATTTTGGTTGAAAGACTGTTTTATTAGATGTTAGCATGGCTACTTCAGCTTGCTTCTTGACGCTGTTTGTTTGGAAAATTTTTTCCATCCCTTTACTCTGAAGTAATGTCTATCATTATTGCTGAGAAGTGTTTTTTGTATGCAGCTGAATGATGGATCCTGTTTTCACATTCATTCTGTTAGCCTCTGTCTTTTAATTGGAGAATTGAGTTCAATGGTATTGAGAGATATTAATGACCACCAGTGATTGTTATTTCTTATTATTTTGATGTTGTTGGTGGTCGTGGTGGTAGTGTGTGTGTGTGTGTGTGTGTGTGTGTGTGTGTGTGTGTGTGTGTGTGTGTGTGTGTGTGTGTGTGTGTGTGTGTGTGTGAGTGTGTGTGTGTGTGTGTGTGAGTGTGTGTGTGTGTGTGTGTATGTGTGTGGTGTGTGTGTGTGTGTGTGTGTGTATAAGCTTTCCCTGGTTTTGCTGGTATGAAATTATTTATTTCCTGCATTTTCTTGGTTGTAGCTATCCTTCTTAGGTTGGAATTTTCCTTCTAGTATTTTCTATAAAGCTGTATTTGTGGATAGATATTTTCTGAGTATGGATTTGTCTTGAGATATTTTGTTTTCTCCATCTATGGGGTCAGCAGTCTGTGTCATCTGTGCTGCTGTCCTTCTCTTCCTTTCTTTAATTCATGCCTTTCATGTGGAAGTTTGTCTAAATCTGATTGTTTCTTTATAAATTTTGATAGAATCCAGTCTTTCATCATCTGTGAAAAGTTAGATAAGTCTACTTCCCTCATGCAACACATTTCCTGGCATCCATTCTGATGTCAAAAGATCTTTAAAGGACACAGGTTAGTCTAACTCAGCAATTTTGTCTACAATTCATTATCTTTCAACTAATATTACTACCCCTTCTGTTTATCAAGGGACAATTATATCTTTATGAATGCATACATGAACTAAACATGTAGTAATTCACATTACATGCCTAGTTCCAGGACAGGACACTTGGCATCTCATCCATTTAAACACTGAAGCAATCAAGCCATATTACACAAGATGTTAATTCTCTACTACTTAGTTCTTTTTTCTGTTTTCTCTGTGGATTGCTGACAGAAAATGCTTGGCGTGTATTGTTTATTGGCAGGGTGTAACCTAACCTCTCAGGGAGTTTCCCATCAGTAAAGGATTACCTCAAATACCTTCTGCAGATCCACATTCATTAGTTCAATGCCTACGTTTACCAGTCCTTATACAAACCATGGAAAGTTGAGGTCTTCTACAGAAATCTTTATGAATGGCTTCTCTAGAATTTCTCTCCAATTGACCTGTTTCCCACAGTCAAAGCAACAGACATTTTGATATCTAGGATTATTGGCCATTGCTTGTCCAATTACATAGTCATTAGGGTTAATATCAGCAATAATTCTAATCCATTCATCCATGGGTGTTGATTGAGCTTTTTAAAGGTCTGAGAACATTTTATCCTCTGCATTTGCAGTTTCAAACTAAAATTTCAATTAGTACCTGTTTTGCATCTGGACTTGACATTTTTCTGTTTATAGCAGACATTAATCTATGTAAAAAGTCAGTAAAATACCCTCTGGGGTTTTCCATAATCTTTGTGAATGACATAGACCTTTCTCCTTGTTCCTCTGCCTTATCTTAGGTTTTTAAAGCTACTAAAGAATATTGTATAATGATAGAGACATCAAAATGCATCTGTTATTATAAATCATGATATTGACTTTCACATAACACCTGGTCTTTCACAATATTAATACCTTTAGACCTATTACAATTAAGTGAAGTGTCTTCTTGCCACCATGTCAGTCATTGCATTGAAGAACCCTCTTCCAGTACAGCTGATGACTAATCTTTTCATTCTTGGGGGATAATCCTATTTTGGGTAGCCCAGGTATTTAGCATCTGTCTTACATAGGGTGAGTGCATTCCATAAATTACTATTGATTCTTTAAAATATTTAGCATGACTTGTATTTTAACAGGATTCCAGGCTAGTTGTTCATGTTGTGAATTTTCACCATTTGGAGCATTTGTTTCCCAGTAATTGGGAAAGCAAGTGGGAGTTGTCACTTTTCCTCAGTTGCATTAAGAGGTGGTGCCACAGGTTCAATGGGCTGTCTATCTTGATTCATAGGTACAATGGATTCACAATTAGGCCACTCTTGTTCCCTTACTTCCTTGTCTTTTGTCTCTCAAACCTTTTTTCTATCATAACTGAGTTTTTGTGTTGTACAACTATTTTTTTTGTTCTTATACATTTAGTTTTTCAATGCTTTTGAGGTTTTTTTTTCTTGTTGTACAGTTATTATTTTCACTCTTTTTTGAGAGGACATATTTAAACACTATAATTGAAATGAGCAAAGTGTTTACTACAGTGCCTGCAGTTGCAATAATTAATGCTATGGATTTTTTAAGTAACTTTTCTATTACATCAACTACTACTCTTAGTCTTAAGGTATCTGAAATGGAGTTTCCCGTGTTCTTATTTCAGGAAAGGTCTATCCATATAATTAAATTGTCTTTTTGGATAGTTTACTCTGATTTACTGTCTCTGAAGCTCTTCCCTTATTCCTTGCTCTGTGATCCAGGCCCCCAACACTTTGGAGTCTCCCAAGTCTCTCTGGGCATCCAGTCAACCTCAAAATACCTGATGTTTCCTTTAGAAATAATCTCAGGTGAATTTCTCTTCTATGATTTTTGTCAGATGTTTTCCATCCTCTGTGACATTTCTGTCAGATGTCTTCTACTTTCTTCAATGTTGGTGGTCTTTCTTCTCCAATCATGTTGGATTTTTCTTCCAACCACATTGGTCACACATGTAAATGACATTTTTATTCCCTCAGGTGATAGGATGAGATGAGAGCCAAACCCAAACTATGAGACAGCTTGGGCTGAACCCACAGCATTTCTTTCTCTATCTTTCTGAATAGGTCTGGGAGCTTCTAGCCTCTAAGATTCCAATCTAATCATCCAAACTGACTTATTTAATGGAGCTTCTCTTGGCTTCTGACTAAATTGCTCAGCCTGTCCTCATACTAACTTTGGCATTATGTTCTAATCCTCTGGCTTCTTCTCATTCTGTGGCTCATTCTGTCTTTACCTGTGTCTGGCTTGTTCTCTATGCAACCTGTCTCTGTAAAACTGTCATACAATCATAGCACACCAAACCAGCTTTCTTTCTTTCACTGCTCTTAACTAGCCTCTTTTTCCTGTCTCTTCTCATAAGAGTTGGGTGTATCCTATCTCTGATTTGCTCTGTGAAATCCTTTTCTGATTCATCATTTTGTCTGTCCATCAGTTAGACTTAACTTTCAACCTTATCTTCATTGTTTGGGATGAAAGATGTGTACTAAGGGTGTGTCTGTAATACATCCAGGGCAAATAAATCTGTATTATTCCAGCTGGGTTGCACAGACCTAGAAGGTCTTTGGATGTGATCCCTTGCCAGAGCAGCCATGTTGCTAGATTGAAATTGCTCTATAAATTATAATCTCCAGACGTACAACTATGTCCCTTACAGCTTTTGAGTTAATTGTCTCCATATAGATGCAGTCATTTTGTGTAATTTTGTAGATGTACGATATTTTATATTATTGAAGATTTATCTTAAGATGTAAACTCATCATGAGGTGTCACATTGGAAAACAGGAAGAGCATGGTTAGGCATGCTCATGATCCCAGGATTTGGGAGGCCCAGGCAGAAATATCACAACTTCATGATAAGGCTGCTACATAATAATAACAGTCTGTAAAGCACAAAAGAAAAAGAAAAAGAAAGAGAAAAATCACAACAACACATACACACAGTGGGAGAGAGAGAGAATGAACACGAATCTGAATATAGAATGAAGTATCTCTGTTTACAAATATTAAAAATAAAAACGTCAGGGGAATCATGAAAAGAAGGAAACTGTTTTAGAGAATGAAGCTCAAAATTTTACTTTAGTCATTTTTTTCCCTGTGAACTTAGAGAATACCCTCTATTAAGTGTAGTTATTTTATTTTTATAAAGCAGGCTTTACATGTAATTTAAATGTCATTTGTAACACATATACAGGTGATACTCAGGTGAATGCATGATAGATTGATACAAAGGGAAATGACAGATAGAAAATTAGATGAAGCTGGCCAAAGTTTTGTCTTTAAAATAGGTGATCTCTCACTTTCACTAGAATGCTAATGTAGTACAAATAAGTGATTTTATGTTACCTTATAAGTAAAATGTGTGGCAACAACATTATATGTTATGTGAGACAAGAACAAATTAAAAACCAAGTGCAAAGTGTGATACAAATATGTACTATGTCAGGAACTGAATCCTTCTGGAGTTCAGAAGTTAAAAAAAAAAATCAAATAAATGTTCAGGGTTAGGAAGAGGCACCTTAGAGTCCCACTGTCTTGACTGGAAGCATGAAATATGCTGCCTCTTTCGTTAACTTGGAAAACCACACCTGCTGTGATTGCTCCTTAATGAACCAGCCCTTATAATGCTCAGCCCAGTGATTCACAGTTGACTAGGAACCTTGTAGGGAATAGCCTCTCTAATTTTGTCTAAATTTAACGGCCACTAATTGCACTGTGAGACCCCCTTCTATTGCTGATTACCTTTAAGTGCTCCATGAGATAAGGTGCTAATGAGATTTTTCTTACTTCTTTCCTTTTTATTTTTTAAAATAATTTTAACAGCACTATTAAGGATGATGCATTACACGAGGCTGACTCCACTAACTCCAGTTTAGTCTCTGCATGTTTTCATACGTATGTGGAAGGTGATTTTGTTTTATGGCACATATCCTCAAGTGAGGATGCTGTATTTATATCATTAACTAACAAATTGCTTTTTTACAAGGCTTGGTTGAATGGGATGAGCTCTTCCTTTCTGGTTATTTAGAGGCCCTTCAGGGTTACTTTGGGGATCTCATTACTTTCTATGGCGCTTCAAAAAGAGATTAAAGACTCCTAACGGACTGTGAACATATACATAAACCTGAATATGTTATTCTTCTTAGAAAGAGAATAGGGAAAGAAAGTGGAGGTGTGTTGTTTGGGGGCCAAATAAAAACGTAATATATTTTGTTGCTGTGGGGATTATGGAGCCTAATTTCACAATTAAACCCATGTGGAAAATTTGCTTCACTTTATTGAACTTTTCAAAGTTGCTATAACATAAACAAGCGGATGTCATAGAAAATGATTTTGATGTTATTTTCTTTATTATTAATTTATGAATGATCACATATCATGATTCTGTTAACCATCTAACCATTCTCTGAATTTCTTACATCATGACAATGACAGCCTGCATTTAGTGAACAATCACTATATCATATTCCTAGAATCATGTTAAGAGATTTAGATTCTTTATTTTAATTAATGAACTGGAAAATCTCATGGGTGAGCATTGTCATATCCATTTATGAAGTAAGAAACTGTATTTCACAACACAATGGGGAAGATATTCATGGAAAGATATCCTGCCTGAGCCCGAGCTGGGCAACTGTTCCTATTTTGGCTTGAAAACACAAGAATGAGAGACACAGAAATTCCTCTTCTAGATAAAACTGATAAACTATAAAGTCTGCCACTAACCTATCAATTTGCATGTCAACTAGTCACAGTTCATTTGGAAATAACCTTCATGGCAACCAATTACTACATTGCCTGAGCATACAATTTGATGAAGCAGGAAGTGTTCTTAGTGGTTCCATTTTGCTTAGTTTTAGTGATCCATGGTCTGTGAACTATAAGATCAGAATTCCACATTTGACACTAAAAGCCATGTCCTCTATAAAGGGGCCTTGAGCAGTCTTTAATCTCAGGATGGATCTAGGAATCTACTAAAGAAAACTATATATTAAATAGTTACCATGGGCCATTCCTTGTATGAAATCACATGAGCATACTATCACATTGTTTAGCAACTTCTTATGATAATATCACTAACTTGGTGTAATATCAAAGGGAGTCAAGGTACAGATAATATTAAATATTTTTTTCCAAAATTTGTTTGGCAAAAGGCAGAGCCAATGTTCAATTCCAGTCTCATTAAAACAAATTCACCTTGTTCTGGGCTGGCACTGAGTCAGTGGCAACACAGCCACTCTTGTGTCAAAAGGTTCGCGATTATCTTTTTGTTCTCATTTTTTTTAATGTCTTAAATTCAGCTCAACAAAAGCATATTAATCCTCTCTATAACCCATTTCTTGTTGTCTCTTCTGACTTGATGCTGATTAAAGTCCCATTATCTTCAAACAGGTTGACATATATTTTTTTAATTACTTTTATTTTTTTTTACAGTCCAGTTGTTACCCTCCTCCCGATCTGCCCTCCCAGAGTTCTTCATCCCATTCCTCTTCTCCCCCCCAACCCGGCTTCTCTAAGAGGATGTTCACAATCCTTGCCAGGCTTCCCCACTCCCTAGGGCCTCAAGTCTTTGAGGATTAGGTACATCTTCTCCCACTATGGCCAGACCAGACAGTTCTCTGCTATATGTGTCAGAGGCCTCGGGCCAGACCCACTATGCTGTCAGGTTGGTGGCTCAATGTCTGAGAGATCTCAGGGATCTGGGTTAGTTGAGACTGCTGGTCTTCTAATGGGGTCATGCTACTCATCAGCTTCTTCCAGCCTTTCCCTAATTCAACCACAGGGGTCCCCGACTTCAACCCATTGGTTGGGCCTATGTATTTGCATCTGTCTCAGTCAGCAGCTTGCTGGGCCTCTCAGAGGACAGCATCAGTAGTATTGCCAGGCCTTGTTGGAGTCTTGCCTTAAGATGGATCTCAAGTTGGGCTGGTTACTAGGCTGCCTTTCCCTCAGTCACTTCTCCATTTTTGTACCTGTACTTTTTTAGACAGAACAGCTCTTGGTCAGAGTTTTTAACAGTGGGATGGCAACCCCATCCCTCCACATTAGCTAACTATTTTTAAAAATCTGTTTGATTCTTGCCTCACAGAGCTTATTTTTAAAAGCATTTCTTATTTTCAATCTAAAAACCATAGAGCTTATTTTTAAAAGCATTTCCTATTTTCAATCTAAAAATCACAGAGCTTATTTTTAAAAGCATTTTCTATTTTCAATCTAAAAATCAGAATACTTTTGAAAGATTTTTATACTGATTGAGTGTTGGGCATATGACTGTGCTGTGTCACCAACAGCCAGCAAAGAAGTCAGAACGAGATTACCAAACTCCTAATAAAAATGTCATGATATTTGTTCAAATTGATTCTCTTGTTTAGGGGTAATGCTCTGGTTAAATTATTAGTTTTCTGTAAATCAAACTACTAACTCACAATTAAAAAAAAAAACAAACCAGCCATAGCATCCTGAGAAATTACATGTGGATCATGGGTATTTGTTTTTTTTTTCCCTTAATGTTGTAAGCAGATTAGCTAGCTTATTCTTTAGGAAATCAATTAAAATCAGCTGAATCATTTCAAGACTGGGACACCAGATTTTGAAGATCTGAATCTAGTGTTGGCCCTTTTTCTGTTTCTCATATTTCATTTTCCCAATAAGTGCATCTCCTCCTATGCTTTAATGTTTAGAGGGTTTTTGTTTTGTTTTGTTTTGTTTTTAACACAAGGAGTTGTCCACAAAAGATTACCACATTACCTTGAAGTTATGTTCATGTTCATTACCTTGAAGTTAAGTTAGGATCAATTTAAAACCCAGATTACTTAGACCTTTCATCAAAGTGCGCAAGGAAGGAAACTGGCTTCTGAGCAATTTTCTCCTATTATGTGCAAAAATCTGGGTCTATCAAAGAAGGTAGAATAGAAACGCATGACATGTCCTAAAGTCCGAAACACTTATTTCCCAATGACTTGCTGTTGAATTTGATTGTTCAGAAGATACCAATCGACAGTAGCTTAAAGCAATTACAGCACTGTAAAAAGTTTGGAAGTTATGTATTACTTTCATTTTTATATAATTTATTTATATATTATTCCTTTGTTCACATTCTACAGAATATTCTTATATATGACATACATTTTTAGATAATCACTTTTATATAAATACATTTGGTTGAATGTTTAAAGTTCATCATTGTTTATCTTGCTGAATAGTTATTTGAAATTTTAACAGAACTAAATTTAGTGGAAAAGTTTTGACTTTGTGGTCCTGTTTACAAAATCTTTTTGGTCTAGGCATGATAGATATTCATATATCTTCAAATATTCAGCTTTTTGTTTGTATGTTTTATATTGTATCTTTTTGGAAAATATTTTATGGTATACACATTATTCTTCCTTTCATGTCCACCAATTTCTGAATTTCCATTTAAGTGCTCATTCCTCTGTGCCTTTATTTATGCATACATCTCCTTACTTCATTAGTAATCACTTTATAATGTCTGTGTTAAGTTCTGAGAAGTTCACTTGGAAGGTGACTGTCTTGTCATGATTGTTATTCTGTATAAATTAAATGGTTGTTTAGTCAAGTTCTCAATACTGGGAGCAAATCACCTTTGTCTGTACTGGACACAACAATGAAGAGTATTTGGGAGAAGTAAAATGTTTTAAATATTCCTAAATTAATGCTATATTTTTACTATGTAGAGTCATTTTAATGTTCCAAATATGTAAATAGTTTATTATGATTATGGTAGAGTCTTACCTATCTTTTATTAAGATGCTGTCTTGGCTTCTTCTTCTGGTTTCTATGACAACATGCTTTGACAAAAGCAAATTAAGGAGAGTAGGTTTTTGTTCACTTTGATTGTTTGTTTGTTTGTTTGTTTGTTTTTCACTCCCAGTTGATGCTAGATCCCATCACAGTAAGAAAGAAAAGGTTGCAGAACCCTGAAACAACTGTTTGCATCACATAATCAGAATGGAGCAGGGAGGAATGAAAGCTGCTCAGCTTCTCTTCTCTATTTATGTAGTATGTGTTTATGTTAGGATTCCAGACACATATGTGATAGTATGTATTTATATATGCATGATGATTTTTTCCTTCCTCTAAACTTTTACCTTACATTCAGATTCCTCAGATTAATTGTACAACTCAGTAATGTAAGGTATTTTTTTTCATAATTTTCCAAAAGATAATATGGAAATGTAAACCATCAGTTGAAACAGACCATATACCATTTAATTGCAATGTTAATGTCACTCTCAAAACTCCAATAGAGGTGACATTCCACTAAATTATAATGATTAAAGTTTATCATGATTTTATCTACTCCATGCTATTATCTGCCTAAATACTTGTATGTTTGTGTATCTACATATCTACTTATCATTGTACCCTCAAGAATTCATCATCCAATTATCTACTCATAAATATTTCCCTTATAATTCCTGTATAGAAAAGTTAATTGTGTAAATGTGCATTAATTTATATGTTGAGATCGCTATTGTTGCCTGTCTACTTAACTACAGTGGGAATTAACTAAAATCTGAGTGGCTGGGTATAACTGTAGGACACTTTTAAATTAACTCATTTGACATGCAAAGACCTACACTATATACAGATTTTTGGTGGGAGTAGATCCACCTTAAATCTATGCCACACTTTCTGGTGGCAGCTTACATAATAAAAATAAAATAGGCAAATGCATGCTCTTTACCTGCTTGATCTCACTCTCATTGACAAGTTTATTTCCTCCCTCGTATTACAGCCTACTTTTTCAAGAATCTGGTGTATGCTGGTCTGAAGCTGAGGCACTCAACCTCATAGACTGAGGGACTACTAAATTCTTGGACTTTTTATGTATCCATTCAAAGAGACTGATTGCTGAATATATATGTTAAATATGTTGAATATACATGCATATATATATATGTATATATATATATATTCATTATATTTTGTTCCTCTAGAGAGCCTTCACTAATACCATATATATATATATGTATATATATATATAGTTTTATGTAAATAAGTATATACATTTAGCACTGTTATAAATAAACATAATAGGATACATGTTAAGTACTATGGAGGTACAATTTAAAAAACAATGAGATGGTCATTGAGCACCTTAGCTGCCTTTCATAAAAGCCTCTACATAATGGATTAATTTTGGAAGTGTCGCTTCATTTATTCAAAGATGGTTTTAGATAGATACAAACTTTTGCGTTTTCGTTAATATAGCAATTGCCAAGATAAATCCATATTCCTGCCAATTTTCTGTCTCATCTTGCTCTTCTGAACGTATACTCACAATTTTGCAGCAGAACAAGGTGAAATGTACTACTGACACAGAGAGGTGGAACAGCAAAATCATTAGAGCTCTCTGCAAGAAGCATGCCCTTCTTTTTTGAAAGCCTGAATGATAACATTCTAATTGTATTTTTGAATCACAAGGCTGTAGCAAAACCAGTTGAAACAAAAGAAAGAAAGGTAATTATTTGTCCTACTCAATTCACTGATTGTGGAACAGGATATTTCTACTAATCAAACTATTCTAGTTTGGTTCCTATAAAGTAAAGTCATAATGAGAGACAGAAATGATAAAACATATTAAGGCTTCCAGAAAATAGACAATTATTTATGATTTCAATATTTTATCTTTTCTTATTGTCTTTTTCACATATGTAAATGTTTAGAAATAGGGCATTATAGTCATTCATTGTTGAATTCTTCAAAAATTTGAGTATATAGCCACATAATCCTAGAGGAGAATTACATACTCTGCTGCAATGGAAGAGTCTATACATAATTTTCAATATATTTTTCCTTCTGTTTCCTCACTAAATTGTAATTTCTATCTGAGAACATCATGTGAGTTTTTTGGAATGATTGCAATACCAAAAATCTTATGTCACACTTTGGGAGCATAGCCAAAGCTTTTGTAGGAACAGAAACACAATCATCATTAAAGACACTATGAAGGAATTCCAAATTTTTCTCTGTCATTCTGAGTACCCAACAGATAATATTAACTCATTACTACAAAGGCTTTCTGGCATTTATTTCATTACATTTTTTTGTAAGGCAGAATTTTCTGGGGAAATCTAATCAAACGGGCATAATAAAATGCCACGTCTGACAAAAACAAAGAATGACATGGTAGTGTGTGCATCTTTGTGGGAGTGTTCATGCAAGCATGAGTGTGAGAGTCTAAGAAGTCTAGAAGAGAACTTCCCATTTCCTGGAGCTGGGGTGACAGGCAGTTGGTGAGCCATCCACTACTGGGTCACTGAAATTAACTTGAGTGCTCTGCAAGTGCACCACGTGCTTCTTCCCTCTGAACCATTTCTCCTGCCCCAGAGTTTTGTTCTTTATGAAGTATCCTGATTCAGGTATTCTGTTAAAGCAGTGCCAATACTAAAACAGATTTTACATTTATTATATAATTAAGCCAGTATTTGTAAGGCTATTTTGAAGGTAATGACAGTTTTCCTCAACTCTCCACATGAAAATTTATAAATTTTTTAAGGACAGTGACAGGAGCTGTATCTAATTATTTTGATTTCTCCCACATGGCTATGAATGTGTTTAAAGTAGCATTCAAAAACCCATAGTGAATAAGTAAATGAATTTAATACTTAAGTACTACATTAAAGATAGATGTAGACATCTGTAACAAGCTGTAACTTAAAGTCACCAACACTGTGTTGGTTTTTCAGTACAGAAAGGAAAACCAACAGCACTTCCCCTTTAGAGTCATTTAACCAAGAGTGAGTCCAAACTTGAATTATTTACTTCATACCTCTTGTGTCTTCTATCTTCAGTCTGCTCTATGCATCTGTCTCTGTCTGCCTGAGGGCTGTGCCTGTCACTTTGTCTGATAATGTCTGTTGTGATTTACTCTGTGTATATATGTTTAATGACTGTTAGTATGTCTATCTTTTGTATGATTGTGTGTGATATGTTGTCTCTTCTGTATGTGGTGTGGATGTGTCCCAATATATGTGTCTGTTTTTGTTCTCTCTGCTCTATGAATTGTATGTGTCTATTTGTTTCTTTACTTGTGCATACATGGTAGAGTCTGGCCATAACTATATATTTGCTGAACAGCATAGAAACCATCACATGGAGATGGGAAGGGGCACCTAACAGATATGTTTAACAAAAGTTTACAAGTGATTAATTACTGGCTTGAACAGATCCCAAGTGACTCAGACAAAAAAACATCATTGTTTAATCAACCAATATTGGTAAACGGTTGCTTTCAGCCTCCATGGTAGATTTTAGGGCATTGTTTTCAACTTCTGTATTTTGTGCTTCTGGCCAGTTGATACATATGCATTACTGTGGGTCAGTGGCATGGAAGAGTACATAATTTAAGATTACAACAATGCATTAGCTTTGGTTATAAAAGTTGATTACATGGGAAATCCAAGGCAAGAGAGGGTGCATATTACATTATTTTCTCTTAAAGGCAGGTAAAATAAGCAGGCTAAGTACACAGAAGTCCAGCAATCTTAAGTTTTAGGTGACCTCAAGGGAAACCATTATTAACTCTGGCTGTGAGGTTCAAAAAGTTCTAGTTTCATAAGTGATAATTTTGCATAACCACAGATAACTTTTGAAAATATAAAATAGAAAGAAATAATTTGATTCTAAGGTATTAAACAAGGATCACCAGACAGGCAACATTTGTGTCTTTCCAAGTCCAGACACATAATTCATTTTAAAAACTACTTGTATTTTAACATCTCATTTTTTATTGAACTGAATCTGTTTTGCCCAAAGAAAAATAAAAAAATGTAATATAGCTTTCTTTTTCACCCAAGCCCCTAAGATTATTTCAATAATGGAAGTTGGATTTTGACTAAAAGAGTGAGTGGTAGATCAAACAACTCACAGGTGATTCACACCTTTCTTGAGAACAGGGTTATTTTTAAAATTGTCAAACATTGCTAAGTATTTCCATCTTCAAGCTAAGTTTTTTTGATACCAGCTAACCCTAACCTCACACAAACATACCAATACCCTCCAACTCTGGTCCTCCCATTTGCAACCTGGGTGGTTTTGATATTAGCTAGCCTGATGTTCTACTGGTAATATCACTTCTAAAGTTTGTCTTTAAATAGAATAAAAGCAACATATTAGAAATAACATGACAATAAGTCAGGTATTCTCCTGAGCTGGATTAGAATATATCTGTCCTGTGCAATAAATGACACACCACAGTTCAAATATAGATAGATGCTATAGAAAGTTAAATGATCCACAAGCAATTTCTACACACTAGAACACTACACACTCCATAAGTGCAGTTCATATAGAGATTTTTCATGATAAATATAGAACATTTCCATTTCAACACTGGCCTTACAGGCCATGGTCAGTTGATGCACCTGCTTTATTTGATTATCCACAAATTATATAATCTAAGCCAGTGGAGAGACAAGTTCTCTGCAGAAGGATTGGATGGTAATTATTTTTCATTATTGTTTTTGTTAAATGTACTTGTCAGTTATATTTGACAGACTTTAGACATTACTTATCCTCACTACCAAAATGATAACTGATAAAAGTAGGGAAAAATACATTAGGGCAAATATAAAGTCCGATCTCACTGTGAATAACAAAACATTTAGGCGTCTATGAATATAAAGCCATAATAGTATTTTCTTTAAAAGAAAAAAAAAGATGTATCTCTAGTCTAATAATAGAGAGCTATCTCAGAGGAGTGAGATATGAAGTTTCATATTTCATTTTAATTGGAATTAAACACAAGTTCTAAATATGAATCACAAAACAAGAAGCATACAAAGCCTTATACATCCATGGAGCTCCATTCTGCAACTGAGTTACCCAAATTAATAGGTCACAAATCTACAGATAACAACCAGTTTTGCTCTATGCCTGTCTTTTGTAACAATTTGTTGATGATAGTTTTTTGTCGTTGCTGCTGTTGTTATTGTTGTTGCTGTTTGCTATGTTTCTGAATGGGTTTTCTGGGCTTAAAATATTTCACACATAATCAATGGTGTAGACATCACATATCACATAAATCTGTGGCACTTCAAACTCAAATACAAACAAAGTATCAATAATATACTTTATCTAATAATAAAGCAGTGTCTGTTATAACCCCTATTTCAGCACAAACATTGACACTCCACACTTCTAAGTGTAAATCATTCAGAATGGTCCATAGAATTTCATATAATTGAACAAAGAAAATAGTGCCAATTTCAGATGGATTTTCCAAAGTGTCCAATTCATATAACTTAATGATAGAAATATGTGTTTAGGCAAAGCAGCTTCAATCATGAAGTTCAACCATGAGTTCTAAATTCATGAGTATGTGATATACCTCTGGAAAAAAAGTAAATAAGCCACTAGAACTTAGTTAACTGTCCTCAAACACTTGGATTTGGAAAGAGGCATTAATCACAGCAAGATAATGGTTCTAATGAGAACTTGGCCTTATTTACTGACTCTGAGTCCAAGTTCATTTTAAAGCACTTGACTGGGTAGAGAAAATGTATCACATAAATTGTGTATATAGATATGATCCACAAGCAATTTTTATTTAATACACACATGTGCTACACACATGGACACACACACACAGACACAAACACACGTACACATACAAACACATACAAACACATATAAAAAATAACCCTTAATAGAGATGCTATGAAAGTGTTAAGAGTCATAGCTATACAGCTTTCATACTATTGCTTGTCAGAATGATTTCATGTCACTAATATTTAATGTTCCCAGATAAAGGTGCCTACCATCAAGCCACACACTTGATTCTGTCTTTTGGGACCCACTTAGCAGAAGACAGGAACAACCTTGTTCAAATTTTCCTCAGCCCACCACATGTGCTTCATTGCATACACCATACTCCAAAATGGTATAAATAAATAAATAAATAAATAAATAAATAAATAAATTATAAGAAATAGCCATCCCTAATAATTATGCAGAAGATAATTAATTTGAAAATAGCTTATACTCATGATTCCTTCCTTATTGGAGATAACTGACAGGAATCATTACTGTACAACTAATGTGTTACCTTGTTTTCTGTTACTATGTTGATGGACTGCATGGGATGGGTCATCTTGGTGACTCTGGTAGGGCAATTCTATTTTAAAGTCCAAAAGAAAGCTGACACATTCAGAATGGAGGCTGAGAGCTCAGTGGGAGCCCTGGCGCTTTATTAAGTCATTTGTACTTTTAGTCAAACAACAAGATGCTTTACAAATACACTGGTTTTATCAGGGCTACCTGAAAATATTTCTCCAAAGAAAGACAAGAGTACCCTCACTTAAAACAAAAAACTACTGCATATCCCACTCTTAAAATCTTCTATTTTCCATATATTTATATATGACAGCAAGCTTCAAATGAAGATTTTTCTCCTCTTGAGCTTTAGATGACTCCATGCAGCCTTAATAAGATCCCTAAAGAACCCAGTTCAAACAGATGAAATAATACACATATATACACATCTGTTTCATGAGTAGGTGAATAGCAATGCTAACTACATTTTCTAGATATAAGAGGGGAAGTTAGACAACAGGCATTGTTTCATGCTGAGTCTTTAGTGCAAACACAATATAGACATTTTGGAAACCTAAATATTCAAAATTCATCATATATTTGATCTGTAAAATATATCAAATTTTCACTGTCAAACAAAACCCCAAAATGTTCATGAGTGAGTTCCCTGACCCTTGAAAAACAATGATTTTCCCAAGTAACTCCTTCTCTTCTCTGTGAGAAATTAAGTAGCTCAGATATTTTGAATCTGAGAAATTTAGTATGCTAGAAAATTAAAGCTTTCCCATCCATCTAGTTCTCCTATATCTTTGACTACTTTAACCACAAACTGTGAAGAATGCGTAGTTCACATTATCATTTATATTTTTATATATAATTATATATAATATTATAATATGTCTCAGGAATGGTAGCAAAGCAGAGACTAATTTATTATGAAAAAATGAAAGTTTGTCCCCCTTTTATATGTAATTATAAAGAATATTTCACATTTGTGATTGTCACTGTAAATAAAGAGAATGTGTGTCACTCATTACTAATCTTTTCAAAGACATGAGTAGGTCTGAGGTTCTCTATATACTTAGGATTGACTGACAACCTCTTGGAAATATTAGAAACTGGGATGGTTTGATGACCAACACCTACAAAATAAAATTGTAGGAATAAATGCTCTGGCTGAAGTTTTTCTACTATTCTAAATCATGTTGCATTTTCCTTAAAAGAAATAGAAACAAAACTTATAAGGTTTTGGGTGTATGGATGTGCATGTGCATTTACGTGTATGTGAATGGGAAACATGGCATGAGAGCTTTAGAAAACTGAAAAACTCTGGTAGGAGAATCTAGAACAATCCTCCCATGGAAGGAAGGGCAATTAAGGAGTTTCAAATACAGGAGAAGCCGCCTGAGATCTTGTAGTAAAACTTCTAGCATGGCCTGTGGTAATAAATCTGTAAGAAATTGTGGAGTAATATATTTATCCATGGGAATGGTCCAGCTTAAAATCTGTTCTCACATGTTTGGGAAAAGCATTCTATTGAGTTATCTATATGGTGTGCCCACATCTTATCTGCCTTTTCACTTTGACAGCTGACAAGAGGCCAGTGGAAGATACTGGAAAGAGAAGGGAATATATCCAGATTTCTATGTTGTCTTTAAGGTTAGTAGTTCCTATAGACAACACAGCTGTTGACATCTCAGAAAATTATTCAGAATCACCATATAGGTTTCCAGGAATTTCAACAATCAATTCTTTCCAATGACCCAAATATGGTGGCCAAGATGGTGGCCAAGACTGGTAGTTAGAACATGGGTTAGGGTCAGAACATGACCAGTCTTGACCATCTCTGATTGCTCACACATATTAGAATACTATTCTTGAATGCCCTTGTCTCCTCTGACTATTTTTCCCTTGGTACAGTTCTAGATAATATACCAAAATATCACATAAGGAATCATTGAAACATCTGGTATTGATTTTTGTCAAACTTCTGCAGGTTAAAAATTTATGATAAAGGTTCTGGCAAACTTGGTTTCTAACATGTGCTCTCTTCCTTGCTATTAGATAACTACCTTCCTGATGTAATGTCATGTAATTTTTTTCTCTTTGTGTGTGTTCCATATTCTACTAAGTTCTCCATATAAAGACTATAATAATACTGATTAAGAATTCTAGCCTTATGATCTCATGTAAAGAAAATTGCTTCCTTGAAGATCTCATCACCAAATCGTGCCACACTGTTAAGTAACATGTCAGCATACATATGCAGGGATGCTGTTCCATCTACATCTCCTCTTCCTTCATGTGTAAGATTTTTTTTAACATTCTCTTCAACTTATATTGTGAATAATTATATTAAATCATCCTTGTTAAAATTACTGTATATTTTCCACCCCAGGAAACACTTCAGATGTAAAAAGTCCTGATGGCATCCCAGCAGACCCTGTCCTCTTTGTGTCACCACACAGTACATAACACTGAGAGCCTGTTTCACTATCTCATGAACATTGTACAAGTTACTTTAAATAGCTTGAATTTAACACAGATGCAGGATCTGGTTTCATGTCTAATGTCTATCTGTAGGTTTTCCTGAGCTTGACTCAGTCACAAGCAAACAGCTACCTAAATACTCCCCAAAGAAGTTGCTATCATAGACCTTCAGGTCCCTGCCCTCAATTTCATTTTTAAGAGTGGACAATCAGCAATTACAAATTTAATTTCTTTGAAGAATGACTTGTTTGATTATGTGACATGTATGTCTTTCTAATGTTGCAAAATATATGTAAATAATTTGAATCATTAAGTGTCTCTCTCAAAAATGAGATTTTTTTTTCTTAAATTTTCTTCTCTGACTAAAGCTGGAATAAATGACTCAGACTGTTGGTGAGTAGGTCTGACCCAGCTCCCTGTTAACGAGTTGCTTCTTGGCCAAGCCAATTAAGAAGGAACACCAGGACCCCACTGCTGCCTGCTAATCTGTTAGTTAAACTTCTGCCATCAACATTTTTAAAGGAGTTCACAAAGGAGGTCAGGTGTGTCTTTCCAATGTGTTCGAGTAGAAAACTGAGAAAGGATTACTACCCCTCTCAAATGCTCCAGTTTTAGCCCTTATTCACTTATCAGACTTGGATATTGTTACCTGTTAGAAACAGAACACATTTGCTTTTTATCTTTGACAATGTTGTGCATGCATATACTGTTTGTGGCATTTTTTAAATGTCCTTACTTTTTTCTCATCTCTCCCTCCACCTGATTAAAATCTTTATTCTTCACCTAAGACTATTTCTTCTTTGACACTCTCCCCCCTTTTCCACCTTTACTCACTGAGGATAGTTATTGTCTTCAAGAGGAGGAGCTGGGGGGACACATGCCAGAATATGGACAATTTTACAGCTTCTACACAACTGAAGAAAAGGAGGCATCTTCCATAAGCTCATGTTAACTGTTCAAGGATGCTTAGTGAAAGGTGGGTATCAAGAGGTCCTTCTAATATATGATAAAATGGTGAAAGGTCCAATTCTATGCAAGCCTTACTCAGGTGGCCACAGATGTATGTTCTTAAGTGCAATAGCTGTGCCATGTGCAGAAGATACTGAAGCCCAGGATTCTTGTTCAGCCTCAGGCTCTTACATTCTTTCCTCTCACTTCTATCATATTCCATGAACTTTGAGAAAGATGATATAATGAGCCCTTCATGGTCACCTCTGTTGGAGACCAAAAGCTGTACTAATCTTTGGTGATGAACATGAACATTAGAAGGCATTTGGGGATCTGGAGAGGTGGCTTAGTAGTTGCAGGAAATTGTTGCTCTGATAGAGGCCCAGAGTTATGATTCTAGAACCCAAATCATGAAATGCACAACAGACTGTAGCTTCTACACCAGGAGATCCAATACCTTTTTCTGGACTCTTTGAGTACTTCCATGCAAGTATACAAACATATACAAAAAGACACACACATTAAAAAATAAATTTAAGCTGGGCAATGGTGGTGCATGCCTTTAATCCCAGCAGTTGGGAGGCAGAGACAGGCAGATTTCTGAGTTCAAGGCCAGCTTGCTCTACAGAATAAGATCCATGACAGCCGGGGCTATACAGAGAAACCCTGTATCGAAAAAAAAAAAAAAAAGAAAAAAATTAAAATAAACCTGAAACACAAAAAAGGAAGTTTGATATGTCAATGTATCAAAGCAACAGAAATAGATTTTCTCCTAGGGCCTAAAACTTAACCAGTCTCAGCGTTTTGACTGGTTTTATATGTAAGTCATGAATTCCCTCCTATGCAGTAAGACTCAAATGTAGTCAGGAAGCAGTTGGTTACTGGCACTGTAATAATGGAATTAATTATTTTATTGCACTAGTGAGCAAGTCCTTTTTCTAGGTATGTCATTATTTTAGTGTGATTTACATCTTAGCCAAAGTGTTAATGGCTTACTTCCCCCAGCAGTTCTCACAGCACCATCAACTCCTATTTAAGCTAGCCATCTTGATTTCTCAATGTCCCGAAACATAACTGTGTTGTGTCTTCAAATCAAAACACTTCGATCCCATTTTTCTATAGTCAGAATGGCTACTAATGAACAAATGGGCAAATCCCATGTGATAACAAAGTGTTTAATCTATGTTAGTTGTTGTTGGAGTGGTGGGTATAATCTGGTTGAGCTACTATGGAAAAATTCTCAGATAGCTAAAAAGAGATTTACTGTATGATCTGGTTGTACAACTCATGAGCACATACACAAAAGATATCTCTCACTAGAGAGACACTCACACATCCATGGCCAAGTTGTCCATTACACAAGAGCTAGAAAATCCAACAACCCTAGCTTTCCTTCAGCAGATAATGACTTTTTTCTCAGTAATAAAGAAAAATGACATTTCATGGTAACTAGGTAAAAATGGAAAAAAGTACTGAGTAAAGTGATCCATCCCCAAACTCCTTCTCCATGTCCTCTCTCATGTGCAAATAAGTTATATTTATCCATTTTAATTTGTGGTTGAATGTTTGGTGCTTGGGGCCCATGTAGGTCAGAAGGCTTTGGGATACTTTGGAACTGGAGTTAGAGATGGCTATGAATGACCATGAGGGTATTAAAGAATTCTAGTTAAAGTCCTCTGCAAGAGCAACAAATGCACGTAAGCAGTAAGCTGTCTCTACAATTTATAGCTTGGAATTCTTTCCATTTGAATTGTGCATTTGAATTAAAATTCAGGAAACTAAATGTGACTCTTAGAGGAGGGGGAAGCGAACTTAATGGATGGATGAAGAATAACGCAGATGATATAAAATAGAGAGGAGAATGCTTGGATTAAAAATTTTAAATGAGAATTAGCCTTGGGGTATGGAGAGAGAAGTTGGGGAGAAGGCTTATCCAAACTAATGATATATGGAAAAGCCATATAGATACCCACTGCTTCATACATCTAGTAATAACATAATTAAAAAATAACTAAACAGAAGCACCTATATGTATGAGTGGATAATGGTCTTCTGAGACATCAAAAGATATTACATACAAATCCCAGTATTAGATTTGTTATGCATCTTTCTGATATATTGGACATGGAAGTAGCAGATGTCCCCAGATCATTGAAGGGTATAGTTCTGATTGTCCACCTGAACTATATTCTGTGACCCTATGGGTGACAGCATTTAAAAAAAATGATGTGCAATAATCTGCAATGGTAGCTAAAGACTTAGGCTGAAGATCTAAGTGCAGAAACACAATTTTTCAAAGCAAGGATAAAATTAAATATATAATGGAGGAAAGTTTAAATTCGGTTGTATCTAGGGTAAAATAAAAGCAAATAGATCTGAATAGAATTAAAACAAAGAACAGAAAAATAAACAGCCAAAGGAAAAACATAAGAAGCATATGCATATAGACATAGACACAAAGGCACAAACGTTAGTGCACACAGAAATCCTCTAAAAACAGAATGATCAATTGCCATAATATGCAATCAGAAAACCTGTGAGGTAAGAAAAGAGAAAAAGAAACAGACAAAGTATCATGAAACAAAATATACCTCCAAAAACCCAGTGAGTTCATTTTGTGTTGGTCTTCCAATGCTTAAAATGAGCCTGCTCTTCAGTGTGGGTTGCATAAACTCAGAGATAACCAGTTTTTCATTTGAAAGTGGTTATTAGTTGGATATCTTCTAAGTTAGATGTGAGCTTTTGTCCATACCCATTCTCAGAACTGAGACCTGATCAGGCCTAGACGTGTCTAGGCCCTGTGCATGTTGCCACAGTCTTTGTTATGGTCATATATGCATCAGTCCTGCTGTGTTCAGAAAGCCTTTCCATATGGTACTCTCCATATTCTCTGGCTCTTACAATCTTTCAGCATCCTCTTCCATGTGATTCTCTAATGGAAGGGAATTGATTGAGTCATTACATTTAGGACTGAGTGTCACATGTTCACTTTCACTCTCTGCATAATGCCTAGATGTGGTCCCCACATTTATTCACATCTACTGCAGGATGAATTATGTCTAATGATGGTTGAGCAAAACACTGATGTAAGAATTTAGCAAAATGCCATTAAAAGTCATTAGGTCATTACCTTCTTCTAGCAGAGGTATTAATTGGTTTTCCCCTATGCCTGTAGCCTGTGTAGTCTCAGGATTTTGGCCAGCATGGAAGTTCAGAGATGGATTCTATTTCATGCAAAGAGCTTTAAAGCCAAACACATATCAGTTAAGTAGTCCCTCACAGCTTTGTGCCTCTACTGCAGTAACACATCTCGCATTCAAGTGGCCATTGTAATTGAATCTTTGTAACTCTGTTGGTTTTAACCATTCTTCTTTGTTAGCATGTAGAATGTCTTCCAGCACCATGCACTAGTCAATAAGGGTAAAAGCTCTAGGTAGGCACCATCTCTAATTCTCCATGATCACTGTGTTGTGTGGGTGTTATCCTCAGAAATAGGGCTTTAGCAACAGTTTGTTGGGAGTAACCAACCAAGAGCCTTGATGTCTTGGTTAGGGTTTTATTGCTGCAAAGAGACACCATGACCAAAGTTACTTGCATAAAGAACATTTAATTGCAGGTGGCTTATAGTTTCAGAGATTCAATCCACACCTATTCCAATGAAACCATACCTCCTAATAGTGCCACTTACCACAGGTCAAACATATTCAAATCACTACATTCTACTCTCTGGCGTTCATAGGCTTGTTCAAACACATGGGTCTACAGCATAGTACAAATACACTTCTTTCTTTTGGGATCGTTTCATTCCTTGTCAGCAGCTTTCCTTGGCATGTATCTCACAGCCCTGGCATTTCTACCATCTTGGGTTCTCCAAAGCAACCTCAGCTTCACAGCTTCTTGATCCAAAGGCTGGAATTCACATATAATCTTCTGGACTTCTCAAAAGGGCTTGGGTCACCTCTCCAACTCTGCCCTCTGTAGCACTCCAGGCTCTGGTTGGCTCTACTCCACTGCTGCTGCTATTGATCTTGATGCTCAGCCCATAGTACTAGAATATCCAATATGTTTGGATCTTTTTCAGCAACTAGACATCACCAATAGCCTCCTATAGGCTCTCTTTATGGCTCCCAGCCTCTTGGATGACACCATCAACTGGGCCATCAACTCCAGCCAAGGTTGTACCTTTACCAGTAATCTTTGCTGGCCTCTCAGAGTGCCAAGTCTTAGCTGCTCTCCATGTCACCTTTATGCCTACAAAATCAGCATTGCCTAGGTGATTCTAGCTACAGCACAAGGTACAATCTTGGCTATATCTGGATCACAGATTTATTTATTTATTTATTTATTTATTTATTTATTTATTTATTTTGCTCTAAAAAATCACTTCCCAGAATATTTTACTTCAGTGACACTGCTCTATTTTTTATTTTTTTAACTTTTTTTATTAGATATTTTCTTTATTTACATTTCAAATGTTTTCCCCTTTCAAGGTTTCCCCTCTGAAAAATCCCTATTCCTTCCCCCCTCCCCCTGCTCACCAACCCACCCTCTCCTGCTTTCTGGCACTGGCATTCCTCTACACTGGGGCATAGAGCAATCACAGGACCAAGTGAATATCTACTTTTAAAAAAATATATTTTATTTACTTATATTCTAGCTATTGCCCCTTTCCTCCCAGTTCCCCCTTCCACAGTTCCTCACCCTATTCTGACTCCCCCTTGCCTCAGAGAGGGTACCCTCCTCTTCCCCATCCCCTGGTATCCCTCTTTCGTGGGGCCTCAAATCACTAAAAGATTTGGCAAATCATCTCCCACTGATGCCAGACCAGGCAGTCCTCTGCTATATATGTGCCAGGGGCCTCAGACTGGCCCATGTAGGATACCTGTTTGGTGGCTCAGTCTCTGGGAGCTCCCAGGGGTCTGGATTAGTTGAGACTGCTTGTCTCCCTATGGTGTTGCCCTCTCCTTCAGTTTCTTCAGTCCCTTCCCCTATTCCAACCATAGGGATCATTGACTACAGCCCAATGGTTGAGTGTAAGTACCTGTGTCTGACTCAGTCAGCTGCTGGTAGGGCCTCTCAGAGGACAGTCATGCTACGCTCTTCTCTATAAGCACATCATAGATAGCAGTGGGGACCTTGGTGCCCTCAGTTGCCCATGAGATGAATCCTAAGTGGGTCTAGTCACTGGACCACCTTTCCTTTATTTTCTTCTTTTTTTTTATCCCTGCCATTCTTTTCAATAGAAACAATTCTGGGTCAGAAATTTTGACTGTGTTTTGGTAACCCCATCTCTCCACTTGAGGCCCTGTCTACCTACTACACATGAACTCTTCAAGTTCTCTCTACACACTGTTGGGCATTTTGGCTAAGGTCACTCTCATTGAGTTCTGAGAGTCTCTCACCTCCCACGTTTCTTGTACATCTCACTCCCCAAGGCTGCATATTTCTATTCATTCTTCTGGACTTCTCTCCTGCCCCCAAACCCATACCTGATCCTGTTTCCTGTTTCTGCTCCCTCACTTCTCTCACTCTGCTTCCCACTGGTCTTTTAATCACCACTAAATTTTTAGCTTCAGCTCACCGGCACCCTAAAGTCAGACTCAGAGTCACATGGCTAAAACTGCCAAGTTCTGCTGCTTGCTGAGGCTGGAATGTGTCTCCCCTTGTTCTATTGCATCATCACCAGCTTTTCTGGTTTTTAGTTCCTTCACTATCTAAGCTTTTCTTTACCTGGAACTTGTCCTGTACCAGGTTAACCTTGGATGCAGAGATCTGCTTGACTCTTTCTCCTTCCAAAAACATTATATGCCACCATGTCAGCACCTAAACTTTTCATGGCCACTATGTCTCAAGATCCAGATCAAAGGCATATACATCTAGATAAAGATGTTGATTAAAAAGTCTGTGTCTTCAAGCTTCAAGATCTGGATCACAGACATGTCTTCCATTTCTTGATTTTTAGTTCATTATAATTAACTGAAACATCTAAATGAAAACAAAAACCAGGTAATAATATCATGTAACATGATAGAAATATTTTTTCAACTGTAGAAACATAAATATATAAGCTCACCTGGGTGGGATCTTTTACTGTGGTCATCATTCCCTTAATTCTGTTTAATATCCTTAAACTCAAGATTTAACTCCATTGTATTTCCAGATGCATCTTTAATACTTGAACCATACATTTTTAAATTTTTTCTTTCTAAGCATGGTATGTTTGATCAAAATACTCCTTATAAAAGTAAACCAGGTGACAAATTCTATGATGGGCTTTTTAAAAGACTTCCTGTGACAATGCAATTAATCTAAATCTAGTCACCATAGCCTTAGCCAGACTCTTCAAATAAAGGTAAAAAGTAGCCACATTCTTCACCAAAATATCACAATAAACAATCTCTAGGCAACATACTGAAAATTTTCTCCTCTGAAAAAATCTTGAGCCCCAGAGTTTAAATTACCCACAGTACCAATGTCTTCCATATTCTTATTAGGCAGGACCATTAAGTCCCACTTTACGTGGGACTTTAAGCATTCCACTGTTTTCCAAATGTAGACATTCTCCAAACAAAAACATTGAAAGTCCTATCACAGCAATACCCAACTCCTGGTACTAACTTGTGTCTTAGGGTTTTATTGCTGTGAAGAGACACCATGATCAAGGTAAATTTTATAAAGAACATCAATTATTTTGGACTGGCTTACAGTTTTAGAAGTTCAGGCCATTATCATCACGGCAGGAAGCATGACAGCATCCAGGCGGACAGAGTGCTCTAGAAGGAACCAAGAGTTCTACACCTTGATCCAAATGCTGCTGGGAGAAAAACTGCCTCTTTCAACTGGGCTGAGCTTGAGACCTAGGAGTCCTCCAAGCCTGCCTTGTGAAAGACTTCCTCCAACAAGGTCACATACTTTCTAATAGTGCTACTTCCCATGGGCCAAGTATGTTCAAACCACCACATTTGGAAATAGCATGGGTTGTTTGGAGATTCCTATGGAGGCCCTCTAGCCTATAACTCAATTAGATGTAATATATTCACAGAACTGGAAGCTTGACTTGGTTACTAGAGAGGTTCAGTTGGGGCTCTGTCTCCCCTGTTATTTGTCAATTCCATTTAGATCACTATAATATAAGAAACACATTTTAGAAATCTCTTCTGCATTAGGTTTGCATTCTAACCCCCCCCAATAGCCCTTAGTTTTAATTATTCTTTTTATAATTGGCTTGTTGATCTACGAACCTTATATATGAAAGACCCCCATTAGAAAAACACAAAAATATTGTACCTAAAGAATCTGATTCTCTACCATTCATATCACCTAAAACCTTTCATACTTACCATTTGGTTTATTCTTAGAACTTGTATTTTATATCTAATACCTAAATATACTGATAGCTATTCAAATATAATTAATTAAAATTATGTTCTTTGGAAATTGCTTTAATGTTTGTATTGATTGAGAAAAGAAGTAAAATAATAACTATAAGTAACTTGATATTGCTAAATTATGGAAACTTAATTTAGTAAAGCAAATTGGGAGAAAAACATTTTATTAGGAAAGAAAAACAAAACTAATTTTTACTTCTTTGTATTTACTTGAAAACTACTTTAATTCTCATAGAGAAAAATGCTATATCTCTAAATTGTTTGAATGTCACATATGACTACAAAACTAAGACTTTGAACATGATCACAGGATTCTTGATTTTTTTCTTCTTGCTCTTGTCATTATGAATCTAGTAGTTGTCTCTATAGTTTCTTACATCTAGAGTATTAAGCTTGACTCCACTCTTTATGAACACTCACTAGATCTGCCTCATGATGGTGAATTGAAGTACCATTTAGTTGAAGAAGCCTTAATGGCTGATACTTTATCTGGTATAAATCTACATTGGTAAGCTTATCACTAAAGGTTCCTGAACTCCTAGGACTGAAAAATCAAGTATGACATATCCTATGCACACTTATCTGAACTGATAAGTTCATATACTCAAAATGATGCAGTGAATATAATAGAAGAAATAGTGGGAAGTAGCCTTGAACACATTGGCACTGGAAAAAATTTTCTGAACACCACCAATGACTCATGCTCTAAGAACAACAATTAACAAATAGGACCTCATGAAACCAAAAATCTTGTGTAAGTCAAAGGACATTGTCAAAAGGACAAAGCAGCATCTTACATAATGGGAAAAGATCTTCACTAACCCCACATCTGATAGAGGGCTAATGTCCATAACAGAAAAAGAACTCAAGAAGTTAGACTTTTTTTCTGCTAAATGCTAATATTCTGAATTTTTGAAACACTGTTCTAAGCCTCTCAATGTACTTTATACTATATTTGGAAGTGTGAGAATGCTAAATTATATACTAACACAAGATCAGGTTGTTTTCTTGTAGTACAAAAAATAAAGTATGGTAAATAGATAAAAGTGTCACAATTTCAATGTTTTTAGGCTTCTCTAAGAGTTAGGACCTCACAGTTTATGTTGTCAATGAAGAATGAAGTAAATGATACCTTCTAGAAGAAGCAATGGCCAATGAGGCAGTGAGCCCAGTTCAATTTTAAAAGGAAAAGGCAAACAACAACAACACACATATACACAGCACACACACTCACACACATGCCTACTAAGCTCAACATTTTTTTGTGTTTGTTGACTGATAACTTCATAAAAACAAGAGTTCTTTCCTGAGAAGATCACTAAGGTAAGCCTGATGGTATCATTGCCCTTAATATCTTCTCATTCTTTGACCTCAACCCTTTCTGTCAAAAGCCTCAGTTTCTGAAACAGTGGTATTGGGATTTTTTTTTGTAAAAAAATTTCTTTTGAAGTCAAGCAAAGTCTTTGCCCCTTAAACAGTTTGGGGTAGTTTCTCTAACCATTTAAACCTCAGCTTTCTTATCCATCAAGTGAAGCTGAGAATAATATCAAAGAGACAAAGCATGTAAGAGTCGTGTTGTGTTGTACACAGTAATTATTTGCTTCTTCTTCAGATTAGAGTTGCTAAGCAGATTTGCTATGATCCAGTTCTGGTAAATTTTTTCCACATCAATGCCCCATCCTGATTTCCTGACAACAGAGCATCCTTTGACTTAATAAACATTCAGGGAAGTCTCAAAAGCACAACTGGCAACTTCTCCCACTCATCCAGCGCATTCTGTCACTCTGCTTTGGCATCTGATTCACATCTAAGGGAGTACAGCTCTTGCTTCAGGAGATGGTTTAAAGATCCAATCCTCTGAACTGGGTTCCTAATCTACCCTTTACTTCCCAAGTAAAGTTGTGTGCTTTCTTTGCTTTATACTTATGAAATATGCATTTCTCAAACTTTACTATATCCCTATCTTATATTTTGTATCTTTCTGGTTACATTTTAACTGCTTTTCTATATCTACTTGTAGCCACTCTATTTCATTATGCACACATATATGTTGTATCTACCTGTGTGACTATGAAGTAGTTCATAAATATTTGGGTAGGAGAATAACCAAATGATTAGATCAAGAATGTAGTGATTAAAAGCTTAGGAAAAACTGAGATTTTTAGTTGTGGAAAAAGTTCCACTACAATTATGAAATGAATTAGACTTAGTAGATTTGATTATATGATAAATACAACTAATACTGTAAGACCCCCAGAACTGGAGAGACCCTCACTCAAGCATTGGGATGACACAACCACCCAATAACTCATGAGAGACCGATCTTGCTGCAAACACACACACACACACACACACACACACACACACACACACACACAAACACATGAGGTTTATTCGGGAAAGGCCAAAATACTAGGGTCAAGCTCGTAACCTTGTCAGCCAGAGGAGTTTGACCCCAAGCACAAGAAGTGAAGGGTATTTAAAGGGAAAAACCACAAGCTAGGGGGGTGAGGGGGTTACCAAGGACACATAACAAAACAACAGTGGAAAATTCTAAAGGGACCCAACTCCTGATTGAGTCCGGATCATAAGGAAAACATCCTACACACTCATTATTCACAAGAATGTGGTCTGCTCAATGTTATTCACTTTATGGCTGACCATTCCCTGGAACCACCCAGATGGCATATATCTTGCTTTTTGTTCTTGTACCTAGCTGGGGGCGGGGGGGGCGCAGGGGAGGTTGTGGCCAACAGGTTCCTGGAACTGGCCAGTCCACGTTCTTGGCTCATTACAGAGATTTTCCATGCCCTTTTAGGTAAAGGTTATACAGTATACATTCCTACTAATACATTTCTACTAAATGCTCCTTTTTTCTTAATTCTAAAATTCTCCAACCTTACAATACTTTTAAAAATCTATTTTGTTTTAGAGTAGGGTCTTCCTGATTTCCCAGGTTAACACTGAACTCGTATGTTTTTCTATTATCACTTTGAGTTCTGGGATCTTTACTGACAAGCCTGGCCTGAATTCAACTAATTAATGATAAATAAGCTTTAAATCAAAATTAATCACTCAGAATGTCAGTGTCTTGAATGCATTAACTTTATAAGCTTTAGGTACCAATCTAGTTTTTATTTTAACTTCCATACTGAGTTTGTGCATTAAACAGGACTGATTTAACATGTTTTGAAGGAAGGCTGTATAGTATACATAACACATTACTAAGATACAGAAACTGTATTAGCAGTTAGTAGTATTGTAATGGACCAAATAGCTCATTTCAATAACTATATGAATGAGTATCTTTTTTATCGATGAGATTTTTCTCCTATTACCACTGCCTAGTTAGGTCATAATAATATGTTACTCAGCTGAAACCATGTCATCAATGACAGATCAAGATATTTTATGTGTGAATGATTTTTAATGAAATAATTAAAAGTGTTCCTGGCTGTGCTTTTCTGCATATTTTCCAGTAAATTTTTTTCTTGTGAAACTTTCTAATAAATCTCTGTCCTTCAAGTAAAATGGATTGGAATGTCAAATACTGATGCCCTATTAATTAAATGAATAAAACAAGACATAATTTGAATTTAGCTTAATAAGCAAACCAAAGTGAAGGCAGCTGTATCCAATTAGATTCTGATTTTCTGCAAAATGGAGGGGGAATAGGATGCAAGAAAGACTGCCCAAATTTGTGCAGTTTCCTGGTTCTGTTGCTATGGCTACCAGAAGTCTTTTAGATGCTTTCCTGGGTTGGCAAAGAAATAGAGTGTTTGGAGTAGTTACACTAAGCACTCTTATTCATTGAAATACTGCTGACATTTGACCACCAGCCTTCCATTTCTTCACAGAGTTAAAACATGGATGTGAAAGGGGAAAGAAAAGTTTCAAATTAGCTTATGAACATAAGATCCATTTTCTGTTATGAGACATTGCCCAGGGAGGGTCTCTCAATTTTATAAAAAGTTGGAGGGTAGCAACATTCCCATCCATTCATATGCACCTCTGTAAAGCTGGATGGATACCTCTTAACTTAATACAAGCGGATCCATTTTGGAGGCTCTGTAATTATGGTGATTTGATAATGCCACAGGGTAGGGATTTTGTTCCTTTTTAAAGATTTATTTAATTATTTTATTTATATTTCAAATGTTTTCCCCCTTTCTGGACCCCCCCTCTAGAGTTTGTCACTCCATACCTCCTCCCCTTTGCTTCTGAGAGGGTGTTCCCCTAGTCCCCCAACACCTCACCTACCTAACCCCCTCACCTATCTGTGCCCCTCACGTGTCCAGAAGTTTTGGTTGAACTGGATATACCTGAAAGGATAGCTGGAAATGAAAGACTGCAAGAGAAGGATGAAGCCAAGACTAAGTTTCTGATCAAGGCAAAGTTTAATATTAGCTCTGTATTTATATAGGGAGGGCCCACAGACCCATCCTTTGTTTCATCTGGATTACATAGCTTGGTTTCAGCTGGATTATGTTGCAAAGCAAGCTCAGCAGGCAGTCTTCTCCTGTAGGAAATTGCAGGTGTGGCAAGGCAGATTCCACCCTAGGTAGGCTAGGTCAGCAGAAGACCAACTGTGGCAAATGCTTAAGGTCTATTTGGTCTGCTCAAGGCTGGGGGAAGGGCACACTCACCCACCCACCCCCAACTCAACCCCAGTCCCACAGCATTCCTCTTCCTTGGAGCATCAAGTCTCTATAGGATTAGGCACATCCTTTCCCACTTCTGTTACATATGTGCTGGCGGTCACAGACCAGCCCATGTATGCTCTTTGGTTGGTAGCTTCGACTCTAGGAGCTTCCAGGGGTCGTGGTCAGTTGATAATATTGGTCTTCCTACGGGGTTACCATCCCTTCAGCTCCTTCCATCCTTTCCCTAACTGTTCTATAGGGGTCACTGACCACAGCCCAATGTTTGGCTGTGAGTATCTGCATGTGTCTCAATCAGCTGTTGGTGTAGCCTATTGGAGGACAACCATGCTAGGCTCCAGTCTTTAAGAACAACATGGCATCAGTAATAGTGTCAGGGTATGGTACCCGCCCATGGAATGGCTTCCAAGTTGGGCCAGTCACTAGACAGCCTTTCCTCCAGTCTCTGCTCCATTTTTGTCTCTGTATTTCTTTTAGACAGGAGCAATTATGGCTCAAATTTTGGAATGTAGGTAGGTGGCTCCATCCCTCCACTGGGGACCATGTTCAATTATTGGAGTTCATTTTTTCAGGTTCCATCTCCTGACTGTTGGGCATTTAGTCCTGGGGGTTTCTCATATCCCAGGTCTCTGGTATTTTCTAGAGGTTCCCCCTCCTCCTAACCCCCACTGCTGCACATTTCCATTCATTCTTCTTGCCCTCTGGGCTTCTCTCCTGTCTATCCCCATATCTGATCCTGTTCCTCTTTCCCCTTACCTCTCACCCTCCCTCCCTCTACCTCACATGATGATTTTATTCTGTCTGAAATTGAAGATCCTCTACTGGGTCTTAATTTTTGTTAAACTTCATATTGTCTGTGAGTTGTACAATAGGTATTCTTTACTTTTTGGCTAATATTCACTTATCAGTGAGTTCATACCATTCATGCCATTTTGTTGGGTTATCTCACTCATGATGATATTTTGTAGTTTCATTCATTTACCTACAAAATTCATGATATCCTCATTTTTGATAGTTGAATAGTATTCCACTGTGTAAAATGATATTTTCAGTTGAGGGACATTGGGCTGTTTCTAGCTTCTGGATATTATAAATAAGTCTGCTATGAACATAGTGGAGCATATATCCTTGTGATATGGTGGAACATCTTTTGGGTATATGCCAAGGAGTGGTATAGCTGGGTCTTCACGTAAAAGTATTTCCAATTTTCTAAGGAACTGCCGGATTGATTTCAAGAGTGGTTGTACCAATTTGTAATCTCACCAGCAATGGAGGAGTATTACTCTTTCTCCACATTCTTCCCAGCATGTGTTGTCACTAGGGTTTTTGCGAGATTTTGACTTAAAGCAGCCCTTTCCCTATGGCAAAGTCTTTGATTTGCATGCCTAAATCAAAGAAACATCTCTATAGAGAACATTCAACTCACCATAGCTATAATATCCTAAAGCAAGATAACACAAGTTACAGAGACAATATAAAAAGTTCCACTTTAAAAATAACTGAGACGCTTTCATGTTATCCTTACTAGAAATTCTGAGATTTAGTAACATATAGAGCTGTTTTGGTAAATGGTGGTTTTATTTCCTCAGAGAAAGGGATGAAGTGAGAGCTGTACTCAAGCTTTCTAAATGCATGGCTTGAACTCAGCCTCTAGCATTTCTAGCTCTGTTGGACTGGGTCTGGAAGCTTCTAGCTTCTGTACAATCTAATCTTTTACAAGCCTGGACCTTGAAGGCTTCAGCTTCCAGCCTCCATCTGCTAATCTAGGCCTAGAATGTTTCAGCCTCCGAGACTTACTGCTGAATAAACTCACTATTTCTAGCACTTTCTGAACTCTGGGTCATTCTGCCAAACCATTCACTGATTCCATCACTTTGTCTGGCCATCAATTAAAAGTACCTTTCAACATTGCTGCTTCATTTTATATACCAACTACCTTAGGATTTGTATTCCTGCACAAAACATCAAGACCAAGAGGCAATTTAGAGAGGAAAGGATTTATTCAACTTATACTTCCATATTGCTGTTAATCACAAAACAAAGGCAGGACAGGAACACACAGAGGGCAAGAACTTGGAGGCAGAAGCTGATGCAGAAGGCCATTGAGAGGGGCTACTTACTGGCTTGCTTCCCTTGGCTTGCTCAGCTTGCTTTCTTATAGAATCCAGGACTACCAGCCCAAGGATGGCACCATCAACAATGGGCTGTACCCTCCCCCTTGATCACTAATTGAGAAAATGCCTTTTACCTGGCTCTCACGGAGGCATTTCCCTCAAGGGAAGCTCCTTCTCTGTGATAACACTAGCTAGTGTCATGTTGACACATAAAACCAGCCAGTACACCAACATTACCTTTCCTGTTGAGGATTTAATGTGTGTACTAAGGGCATGTCTATACTTCATCCAGATCATACTGTAATACAGAGTGTGTCTGCATTTGGCCAGGTCATATCGTTGGATGATTCCTTGCCAGAGATTCAATGTTGCTGGATTCCTCTATAGATTTAATGATAGTAACTTTACAGTAACTTTTCTGGGACATTCTATCATGAGCAAAAAGAAGTTATGATTATTCTGAGAACACTTGGCAGCATCTGATGCTCTCAGTGAATAGTTGTGAGTGGAATTTCTAGATTGTTATTAGTTTTCATAAAGTATGCATCTTTTCTTTTAAAATAGAAGGATAAATATCAATGTAAGAAAAACCAGAGTTTACATGAGGTACAAATGTTACTCTTGGGTGAAGGATTCAGCTACATTGTTCTGAATCTTTTTCTCTTTCATAGTCTCCTTTGTGAATTTTTTCTGCTCTGATTTAAATCAATATTTTAGCCTCAAGATCAGATCAACTTTCTGTTCACCCACAAACAAACAAAAAAACTTGAATGGTATTTTTCACTATTAGGTTAATGCTTTAGAAATATTTTCCACTCTACTATGGACCTCACAGCTGAAAGACAATCTTCGTACTTCTCTCACTGACAATTTTAATTAATTCCCTGCCACCCTTGAGGTGTAGTCCAGTTCTTACAGGTTTAGGCCTCATTTCAGTAGATGTGGATATTACACAATTTGATTTGGTTTTGATATTGAAATAAACACCACTGTCATTGTTCTTTGCCCACTAGAAAATGGAAAACCCAGTTATTGAGAGGAGGTTATGAACTGCAATTAAATCTTATGCTTGAAATTTCAGAAAATCAGTATAATTCCTGTAAATAAGATTGGCTACTGCCTTCATATGTCTAAAGTCATTTGAAATACATGAGAAGCTATTTTGGTTAAAATACACTCCCAGACACTCAAAGCTGAAGATTGATTGATGTTAAAACACCATTTCAATTTCAAAAAAATGAAAACTCGTTTGGTTCCTATTGATCTCCTGATTATTTTCCCATAACATGAAGGATGGCCCTTGTCAGATTTTAGGAAACACCATTGTTTTGAAAGGACAGAAAGTCTTTTCAGAACTGGAATTCAATGGATAGTTGTCATGTTTCTTCTTGGCTGACAAGATGGATAGTGTTTCTCTAAAATAGCATCTTTGAACTAGCATAGGAATAAGAAGAGAATTTTGCTTACCAATGATATATATAGATAATCTGAAGCTCCCAAAGGTCCCTTTGTGGTTTGATGTTTTAAGAAAAGAGCATAGTAGAATGATGAACTATTTTTTATATCTTATATGGTTTATATACAAGTAACTCAGTATTAAGGAAAAACAGTAATAAATATACTTCTGAAGTATATGAAGTTTTAATGTGATCTAATGCACAGAAGCATTCTTAGCCTTTAAAGTAATTAATTATCTCTTCTGTTCTGGACCAGTGCCCTGAGCCGAGCTTGAGTAGGAACTCCACAGCCAGTCCCACAATACTGAGAAAAAAATCCACTCCCAGGTAGTATATATAACACACTCAGGATCACAGGATCACAGGATCTCAGGAGCTTGGTCACACCAGGATCTCAGGTTTCCAGAGACAGCTTGACACCCAGGAGCTCAGACACACCAAGGATCTCAGGATCACAGGATCCCAGAATCACAGGATCATAGAGATTGCTGAACTCTAAGGAGTTCTGTCACAACCAGAATCACAGGAAGGACAGGCTCAGTCAGCTTTATCAAAGGCAGGTAGCACTAGATATAACCAGATGGTGGGAGACAATTATAAGAACATATGCAACAGAACCCAAGGTTACTTGACATCATCAGAAACCAATTCTCCCACCAGAGACACTAGAAAAGCAAGTTTCCAATCTAAAATCACTTCTTATGATTGTGACAGAAGACTTTAAGAAGGACATAAATAACTCCCTTAAAGAAGAAATACAGGAGAGCTGGACGATGGTGGCGCATGCCTTTAATCCCAGTGCTTGGGAGGCAGAGG
>NW_022196913.1:5484309-5524601 GCF_008632895.1 Mastomys coucha
GAGAACACAGGTAAACATCTAGAATACCATAAAGAAAAAAACACAAAAATCTCTTAAAGAATTACAGGAAAACACAATCAACCAGGTGAAGGAAATGAACAAAATGATCCAAGATCTAAAAATGAAAATTGAAACAATAAAGAAATCACAAAGGGAGACAAATCCTGGAGATAGAAGACCTAGGAAAGACATCAGGAGTCATAGACACAAGCATCGCCAACAGAATACAAGAGACAGAAGAGAGAATCTCAGGTACAGAAGACACCAAGAAAACATTGACACAACAATCAAAGAAATACAAAATGTAAAAAGCTAAACCAGAATATCAAAGAAATCCAGGACACAATGAGATCAAACCTACGGTTAATACATATACAAAAGAGCAAAGTTTCCCAACTTAAAGGGCTAGTACATATCTTCAACAAAATTATAGAAGAAAACTTCCCTAACCTAAAGAATAAGATGCCAATAAACAGAAAAAAACCTACAGAACTCCAAATAGACTAGACCAGAGAAGAAATTTCTCCTGTCACATAATAATCAAAACACCAAATGTACAAAACAAAGAAAGAATATTAGAAGCAGTAAGGGAAATGTCAAGTAGCATATACAGGCAGACCTAGCAGAATTCTCAGCAGAGACTATGAAAGCTAGATGATCCTCAGCAGATGTGATACAGACCCTAAGAGAACACAAATGCCAGCCCAGGATACTATACCAGGCAAAACTCTCAATTACATAGATGGAGAAAACAAGATATTCCATGACAAAACCAAATTTACACAATATCTTTCCACAAATCCAGCCCTACAAAGGATAATAGACAGAAAATTCCAACACAAAGAGGGAAACTAGACCCTAAAAAAAGCAAGAACATAATCTTCTTTCAAGAAACCAAAAGGAGGTAGCCACACTAACATAATCCCACCTTTAACAACAAAAATAACAGGGAGTAACAATCACTTTTCCTTAATATCAATGGACTCAATTCCCCCCAAAAAAGACATAGACTATCAGACTGGATATGTAAACAGGACCCAGCATTCTGCTGCATACAGGAAACACACTTCAGTGACAAAGACAGACACTACCTCAGAGTAAAAGGTTGGAAAACAATTTTCCAAGCATATGGCCCCAAGAAACAAGCTGGAGTAGTCATTCTAATATTGAATAAAATCAACTTTCACCCAAAAGTTATCAAAAAAGATAAGGAAGGATACTTGATACTGGTCAAAGGAAAAATCTACTAAGATGAACTCTCAATTCTGAACATCTATGCTCCAAATGCAAGGGCACCCACATTCATAAAGAAACTTTACTAAAGCTCAAAGCACATATTGCACCCTACACAATAATAGTGGGAGATTTCAATGCCCCACTCTCAGCAATGGACAGATCATGGAAAAAGAAACTAAAGAGAGACACAGTGAAACTAACACAAGTTATGAACCAAATGAACTTAACAGATATTTATAGAACATTTCATCCTAAAACAAAAGAATATAACTTCTTCTCAGCACCTCATGGTACTTTCTCCAAAATTGATCATATAATTAATCACAAAATAGGCCTCAATAGATATAAGAAAATTAAAATAAACCCATGTGCCCTATCAGATCACCCCAGACTAAGACTGGTCTTAAATATCAAAAAAAAACAACAGAAAGCACACATAAACATGGAAGCAGAACAATGCTACATTCAATGATAACTTGGTCAAGGAAGAAATAAAGAAAGAAACTAAAGGCCTTTTAGAATTTAATGACACATCATATCAAAACTTATGGGACACAATGAAAGCAGTGGTAAGAGTAAAACTCATAGCTCTAAGTGCTTCCAAAATGAAAGTAAAGAGAGCTTATACTAGCAGCTTGACAGCACACCTGAAAGCTCTAGAACAAAAAGAAGCAAATACACCCAAGAGGAGTAGATTGCAAGAAATAATCAAACTCAGGGCTGAAATCAATCAAATAGAATTTAAAAGAACTATACAAAGAATCAACAAAACCAGGAGCTGATTCTTTGAGAAAATCAACATGCTAGATAAACTTTTAGCCATACTAACCAGAAGGCACAGAGACAGTATCCAAATTAATAAAATCAGAAGTGAAAAGGGAGACATAATAATGAAATATGCCTTAAAATATTCTGTTTGTTAAATATTAACAGTTGAAAATATTACAGTCATGTTCTACAAACATCATGGAAATATTATTGATAATTTTTCTCACTGTGCTTGAAATTAACATTAGCATTTTCTTAATGTTTAACTTCAAAGAATTTTTGCTATTTTGAAATTCCTTTTTTGTTTGTTTGTTTGTTTGTTTGTTTTTTGAGACAGGGTTTATCTATATAGCCCTAGGTGTCCTGGAACTCACTCTGTGGACCAGGGTGGCCTTGAACTCAGAAATCCACCTGCCTCTGCCTCCAGAGTGCTGAGATTAAAGGTGTGAGCCACCACTTCCTAGCTATTTTAAAATTCTTAAAATATACTTACTAATAAAATAATTTCTCTTTTAGAAAAATTGATAATCTTTTTTAAGTAAAATGATTGTTAGACAATGTAGATAGATATATAATGCATTTTAAATACTTTCTCACTATGTCGGGTGGTATCATATAAAGGCTTTTGAATATATTTCTTAAAGATTTATTTTTAATATTTTATATTCTTTTACTATGCTTAATTCCCAAAGAATATTTTGTATGTTTTGAAACAATTTAGTATTCAACATTAGATATAGGATCCTCAGTTATGGATAGTATTAAATATTCATTGATCATACTTTTAGGGTATGAAAGGATTTGATTATAAAAGTTGAAGAATTTTTTATGTATTATTTGATTCTCAAAATGCTCAATATTCTTAATATTTGATGTATTAAATGAATTTAAATAATAAACAATTTTTAAAACAATTATCCTTTCTTTATTTTATTCATTTTATATATTTAAGATCTATAATGCATCCTAATCACCCCAAATCTTAAGAATCAATGAATGAATTATGATATTAGTAAACAAATATCAATCTGTTTTGTGCAAGACAAGTTTGATCCTTATAGAAGTTGGGGAAGCTTTAGAGGTAGATATTGGCAAAGTTTCAGAGACTCTTCTATACTTTCTATCTTAAAAAATATTTTAAGTTTTGTATTTTATTTTGGTGTATGTGTGTGTGAATATGTCATGGATGTGAAGCTGTCCACAGATGGCTGTTAAGGTGTCCAGTCCCTAAAACTAAGATAGCCGGCAATTGTGAGGTACCTGACATGGGTCCAGGAACAGGAGTTCTCTAAAAGAGCAAACAGCTCTTACAACTGAGTTGACCATGGTGGTTTCCTAGATTGTAGATAATATATTCTCTTCAATATATATTTTATGCTTAAAAGTTTTTTGGTTGCTTCTACCTCAGCATTATGTTTTATTTGTCACTTAGATACGTTTTATTTTGTTTATTAAATACTACTATATAGTACTTACATACTTAATTATTCACTTCCCTTCTGTAATATAAGCACATTAAGGATAAAATGACAATAATTAATTTATATGCTATCAAGATTTCACTGCTATTAGTAGTATGTTACATTGCAAATTTATAGTCAGCTGTTCTGTTTTTTTTTTACTTAATGAAGTCATAAATGAACTTTCCACAGTATATTGATCTTTTCCTATGAAATTTTATACTACAATAATAACTGATTCTGTTTTAATGACTTACTTTGTAGTCATAAGCTTTATATCTACAACTACATGTATATATTATGACAGGAAGACACCCTGAGTTACGTTCTTCCAGAAAAAAAGTTTAGCAAAAATCAATTGGTAAAACAAATCTTAGGGATTGGAAGGTTATATAAAAATCCATGAATTATTCAAATGATAGTCATAGACAGCATATATATTTCCTTTAATATTTCAGTGTCTATGGGAGGTCAGTTTTAATATCAATTTTGAAGAGAATGGAGACAACATTTCATAATCTGCTGTGACTATCTTGCTACATTACTGGGACATTCAATAAAATCATCTTTGTATTCAATTTCCTATCCCAAAGATATAGCAACCTCTTTAAATGTTTCATTTAGTTATAAAAAATTTGAGGCAAATTCAACTTCCATATACCTACATACCTCATACACACACAAAAATAATTACAAGCTGATATGTTAAGAAACAATGTCAGGCTCTTGGGTTAAATATTTTAAAGACATTGAGCTACAATGTAGAGAAAAAAGATTCATCATAAATGTATCATAGTCTTTCAATTGTATATAATATATTAGCATACTTACATAATAATTATAGAGATCAATATTTAGTAAACTGTACACTTCAGGGGAAAGTGTTTTTAAGAAAAACTGGATCTGAATACAAAATTATCTTAAGTTAAGAACATATAAAGATGCCATAAGAAAAGCTTTTAAATTAAAATACATAATGTATAGTTTAAAGCAAAAATATGTTCTTTTTTTAAAGTTGAAGAACTATATTCTGCATGATTGGGTAAAATTGAAATGTGGGATATGCACTATTGATCAGGAACATTTAAATGTCCTCAAAGCAATGCAAACACTTGCTATTCCTCTTGTTTTCGTGATAGTTTGATGTGAGGCCTGGGCGGCTCACTGCTGCAGCCTGAGTCTCTCTCTCCCTCTCTCTCTCTCTCTCTCTCTCTCTCTCTCTTTCTCTCTCTCTCTCTCTCTCTCTCTCTCTCTCTCTCTCTCTCTCTCTCTCTCTCTCTCTCTCTCCCTCTCTCTCTCTGTCTGTCTCTCCCTCTCTCTCTCTCTCTCTCTCTCTCTCTCTCTTTCTCTCTCTCTCTCTCTCTCTCTCTCTCTCTCTCTGTCTGTCTCTCTCTCTCTCTCCTGCTGCTGATAGCCTGTGTTTTGAGCCGTGGGTTAATTAAAAAGGAAGCAATGTATAAATGAGATATTTTATTGTAGGAAAGAGAAAATAGGCCGGTCAAGTAGAGAGAAGGAAAGAAGAGGAAGGAGAGAAGAGAACTAGAGAGAGAGAGAGAGAGAGAGAGAGAGAGAGAGAGAGAGAGAGAGAGAGAGAGAGAGAGAGAGAGAGGAAGGAAAGAAAAGAAAGCAAGAGAAGAGACAAAGAGCAAGAAATGGAAAAAGAGGGCAAGATAGCAAGAGCAAGAGAGGAAGAAAGGAACCAAGAGAGGGAGGAGGGGCAAACCACCCCTTTTATTGTGTGAGGCATGGCTATCTGTCTTTGGGGTGAGATATGCCTGCCTGTAGTAAAATGATGGGGGTAGGGTCCGGCTAGACTGCTGGGAGCTTGGGGCATTGTCTGCCTGATAGAGCACACATTTCCTTTGGGGGCAGCTTTGAGGGGTTGTGACTGAAACAGGGGCCAAAGATTCAGTAGTTATAGCTCTTTCCATCCCCAGCAGGCAGACACTGCCTACTGAGGCTCCAGGGCTCAGGCCAATTACTCAACTGAGCCTAAGTTGCCTGAACAGAGCACTGCCCCACAGTTTGATACTGGTATCATACATCTGGCTGAGGTTCATGGCAGAGGAGATCCTAAGTTAGATTGGGTGACTGGAAACTGGTTTTGCTGGTTTGGTTGTTGTGCTTCAGCAAACTGCAATAAAATAATACTGCCTTTTCGATATTTATATTTTTATATACCTACTCTTAATGAAAGATGACTCATTTTTTAATGAAAGTTGAGTCCAGAAATTTAGGGTAGAACAGTGGGTAAAATGGGAAATGAATACTCAGTGATAAACAAAACATGTATGCTGTCTTCTTGAAGGCTCATAAAACGTAATTTAAAAAGGAGACAGGAAATGGAAAGAATGTTAGAGACAAAAGATAGGCAGGAAGACTGTGAACCGCCAGCTCTTGAGCCAGACATAGCTCTTACCCATATTCACAGAATAGACACATAGCTGCAATGAATCTAAACTAAAATGCGCTAATCAACACTTAGGCATGGATTAAGGACAGCCTAGGGGAGGTTTCCCTTTTGTTGTTGAAGGACTAGAGAGTCATAGATTCAGGGAGAGAGAAATGATTATCATCAAAGTGGACCTGCTGGTGATTTCACTAGGCTCTATCCCACAGTCATACAGAAAGCTCTGGTAGGATAAATGGGTCACAAATCCAAACTACAAGTAATGAGTCTGTGAAAGGGACTCATTGAAGAGAGGAGTTTGAGAGGGATGGCAAGAGGAGATCAAAAGAGAAGATGTGTGTGGTAGTAATTAGAAAACATTGTATACATGCAATAGAATTTTCAAAGGAAAATAATTTTAAATAGAAAAAAATTTAGCACCTGTAAAAATTTAAATAACCAGGTTTGTATACTTTTACGGTTTGTGAATATTTTGGTATTATAATCCTATAATCTTATAAACTATAGAATTCATTCTTTCATTCTGGAACTGTTATATTTTTCCAGCTATAATAATATGAATGGCTCTTTAACTCTTGGCAAAAAACCTGAGCTAGTGAGCAAGCAATCAAATTTGTGTTTGAAATCTCACAAGGCACATAGACATGCATATATTAGCAGGGGTGGATACAGATGGAAGGAGAAGCAAGCAGAAACTAGGAGAAGTAGAGGGAAGAGAAACATTAACCAGGATATATTATGTGAGAAAAACAGATATATTTTCAATAAAACAAAAAACAAAGAAAAATTTATAAAATATTTATATTTAATGCAAATTTGAAGATCCTTTTTAAAAACACCATATCACTTTTTATGCAATCTTACAACTGAATATTTTCATATGTTATCTGAAATGTATTTGAATATGTACACACATGTGTTACATAAATTTGTATACAATATAAATGCATGATTTTACATGTCATTCTATGTCATTATAAAGATGCTTTTTTCATTTTAAAATGTGTAGAAGGGGAAACAGCTACATTTGACTTACACTTTAATATTTAAATGTTATATTATAATTCCATGGGTAGACTGTACCACAATAGTTTATAGCCACAAGTTTACATGCAGATATTCAATTTGAATTCAGTATCTCTGTTCTGGTTATGATAAAATAGCAGGTAAGTGTTCATCTCTCATCTTACAAAACAGGAAACCTGAAGAAGGTACACAAATTAACCTTTTTAGATATGGATAAATATGTCAGAAATACATACACATTATATATACACATATATTCAATATATTATATTATATATAGAATTACTATATATAGATTATATATAAAATATATATATTCTAATACATATCTAGTTTATTGAAAACTAGTATATATATACTGTAGTAAGATGTATAATGTATATAATATGTATATACACACACACACACACACACATATATATATATATATATATATATATATATATATATATATATACTTCTTCTTGAGTTTATTTGGAGTTTTTGCTAATTAGGAGGTTTATCTTTTGATAGTACTAATTCTTCCTCTCCTAGATGTCATTTGTTGCCTATAGTTCTTTGTCTAGAGATAGGAATCCTTTGAAATTTTGCATGTCTATTGTTGTTGTCATTGTTTATCTCTTATTTAGACAGCCATGTTCTAGTGGCATCATGGGTGTAGCTTCTCTGCTGTTTCTAGGAGACATAGCAGACTTTATGGTCCTTGGACTGTTACAATCTTTCTGTCCTATCTTCCATAATGTTTCTTGAACCTTGGTGCTAGAATTGTGTAATTGATGCATGCATCGATGCTGGCTCCATCTTGATCCATGTGCTGTCTACATTTTGAGTAGTTGTTTTCTATAATGTTCTCTGTTCACTCACTACAAAGAGAAGTTTCTGTAATAAAGGGTAGGAACCACTCTTACCTGTGGATTTTGGGTTCATATTAGAACGTAGCTGAGAAATGTCACTGAGCTATGGAAATTTGGAATTATGTTGTTCTAGGAATTACAATGAACATCAGATCAGATAGTTTTATATAAATACTAATTAAATCCTAAGAGAATACGGAACCAAGAGGATTTAGTGTTTAAAAACACTGGCTGCTCTTGCAGAGGACCTAGGTTATGCCCCAATGATCCAAATAATAGCTCTTAATGCTAGGACACTGACATAATGTTTGGTCCTCCTCAGGCATCTGTCATGTGTCTGATGCATATCCAAGTAAAACATTCATACATATTAAAACAAATAATTCTTTTAAACTGTACATATATAGAAATTCTAATACAAATTATCTCCATTTCTCTCTGAAATTTATTTTGTGTTATATATTTCATCCCTATTTGATATGAGTTGACTAATACAATCTGTTATTTTAATGCAATTATATTTTAAGCCACATGAGAGATAAAATACATTCACAGTACCCTTCAAATTTTCAGCACAATTATATTTCTGTTTGTTTTCTTCTACATGAGAAGAATGGTCTGTGCTGCTTCCTGCCACACTGGAGGACTTTGTTCTCACTCTAGTGCTCATGTGCAGTAAGGACAAGCTGACTCAGTCCTTAGCTCTGTCTGTCATTACTTTGGCCTTTACATCTCAAGCATAAATGTGATATATTGGAATTGCCACCTTGAAACACTTTTCTTTCAAAACTTAGCAATGTCTTACTACTTTTAGGGTTTCTTTTTCCCCTCCAAAATGGTATGTTTAGTTATTACAATTAAATGGTTTACTTATATACAATATATTGGCTATTCTTTAGCACCTTTAGAGAATTTTCTAATGAGTTTCACTTTAATTGAAATTGTTTATATTTTGAGTATTAAATAGATAATAGATAATAAATATTACAAAATTATAGTTCTTAATTAAAAAATAAATATGTACTAATTAAATAAATATTATAAATTATTTTTACTTGCTTCTATAGTTGCTGTTTTGTTATTTGAAAAGAAGAAATATGATACCCATCTGAAACAGTTCAACTTAATGTGCACTTTTAAGTGCTCAAATGTCTACTTAGTTATTTCAAATTTATTCAACAAAAAATGTTGAATGGGCTTAAAGAAGTATTTATTGTGTAAATACTTCATGTAAGCTAAATGGTTTAACTTATATCATGCCTCTTAAAATTTGTCTTTTTCATATCAAATGCAAGCAACACTATTTCAATTAGGAATTTCTATCCAGAAAATAAATGTTAAAGATTTGAAAACATTTCAAAAGAATTCATAAAATAATATCTAAAACACAAGCCTGGATATTTCTCAATACTAACTAACATTAAGGTTAATATTTGCTTTTTAATGTCATTGTTATAAATATCTGCTATGATTGACTGAAGCCTTACATGAAATGCTTAATTGATAAAAATTCTGTAGCATTGTAATTTGAGACAAAAAAAAGCAAGAGACTTGTAATAGAGGGATTTTTTCCCCACCAAATTTCAATTTTCATTCTAGCCATTTAAAAAAAAATGAGAACCCCTAAGCTTTAGCTTGGCACCTGATTATGAGTACTTATTACACTCTGAGTCTGTCTCCTAGTTAAGTGTTACTGGACGACTAAGTTTGAGCCAATAGAACACAATTGATGCAATGAGTGTAACCTTGGAGTCATCTTAAAGCTGCTTTCCCTAGATTTTTGTTCATCCTTAGATTTCTGTTTGTCCTTCTTGGTAAACAGAGGTGATATCTAATACATAGACACCCTGGGATTATCCTAGTAGAACAGAACAAAGAAACTACAAAAGGCTTCACTTCAATACTTAAACTCTTATATGATTGGAAAACAGATGTCTGTCTCAAAAGCCTTGATTATGGAAATTGCAAGTGCAGAGCATCAGTCTGCAAATGCAACCTTGGAAATCCTGACAGAAATCCATTCTATTTTAAATTAGTATGCTTTTACATCTGCTCTTATTTTAATCCTACACATAAAGCAATGAATGGTAGACCTGCTCAGTTAAATCTGCCTTTTTCTACCCATTTTAAACTATTAAGTTGTTCACAGACAATCTAGAGATCCTTGGAATATAGTTTTAAAACTGCTGCTGCTTTAAAATAACATTTTAGATACTAACCCTCTATCTGATATAAGGTTAGTGAAGAAGGTAAAACCAAATAAGTCAATTAAAAAATGAGGTACAGAGCTAAATGGAGAATTCTCAACAGGAATTTTGAATTTAAGGGCTGAGAAGCACTTAAAGAAGTGTTCAACATCCTTAATCATCAGAGAAATTCAAATCATAATGACCCCAAAACTCCACTTTAACACCAGTCAGAATGTCTAAGATCAAAATCTCAAGTGAGAATGAATTGAAATATGCAGCAGTGGGACTTAGGAAATGGGGGAAACCTCTAGAAAGTCTCAAAGACCTGGGATGTGAGAGGTTACCAGGACTCAATGGATGGCACTAGCCAAAATGCCCAAAAGTGAAGAGACTACCTCCAATAGATAGATATGGCCCCCAGTTGAGGCAGGGGACCACCCATTCATCTTTAAAAATTTTAACCCATAATTGTTCCTGCCTAAATGAAATGCAGGGACAAAATTGGTGCAAAAACTAAAACAAAGGCTACCCAGTGACTGGCCCAACCAGGGGCAAGCATCAAATCCTGACACTATTACTGAGGCCATATCATGTGAGCAGACAGAAGCCTGGTAAGGCTGTCCTCTGAGAGGCTCTAAGAGCATGTGACTGAGACAAGTGCAGATACAGCCAACCATTGGATTGGGATTGGGGACCAATAGGGAACAGTTAGAGGAAGAACTGGAGGAGCTGAAGGGGATTGCAACCCATAGGAACAACAGTGTCAACTAACAGGGACACCTCAGAGTTCCCAGAAACTAAGCCAAAACCCAAGGAGCATACATTTGCTGGTCTTTGGCCTGAGGCATACAGAGAAATGTCTCTCATGTAGCAGAGAAACTACCTTGTATAGCTTCAGTGAGGGAGAATACTCTTAATCCTGTGGAAACTAGATGCCCCAGGGAAGAGGGATGTTGGTGGGGGTGAGATGGTGGTGGGTGTGCCAGTGAAGGAGCACCCTCTCAGAGGCAGTGGGAGGGGTGATAGGGTGAAGAACTCAGGGAGCAGGACCAGGAAGGGGGGACAACTTTTGGAATCTAAATAAATAAAATAATTTAATAGAAAAAATAAAATAACATTTTATATCTTACCTTACATATCTTTGTTTACAAGATTACTTTTGACCCACACATACAAACAAGTATGAGGTGAATTTTAAAGTCTAAATCATAGGGATGGTGGAGAGTAATAGCTATAAGCAAGAAATTAGTGCTGTAGAGATTCCACTGTCAAGATTATGTGATCATAAACTTAGACAAATCACAGGACACAATGCATTTCATGTTTATCAGATATATTTGGAAACCTTTGTCTAATCAAGAAAGCTGCTGGTGGGCATTTATTCTCAAGTAACTATTTTCAACATATGCATTGCTATACCCAGCTCTTCAGACTCTGCCCCTATGCATATGACTATAGTCTAGCATTTTCTACATATAGTCTTACCAAAACCACATTTAATTTTTTAAAAAACTAAGCTTATATTTTAAATATTAGAACTCCAACTCAAATCCAAACTTACCAACTTTATAACCTGTCTTTTCACCACATGCAAGGAAATCATTCAATAGTATCTAGTGTACGATTTCAACCCAGGCCAGGCTTATGTCAGTGTTGCTAATTCATGAAGGTTTTCAGCAATATAAAACAAGATCTCAACAGACATAGTGCAGAGCTAATAAAGTCTTATGTGTTGTGAGGGAACAAAGGCTCTCATGACAGCTTTGTTCAAACTATGAATCATCTAACGATTCTATTAGAGCTGGTCCAGCTACATTTAAAGAAAGAAATCCCATCAGGTTTGACTGACATAGTGGCAATCTACACAATCTGCCTTGAACAGAATCAGGACAGGGAATCAATAGGGCTTGGGTTAGGAATAGAATCTTTCAAGCTAAATAACCTGAAGTAAGATTATTACAATCTACCTGCTGTGTAAAAGTGATTTGACATAGGCATGTTGGCTAAATTACACCAGCCCTTGTCTGAGAATTTTCAGGGATTTTGTTTTTAGTTATAATTTGACTCAAATACATGGGTCTTTTAAATGGAGAAAGCACTAGATTTAGAAAAAGTTTGCGCCGCTTCCAGGATAGTACATTCCAGATGGGCAAAAGCTTTGTGCAGATGGTACAATATGTGTTTTATATATTTTGGCATATGTGAAAAAAAATCTACTTGTTAACAAATTAAGTACAGAAAATAATTTCCAAATGTCATTGTGAGACAAAGCAAGTTATAATCGAGCTACTTTTTTAGTGGGAATAATGAAGAAAGGAGGAAAAACAGAAAAGGGCAGAGGGGAGAAAAAGGGAAGAAACAAGAGGGAACTGTGGAGAACAGCCTGGGAAAAGAATTCTTGCTAACATAGGGAAAAGAATTAGTTTTATTAAAAATCATCGTCCTAACCCATTAGGAAGTGACTAAATATATGTTTTTGCTTACTTGCTTTCCTTCTTTCCTTTTTTCTTCCTTCCTTTCTTTCACTCTTTCTCTATTTTTTCTCTCCCTTTTTGCAAAATAACATCAGCAAGCATTCAAGCTCAAATTGATTCAAGAATTTTTTATTTTATTTGTTATTAGATGTTTTCTTTATTTACATTGCAAATTTGCAAATTTTATCCCCTCTGAACCTTCCCATCCCATCGCCCCCTCCCTGCTCACTAACCCACCTTTTCCCACTTCCCTGTCATGGTATTTTCCCTACACTGGGGCATCAAGCCTTTATGAGACCAAGAGCCTCTCCTCTCATTGATGTTCCACAAGACCATCCTCTGCTACACATGCAGCTAGAGCCATGGGTCCCTCCATGTGTACTCTTTTGTTGGTGCTTTAGACCCTGGAAGCTCTAGGGGTACTGGTTGGTTCATATTGTTGTTTCTCCTATGGGACTGCAAACCCCTTCAGCTCCTTGGGTTCTCTCTCTAGATCCTCCATTGGGGACTTTGTGTTTAGTCCAATGGATGGCTGTGAGCATTCACTTCTGTATAGTCAGGCACTGGCAGAGCCTCTCAGGAGTCAGCTATATCAGACTCCTGTCAGTAAGCACTTGTGGCATCCACAATAGTTTCTGGGTTTGGTAACTGTATATCAGAGGGATCCCTAGGTGGGACAGTCACTGGATAGTCTTTCCTTCGGTTTCTGGCCCAAACTTTGTATTTCCTGCCATGGGTATTTTGAACCCCCTTCTAAGAAGGACTGAAGTACCCACACTGTGGTCTTCCTTCTTATTGAGCTTCATGTGGTCTATGAATTGGCCATATACCCAGAAGATGCTCCAACATGTAATAAGGACACATGCTCCACTATGTTCATGGCAGCCTTAATTATAATGACCAGAAGCTGGAAAGAACACAGATGTCCTTCAACAAAGGAATGGATACAGAAAATGTGGTACATTTATACAATGGAGCTATTAAAAACGATGAATTCATGAAGTTCTTAGGCAAATGGATGGAACTAGAAAATATCATCCTTAGTGAGGTAACCCAATCTCACACACACACACACATACACACACAAAATAAAAACAAAAAAACAAAAACAAAAACAAAAAAACAAAAAACCACACATGGCATGCACTCACTGATAAGTGGATATTAACCCAGAAGTTCGTAATACCTAAGAGACAATTCACAGACCACATAAAGCTAATACAAGAATATTAGCAGAGTCATAAAATAGAGATAGATATTCAAATTTCTCCAAGGACAGCAAGGTTCTGTTGTTTCTTTTTAAGTTTAGTATTCTGGATGCAAGCCCATGTTGAATTATCTGGATTATGCCATCAAGTAATTGTCTCAAATATATGCAATTAAAGACATTTAACAGTCTTTTGTAGGCTCTGAGACATAATTGGCTTAAAATATTAAAATAAAACAGGGTTGATAAAGTAACCATTCTCATGGAGTTTAAATTAATGTAATAAGTACAAGGCTAATGAATATATTTTATGTTCCTTTAAATATCAATTTCCTCCTCTCTTGGCATTCTTAGTTAGCTACAGATAATTTCATGATTTTGTGAATCTAAGTATGTCTCAGACCTTCCCTGGTTCTACAAAACAGATATGTAGTTGATTATTTATTATTATTTCTATCTCTAAAAAACATTGACTACTAGCACCATGATGTTATGACATGACTTTGGGTTTCAGAGTACACTAGGTTTTCATGAATTCTAATATACAACAAGACATTTTCCATTAGTTTTGGATAAATAATATTTATGCTTCCTTCCCAACAAAGATGAGGTCCCCCTATTAGTCCCCCCCCTGCTTGGCAAGATATCAGCACTGTTAGACCTGTAGAATTCTTCCTTTGTAAAGGAGACAAAGAAATGTCTAATGATTTTAATTTGCATTGAACTGATGTAATGTGATGTGGAGTATCCTTTCGTGTCAATATTTGCTATCTGTATATGCAAAAACAGTCATTGCAATAGTGCATTGCTGAAAGTTTCATAAATATTGCCAAGGACTTAAGAAACTTTTATTGCAATTAATTAAATTTCTAGAGTTAAATTGTGTGAACTACAAGAAACTTAATTTTCTACCAAATGTACGGTAAGGCAGAGTGTATATATATTCAAATGTTCACTGTCATCACAAGGAAACAAATATCTTTCACCTTTTTTTTTGCCAAGATTGATGTTTCAATTTTGTCTTTCTTAAACAACCTCTTGAAAGCTTATGTGGAAATTTTAACAGGAGGGAGTTGCTATTCATATACCATTAGCCTAAGAACCTCTATCAGGAAAGGTCATCCTTTGCAACCTATGAACAACACCTGATGAAGCAGAAAGGACAAGAACACCCCACCCACCTAGCCATCCAAACCAGTTGAATCAACCAGCCATCAATGGGATAAAAGATACTCTAGTTAGTCACCCTTATATCTAAGTGTTTTCTATGTATGTTGCAGGAATGGAATCCAGAAACATATGCATGCACTCATGCTCTAGTATACATCTTTAGCACTAACCTCCTCTAAACTGGAAAGTCTTGACCAAAGTTCAAGATTATAGATGCAAATACATAATCTATAGTGGAGAAAAAGAAAAGGAGGAGAAGAAAAGAAGGCGAGGAAGAAGAAGGAGAAGAAGGAGAAGGAGAAGAAGGAAGAGGGAAAGGAGGAAGAGGAGGAGGAGGGGAAGGAGGAGGAAGAGGAGGGGGAGGAGGAGGGGGAGGAGGAGGAGGAGGAAGAAAGATCCAAAAAAGAATGAAAGACTGAAGAAAGTCTCCTTTCCCTTTTATTTTTGTGCATTCTTCTCTCCTCTCCCCTTTCTTCCTCTCTTCTCTCCTCTCCCCTTTCTTCCTCTCTTCTCTCCTCTCCCCTTTCTTCCTCTCTTCTCTCCTCTCCCCTTTCTTCCTCTTCTCTCCTCTCCCCTTTCTTCCTCTCTTCTCCACTTCTCCTCTGTTCCTTTCCTACAAGATTTTAAATTGGTAAGGTTACCTCCCCAAGACCAATGAAGTATCACCAATGGCTTCCTGCCAGATCAAGCTATTTTCTATTACTCACCATCTCAAGAGAGAATGTGGTCACCATGCTAAGATCATTGATGAAGCAGATGTCTTCAGGAAATTCATTGTGAAGAAGGGAAAATATGGGAATGAATGTTTAGGAGAAAATCTGTATAGTACAGAGTCCCTCTACCACATTGAGCAAACATGCACCATCTGAAAAGAGTGGCAACCAAATTTCTATAAGGAAAAAGCACCATAGTTGCTTTCATTACGTAAATAGTTATTTCTTTTCTTTCTTTTTTTGGTTTTTGTTTTTTGTTTTTTGTTTTTTTTTTTCGAGACAGGGTTTCTCTGTGTAGCCCTGGCTATCCAGGAACTTATTCTGTAGACTAGGCTGGCCTCGAACTCAAAAATCCACCTGCCTCTGCCTCCCAAGTGCTGGGATTAAAGGCGTGCACCACCACTGTCCAGCTAAATAGTTATTTCTTATAACTCAAAACAACTCACTAAAATTGGAAAATTATTCACAGTGTAACAGGTTCTCAACCTCAGCAGAAATGACACAGAGTTGGAGACATTATTCTGACCTTCAAGTCCAGCACTTAGGCCCTAACACCTGCCAACATAGGAACAGTGACATAATACATCAAAGACTCAGCCCATAGTTCCAGGATCCAGGAACATTCCTAAATGTTGTAACCTTGCTTTGGGACTTCTGTAGTTCTGCTTCTGATTGCTTTTGCTAACTGAATTTGTGAGTCAGGGTGTTGTTTTGGGGCATAAACTACAAAACAAACAAACAAATAAATAAACAAAAGAACTGTGATGTTTATGGCTGCTTGGTTTGTGCCAAGTTCCCCCATGTTGCCCCCATCAACAACAACAAAAAAAACATTCACTTTTTCTTTAAAAGTGCCCATGGAGTGGTCTCTAGATAGCATACTACCAACAAGAAAAACTGAAGAGTTAGGACAACAGGAAAGTAAGATAAATTTCTAGCAGAACAAATAAGAGTCCCAACTATTCTTTAAGGTTCACACAAGTTCCCCTTCCTTCACCTTCAATAATTAGGAGACATCTTATCTATTCTAGCATACAGTGCTTGGCTTTACACATGAAAAGAAAAACCTGATATTAAAAGTCTCAAGTTTCATGCATCACAATCAACCTTTAGCTTGTCCATTGCCATTTATTCTTTAAATTTTTCATTTTCTAAAAATTAAATGTGTTATGATCTGGGGAATAATTTGATACTTATATGATTTCTTGATATAAAATTAAACATAAATGAGAATATTCCTTGGATGTATGTTACAGTAAGAGCTTAATTGGACACAGATCTGATGTTTGTCTTTTTAGGAAACAAAATCTGAAGCTTATATCTGATGGATCTGTGGAAATCTGAAGAAATCGCAACTTGGCACCATCTCATAATCCATCTTTTAGAAAAGATGGGTACTCATATCAATTGAAGATAGCTCTAGAAATCTTTTCTTCTTACCTATGATATTTCACCTAAATCCTATCTCAGCTTGAATGGTCAGCATGAATTTTATTTTATTTCTTGAGTCTGACTAGATAATACCTTCTCTCTAACCCACCCCCAGGTCCTCTCTTATAATGTTAATGGTATGAACGACACTATCATTTTTACATCAGAATTTCCATTTTGAAACTGAAATGACTGCCTCATAAAGCTAGGGGAACAGAGATGTAATTCCATAGAGTTTTTCCATTTCTGAGTTTAAAATGGTTCAAAAGAGATCCACGTGTGCCTGACACCCATGCTTCAGTGACTAATGTGAGCTATAGTCTGGACCTGAAAGTCCCCTAAGGGATTATGTGTTAAAGGCTTGATTCCTGCGCACTAGTGCTTATATGTTCAGCTGCTAGAAACGTATTGGCTTACAAAGGTTCTAATATCATTAATGGATCAATCTGTTAAAGAATTCATAATCCAATGGGCATTTAGGAGATGGTGGAAGCCAAGGGTTTGGGACCAAAATGAATGAGATATTTAATCCTTGAGGGGACTTTATCTTGTCCCCAGGTCTTTCCCCAACTCCACTGTCTATATCTCTCAAGATTGTATCCATCTTATGCTGCCTTTCGTGATGTTCTTTTGCTTCATGATGGGCTCCAAAATAATGCAGACAAACATGGATGGAAACATACAAAACATTTTGTCTATTTTTCTCAGGTTTTCTATTCTCAGTGTAGCAAAGCTAACATAGTGAAAGTGTATTCTCTGAGACTTCCACCCATAACCAAAAATAATTAAGAAATTTTATATCTATATTTGTGAATTTTAGGAATAGTTCATGTATATATTCATATATTATACACATGTAGCATTTTCTTCATTTTTCTCTTGTTCTTTGAATTACAAACATTGGATTAATGTCTCTAAATGTAAGTAGAAGTTTTCACTATGTGTAAAAAAAAAAGATGAAAAGAAGCATGTGCTTACAAAATACAGAATCTAGTCAACCCCTAAAGTCATTCTGCTGCTCTGATCTAATGAAATTGAACTAGAAGTAGTTTTTGGTAGGCTGAAAACCTTAATATCTCTGACAATTTATTTTCTTTAGATTCTTCAGGAGTTTTCACATTCAGAAAATTCTCCCCTCAAATACCTCCAGATCTGTTATAGGGAGAAAATAACAGGTGTTTGCCTGGGACATCCACTAGAGCACTCCCTTCTTTTCTACTTTTGGTCACATGACTACAAGATTGACAGTATGAGCAAAGGCAACCATAATACACAACTGTCTTACATGAATCTACTAATTAAAAAGAAAAGATAAGTTGTGTTAAAATGAGACATTACAGTGGTTTTTACGTAGACATTTCAGAAGGTGGATTCCTCCGTTCGTGGAGACAGCATCATCTTTACTCTTATTTTATGATCATAACTCCTATCAGTTCCCAGTGCAGAGCAATCATGGATTGTTTTAAATGATGTGAAAGATACCTACAGGTGACACTCTGCCACATGTCTCTTCCTTTATTGATACATATTGTCCACGAAGAATGAGAACAGCTTCTGTTGACAAAATTCTTACTCCAGTTTGAAGGGTAGAAGTTAGCCATCACCCTAATAGCCTCATTGTATAGTGACTACCGAGCCTTCAAACAACAGTTCCAGGTTTGTCTGAAAACTTGTGTGACTTGTTAGGACCCATAGCAAGAAGATATTAAGGTTACATAATCCCAAACATAACAATATCAAGACTCAAAAAGTGGTACAGTGTAGGAATCAAGATGCATATCAATTTGCTCAAATGACTATGCCGGGTGAATACTATGATACATTTAAAGCCATATGCAATCTAAAATGGATAGAGAGATTCTCCAGCCAGTTGTAAAATAATAAAAATAAAATAGTGTGGTGGATATGAGACCCAGTGCTAGCATTGCCACATTAATGTATTTTGGTGTGGACTCTGTATTACCAGTTCTTATCTTCTCTGTCAGTAGGGTGTGGTGTTCATATACATATGGAGTCTTGTGTGTGAATGTGCATGTGAAGAGCATAAAGAACACCCTCAGTTGTTACTGCTCAGGGCTCTTCCATAGTTATTGAGGTTTAGTCCCTCATTTTCCCAATGAAGCTATTTATTTGTTCAGCAAGCCCTAGGGATCCAACTCTATTTCCCCAGTGCTGTGATTAGATTATCCACTAACACATTCAGTGTTTATTATATTTTCTTAACATGGATTCTGAGTATCAAGCTCAGGTCTTGATGTTCACAGAAGACAAGCATTTCACTGAGCTTTCTTCCATGCTCCTACCTTGGTGTTTGGATATAAATAATGAAGATTTTAGTCAATTAAACCCAACATTAACAGAGTATGATATTCCAGTTTACGCGAAGGAGACTGTGAAGGGCCATTTGGCACCACATGGGGATTTACACACAAATATGAAACTGTCATATCATCACTGGTTATAAGCGCAGATAATAAGATACATTTAATAAACCTGGTGTTTTGTTTGAGTTTATTACCCTAGCCAAAACCATAATACCCTGATTCTTTCCAAATTTGGAGGTCTTCAGCTCCTCTACCAGAAGTACCATTATAACTTCCAAATGTGGAAATAAGGTAGGATACTGGCAAGTACTATCCAGAATTGGTAATTTTGTTTTTACATGGACATGGAAATTATGGCTAGGAATCTGGCGGTGGAGGATTTTCATTAATCCACTGACAAGTACAGCATTGAACTGTATCAATGATGCCATTCTGTCTTGGGCAATTACATTGATAAGCACTGGATGGACTTCATCCAGAGTGAAAACGAGTACCTAAGCCCTAAATTTACCCAATGAACCACTGAGATTTGCACCCCAACAGGGGCTCACTGAAAGAGAGGCTACAGAGTGCTGATTTCTACATTGCTGCAAAGGGAAAGGCTTGAAAGTGTCCCTCCGGCTTGCCAGAGGTCATGGCCTATGTCAGCAGCAGCAGGGGAATGCCAATGTTGTCTGCAAAAAGCTCCCACAGTTGACCCTTGGCAGATTCACTAATTACTGTTGCTGCCAATGACCTTGAGATGCCTGTTCTAGCTTCTATTGTTACTCACAGGCATGGACCCATCTGTCTCCTGAGAAAAGATGGTGACAAGCATCTTCTCTGTGCCATAGTTTATGGTTGTAGGGAGCACTCTTCTGACACAGCTCAACTGACTGTTACTTGGAGATTTGTAATACCTCATCCATATAAAAATATTGTATTATAAAAGTAGAAGAAATACAAAAGTGAAAACAAGAAAGTGGATTCTTTGATCTTTACATCATAGGGATGCTCGTTTATCTGGACATGACTGAAGACTGTCCCCAAGCAAACAAACAAACCAACAAAATAAATAAATAAATAAATAAACAAACAAATCTATCTTTAGTAAGACTGGTAAGTATTAACTCTTTTGCTTGAGGGCACATTAGGCAGGACTCACAGAGGTATCATCTTTGCTATCATCTTGTCATTTCACACAGCTGTGTGCAATCCTTAGTACAATAAAACCACCAACTAGCATTGGGGTAGAAACAGGAACGACATGTTGGCCCGGAAGAAAACATTGAAGAGCTGTGGGTTATTACTTTCCTCATAGGCAGCTCCTTATATGGTGCTTAAAGAATTGTTTGGAAATTGCAATAATATTGTTAATTGTGCTGTAAACAGTATTTCATATCTCACCCTGCTCTTCTTGTTTAGCAGGGCCATTTCAATGATTTGTTGGCTCATTTTTATATTAAATATTTTATCAAGAATGGCTTCTTGACATCAGGGAGTCAGTTGGATATAATAGAGTTCTGCTAACAAGCCTCATAAAAACATAGATAACAGATAATAAATCAGACTTCTATGCCTCATACATAATAAGCTGGAACTTGGAATAATTAGTAGCCAGCATCCTTCAGCACATGTAAAACATTAAGAATTTGATCCAAATTAAAAAATATCAATTTATATTTAAAGGCTATTTCCATCTGTGCTTATTAAATGACCTAGTCCGGTTGCTCATGCTTTAGTCAGTCTTACTTAGAACTGGAGTGCAGGTTCCTGTGCATGGCTGTTAGAGTTACAGCTTGCTCTCGGATTTATTGGGGAAGTTGACTAGATAAACACAGGCAATGTGGAGTAGTTTAGCCACAGCTGGCCAGGACATTTCATTAGTGGCATTCCTATCAATCCTTGGTGAAAGGCTCCATGGAAGCCCTATGAATTATTCAGAGCTCTGCACACTGGCAGTGTGACTGACACTTAGCCTGAGGGGAAGAAGTTTGAGGAAGCAAAGAATGACTGAGCAGAGTGATTTTTGTGGTTTTCTAACACACGCTGATTTGATTTTTCTACCCAAATGCTAGCCATCATACAGAACCCTGGAAATAAAGCATGATGCTGGGTTTTCCACAAGGTCATTTACATTCAGAGTAACATGCCCAATATTGTAGAATATCAGAATTAAAATAAAATATTAACCAGAAGAGAATATTTTAATGTCAGTGTTAATTCAATATTTTTAAATCAAGCATATATAGACAATTAGATCTCTTCAAAATTCTGTAACTAATCTTTAAAGAAGATGGCTAACTTTCAGTTCAAATGTTACATTCTTCTTATTGTTGTATTGAAATGCTTAATTCAGCCTCACATTCAAACTAAATACATCACACAAAAGAAATCTCTTTGCTCCCCTCTGCCATCTAAGGTAAGCTGATGTTTCATTTGGAATCTCAGAGGCTCTCTCACTTGCACTGGGGTTATATTCCAATTAACCCATCACTCATTGAACTTAGGAGCAAGCATGAATTTAATTTACCTTATCTAGCTAATGTTATAACTCAGCAGCATGAGAGACTATAAAGTGTTATTTCTGTACATGAGTGATAGCATCGATAATTGGGTACCGCAATGGCTGCCAATATACAACATCAAGAGTCTCATGGGACAGAGACTAGAAAAGACCATCCCTCACAACTGGACTCATGCATTTAAACCATTATAAGTTAAGTAACGCACTAAATAAAGATGTATTCATATTTAATAAGTATGTATTGAAAAGACCAATCCTAGTTCAGAAAATGCTGATTATAAATTAGAAATAAACATGCAATGTGAGAATGTGAATATAGTTATTGATATATAGAGATGTACCAAACACTGTCTTCTCATTCCGTGGTGTGTGTGTGTGTATGTGTGTGTGTGTGTGTGTTATATGTGTGTGCATGTGATCTAAAGCTTCCAAACTTAATATGACTTTTTGTTTATCATTATTGAGGATAAGACAAGGACTTTGCACTTTGCCTAAGTAAGTGCTCCATCTATTGATCTAGCCTCTCAGGGTATTTCTAATTGTCAATACTATACTACAATGCACCCACATAATGCTCCACCTGATTTTAACTAGAAATTGAGTAATAGCACACAAAAATAGCCAAAAGAAAAGAGATGCCTTTCATTTTGATCTATCTATCTATCTATCTATCTATCTATCTATCTATCTATCTATCTATCTATAGAGAGATATTATGTGTGTTTATATATATACATGTATATATATAAACAATGTCATTACATTCACAGATATACATACATAATTATTAAAATATTTGCACTCCACAGTAAACTACAGAAAATTCACCAAGTCCAGTTAAAGGATGCCAGAGTTCAAATACTTTGAATTCATTTTTCTGAGCTTTGTTTCTCAACCTTAAAAGTGCCAAATCCTACCAGATTCTAACTTAACATGTTAGCTGAAAGAACAAAAGCTAGAGAAACTGCTCCCTGAGATTTATGTATTTTAGTCCCATCATTTCTAACATTAAACTAGAAATATTGGGGAGATGGCTCCGTAGGTAAAGACACTGGCAGCTAGACCTGATAATTTGAGTTTGATCTCCAGGACCCACATGAGTGAACTACAAATTACCTATTAATCTACACACATACACACACACACACACACACAAACACACACACACACAAACACAAACCTTAATGGCTAAATAAATAAATAGTAATTAAAATGGAGTTACAAACTTCTTTGAACAGTCTCATAGTCATGTGGATGAATTTTAGAAAATTATTTGACATTATCCAATATGATAAAATATAGATTGAATAATACTTATTAATTCACAGTTCTTATCTGGCAGAATTATAAGTATTAGCATTCTGACTAAACTCCACCCCACAGTTACCTGGCAACAGCCAGGTAAGCCTGACCAACTGTAAAAGGGGTCCCTCCTTGATAGGTTTCTATCAGCATATCTTTATGAACATCATTATTGCTTGCTCCCTCCTCCCTCTCTCTCTTTTCCCTCTCTTACTCTTGTTCTCTTGGTTCCTTGCCTTTGCTCTCCCTCCTTCCCCATTCCCTTTACCCCCTCTCCACATGCTCATGGCCTGCCTCTACTCTACTTCTCTCTCTCTGCCCTTCTCTGCCTCTACTACACTCTTAACTCCCCTCCCCATGCCTTGAATAAACTCTATTCTATACTATACCATCGTGTGGCTGGTCCTTCAGGGGGAACAATGCCTCGATATGAACCTGCTGGGGAACCCCGTCCCACATACCTCACCACCCCTCCATAGAGCATAACCTACTCTCTCTTTGTCTTTTATAAACATATCAATAGGTACCTATATTCTGAGTGGGAGGCATGTTTAAGAAAGTTCCTGATACACTGTTTATAATGATATCTAGATGAGTACAGTAAGTTTCAATCATCAGTATAATGATTCTCCAAGTTAAACAAGAATGAATTACAGTACATCAAACAAAGCAATTGATCTAAGAATGGAGAGAGAAGAGAAAGTTCTGATCTTGGCAATAGGCTAATTTCTTGTGGTTATAAAAATACTCTTTTGATAACTATTACTACATGTTTTGTTCCACGTATTTTCTGTATATTATTCTCTGTATTAAAAGGTGAGTATTCTTAAATTTGCTTTATGTTTTCCTTTGAGAAAGATAGGTATCACTTAACAGTAAGAATAGTTGGAGTGTATGCATTGTACACAATAATGATGTTCATAAAGATATACTGATATAAACCTATCATGGGCTTTGACCATAACCACTCACTGTGGTGTCTCATAGAGATACGCAGATATAAACCTATCATGGACTTTGACCATAACCACTCACTGTGGTGTCTCTTTCATCCCCCACCTACTTCCTACTGGTACATTCAATCTTGTTTTTTGTCTTATTTCATCCATGTTTTATATATGTACATACGTGTAACATATATAGTATATAATGAATATTTAAAAATTATCTATATGATATTAATATATTTATATCTGACAAGATTATTCTCCCTGGCCATTCTATATTGCCTTGAAGAGAAAGATCAATACTTGTTAAAGGCTATTACTTAGGATATAAATGTTTTATCTCAAGTATTTTAGCTCTTTCAGAAACATAATCTTGAGAAATTTTAATTACTTAGTAGCTCTCCAATTTAAAATGTTTGATATAAGTTTAAATGATCATCTCTCAGTAACTGACACACAGAATCCCTTCAGTACATTCTATGTAAGGCATCTAATTATCATCTGAAAGAATATATATGTTTACTGCAATGAGAGTAGAAACCACTTAAGATTTTGTTTCTAATCAAAGGAAAAGATTTCTCCAATTGTGAATAACCCTGAGAATAGTAAATTCTCAGTGAAAGTGGAACTAATTGAAGTTATATTAATGCTCTTATGTATTATCACTTGCATCTATATACAAAATTGTCTTTAGTGGATTAAGAATGTCATTTTTTATAGTTATTAACTATTTTACATTTGACACCAAACCAAGGGTTCTGTACACCTAGTGATATCATACACACACTTTATGAAAACAATTTCAGGTGATCTTTCATGATTTTGTAAAAATAATTCATAAAATACATTCCACTGCTCCAAAAACATACTATAAAATTTGTCTTATGGTTGAAGTGTTAACATGGAGATATTTTGGATGTTGGCTTATTTTACAGAGCAAGGATCTCATGGTGCTAGCTTTTTATCTATGGTCATTTCTCTTTTTTCTACTAATTGATTTATTTATTTACTTCATATCAAAATTAGAACCATCTTTCCTCTCCTCCAAATTCCACCATTATATACCTTCCTCTGATTTCCCTCTTCCCTTCTCTTAAGAGATGAAGATGTCCCCCACCCTCATGGGTACCAACCCACCCTGGCAAGTCAAGTCACAGCAGAACTAAGAATATCCACTCTCACTGAGGTCAGACAAGGCATCCCAGCTAGGGGAGAGTGATCCAAATGCAGACAACATCAGAGACAATCACCACTTCAATTGTTAGGATATCCACATGAAGACCAAGCTGCTCATCTGGTACATATGTGTAGGGGGCCTAGGTCTAGCTCATGCATGCTCTTAGGTTGGTGGTTGATTCTTTGTGAACCCCCATGGAGCTAAGTTAGGTAACTCTATAGGTTTCCTTGTAGTGTCCTCGACCCCTCCAGCTCCCCCAATACTTCCCCCTAAGTTTCCAGGAACTCTCTAAATGTTTTAGTTAGGGTTTTACTGCTGTGAACAAACATTTCATTGGGGCTGGCTTACAGGTTCAGAGGTTCAGTCCATTATCATCAAGATGGGAGCATGGCAGTGTCCAGGCAGTCATGGTGCAGGAGGAGCTGAGCATTCTACCTTTTAATCTGAAGGCAGCTAAAAGACTAACTTCAGGCAGCTAGGACAAGGGTCTTAAGGTCCACACCTACAGTGATACACCTACTACAACAAGGCTACACCTACTACAACATAGCCGAAACACCTAATAGTGCCACTTCCTCGGCCAAGTATTTATAAACCATCACACCAAGATGCTCCTAATGTTTGTCTATGTGTCTCTGTATCTGTTTCCATCAGCTGCTGGATGAATCTTCTCAGAAAGCAATTATGATAGGCTACTGTCTGAAAGCATAGAAGAATATCATTAATAGTGTCAGGAGTTGGCTATCTCCCATGGGGTAGGTTTCAAGTGGGGCCAATCTTTGGTTGGCCATTCCCTCCATCTTTGCTCCATTTTTATCCCTGCATATCTTGTAAGAGGACAACTTTTGGGTTGAAGGTTTTATGGGTGGGTTGGTGTCTTAATTAAGATTTCTATTGCTGAAAAGAGACACCATGTCCAAGGCAACTCTGATAAAGAACAACATTTAATTGGGGCTGGCTTACAGGTTCAGAAGTTCAGTCCATTATCATCATTGCTGGAAGTATAGCATCATCCAGGCAGGAGCTGAGAGTTCTGCATCTTGATAAGACTGCAGTCAGGAGAAACTGTATTCCAGGAAACTTGGGAGAGGGTTTCAAAACCTACCCCCACAATGACACACTTCCTTCAGCAAGGGCATACCTACTCCAACAAGGCCACACCTCCAAATAATGCTAATCCCTGCACCAAAAATATTCAATCACATGAATCCTTGGGGGTTGTACTACATTCCACTCCCTGCTCCCAGTAGGCTTGTTCAAAAACAGGAGTCTACAAGGATCATACCTAGCCATACCATAATGAAAACTGCATGTAGTTCAACTTCAAAAGTCCCTATAATCTATAGTAGTCTCAACAATGTTAAAAGTCCAAAGATCAAAGTCTCCTCTGAGATTCATCAAAACACTTAATTGTAAACTCCCTATAAAACAAATTTCAAAAAACAGATTGCATACCTCCAACATCATCGCAGGATATACATTAGCATTCCAAAGTGTCCTATTGAGGAAATACTAGACTAAATTAAGGCCAAAAACTAGATGGGCATACTCAAAACTCTGCATCTCCATATCAGATGTCAAAGCTCTCTTCAGATCTCCAATTCCTTTCATCTTTGTTGACTGCAACAAACTTATTTCTCCTGAGCTAATTCCCCTTCTCCCCCATTAGCAGCTTTCCTCAGCAGGTATACCACAGCTCTGTCATCTCTAACACCCGGGGGTCTTCAAGGCAACTTCAACTTCACAGCTTCTTTATCCAATGTCTGGGAACCACATAGATTTTCTGGGTTCCTAGGAAGGGCTTGGGTCACTTCTCTAGCTCTGCCCTCTGTAGCACTCTAGGCCTCAGTTATTTGCCCCACTGATGCTGTTATTCTTGGTGGTTATCCATAGCATTGGCTTCTCTAATTCCTGGAGTTCTCCACAGTAACTAGGCTCCATCGATAGCCTCTCAAAGGGGCTATTGAGGCCCCTCAAATTCTTTGCCTGACACCTTCAGTCCTGGTCTATTAACTGCAACTTATGCCGTACTTTCACCAATGGCAGTACTTTCACCTTCCAAGGCCTCTCACAGTGCCAAGCCTCAGCTGTTCTTCATGACACTTTCATACCTTCAAAACCACTTGGGTTCTTACACATTACCAAGTCCAGCTACAGCATGAGTTACAACCTTAGCTATCTCTGGAATACAGCTGCTTTCTGCTCTTAGAAAACATTTCCCAGAAGCTTTTACCACAGTGATGCTGGTCTCTTCTTAATCACCTATAATTTCTTAGCTCCACCTAACTAGCATCAATTGTCTCAATAGTGTCCTTCTCCTTTTGACTCTAAAGCCAGAGCTACATGGCTGAAGCTGCTGAGTTCTACTGATTGCTGGGGCTAGAAATGCCCCCCCCCAACCCATTCTATTACATTATTGACAGTTTTCCATTTTCAATGAATCCATTCTCTGCCTTACCCTGACTATCCTGGAACTCTCTCTCTCTACACTAACTTTGAACTCCATGATTTCCATGCCTGTTTCTTGAGTGTTTGGGATTAAAGGTGTAGTCAACCAAGCCTGGACTTAAGCTTTTCTTTACTTGGAATTTGCTCTATACCAGCTAGCCTGGAACTCAGAGATCATCTTGCCTCTGTCTCCTGGGATTAAATGTGTTGGACCACAATGCCTGGGCCAAAGCCTTTTACTGCTTCTGTTCCTCAATGTAATGCTTGATCAAAATGTGCTTTGTGAGAGTAAACCAAAGGACAAAGTCTATACAGGGCTTCTTTGAGACTTTCTTCTTTAGTGCAATTAATCTGAATCTCTTTACCTTGGCCTCAGGCAGACTCTTCAGACAAGAGCAAAAGCAGTCACATTCTTCAACAAAATATTGCAACATCTCTAGACCTAATACTAAAATTTCTCTCCTCTGAAATCTCTTGAGCCTGGTCTTCCCAATTCAAATCATCCTCAGCACCAATGTCTTCCACATTCCTACTAGGAAGGGCCATTAAGCCCCTCGTAAAGCATTCTACTGCTTTCTAAATCCAAAGTCCATAAATCCATATTCTTCCACACAAAAACATGGTCAAGCCTATCACAGCAACACCCCAGTCACTAGTACCAACTATGTCTTACTTAGGGTTTTCATTGATTAGAAGAGACACCATGACCAAGGTAACTCTAATAAGTGACAACATGCAGTTGGGACCAGCTTACAGGTTCAGAGGTTCAGTCCATTAGCATCATGGCAGGAAGCATAGCATTGTCCAGGCAGGCATGGTGCTGGAGAAGCTGAGAATTCTGCATCTTATAAGACTGCAGCCAGGAGAGACTGTTTTCCAGGCAGCTAGAAGGAGGGTCTTAACCATCCCCCATACAGTGATAGACTTCCTCTAACAGGCCACAACTACTCCAATAAAGTCATACTACCTAGTAGTGCCCTTGATGGGCCAAGCATATTCAAACACATGAATCTATGAGGGTCAAACCTATTCAAATTACTACAGTTGGTTTCTCCTATCTTCCACTGGATGCCCCGTGGCAAGTTCAGGTTCCATTATCCTCTGCTGCTAGGAGTCTCACCTAGGATCACCTTCATAGAGTATGGAAAGCCTCCCAACTTCCTGGTCTCAGGTTTGTCACAGAGATTGCCCCCCTATGGATTTCTATTCTTTCTGACAGCCCTCTACCCCAAACCCTGCTCTCCCCTCACTTATCCCCAATCCAGTTCTCCTATTTGCATTCTCTTCCACACAATTCCCTCCCTCAATCTACCTTTGATGTCCATATTATTTCCCCTTCTGAGTGAGATTCAAGCATCTTCTCTTAGGCCCTCCTTGTTGCTTAACTTCTTTGGGTCTGTGGATTGTAAATGGTTGTTCTGTATTTTATGGCTAATATCCAGTTAGAAGTGAGTACCTACCTTATGTATGTTTCTGGGTTACCTCTCTTAGGATGATATTTTTTTAGTTCCATCCATTTGCCTGCAAATTTCATGATGTCCTAGTTTTTAGTAGCTGAGGGACATCTAGATTATTTCCAGTTCCTGACTATTATGAATACAGGTGCTATAAACATAGTTGAGCAAGTGTCCATGTAGTATGGTGGAGCATCTTTTGGGTTTACGCACTGGGATGGGATAGCTGGGTCTTGAAGTAAAACTTTTCTAAATTTTTTGAAAAAAAAACTGAAAATTGATTTCCAAAGTCATTGTCCAAGTTTTTACTCCCACCAGCAGCAATGGAGGAATGCTCCCATTGCTCCACTTACTCTTCAGAATATGCAGTCACTTCAGCTTTTGATCTTAGCCATTCTGATGGATTTAGATGGAATCTCAGAGTTGTTTTGATTTTTATTTCCCTGAGGACTAAGGACGTTGAACATATAAGTGCTTCTTAGGCACTAGAGATTCATCTGTTGAGAAATTTCTATTTAATTCTGAACCTCAGTTTTTATTTTTTTATTTTTATTTTTTTATTTTTATTAGATATTTTCTTTATTTACATGTCATAATTTCTCCTTTTTCAGTTTCCCTTCCAAAGAACAAACAAACAAACAAACAAAAACAACAAGAACAAACCCCTTTTGCCTCCCCCCTCCCCGTGCTTGCCACCCCACCCTCTCCCACTTATTGGCCCTGGCATTCCCCTACACTGGGGCACAGAACTTTCACAGGGCCAAGGGCCTCTCTTCCCATTGATGATCGACTTTGCAATCCTCTACTATACACATGCTGCTCAGTTTATAATTGCATTATTTGGTTTGTTGGTATCTAATTTCTTGAGTTCTTTATGTATTTTGGATACTAGTCCTCTGTTGGGTGTATTGTTGTTGAAGAACTTTTCCCCTCTGTAGGCTGGATTTTCTCCTATGGACAATGTTCTTTGCCTTATAGAAGTTTTTCAGTTTCATGAGCTCACATTTATTATTTGTTGATATTAGTGCCTGAACCATTGTTGTTCTCTTCAGGAAGTTATCTTCTATAGCATTGCCTTCAAGGCTATTATTCCCTAGTTTCTTTTCTATCAGTTTTAGTGTGTATCTGCTTTTTGTTGAGGTCATTGAGCCAGTTGGACTTGAGTGATAGATATGGGTCTATTTGTATTTTTCTACCTGCAGACATACAGTTAGACCAACAATATTTGTTGAAGACGCTTTCATTTTCTTTTTTTTTTTCTCCATTGTATATTTTTGGCTTCTTTGTAATTTCATAACCATTTTTGGTCAGAGCTCACTTACTTTCAAAACCATTAAACAAAGGGACAACTGGTTAGTTTCAAATTGTGTCTTCAAATATTTGGACTTCCTGAAAATGACTCAAGAAAAACTACATTAGTAAAGTTGAATGAGCAAAATTTCTCACATTTGCAAAGAATGGTCATATCTTTAAGTGTTAGTTTTCATAAGTAAACTACATAAATTCCCATTAAAAACAAAGATTTTCTGGTGCCAAATTTAAAAAAAAAACTAAAATATATATTACTGAGATATAGTCATGGTTTTATTTCTTTTAATTTCAGAATGCAATAGAGTGATTATTACCTATCGTGAAGCTTTTCTTATGTTAAGCAAGGAACAGCTTTCTGTAGAGTCTACAAAGTGATCCTTAAGCTCTACTAATTAATTTGATAGCAAGAATGGAATTGGGGGTTTTGCTTACTTGTGTCATGGAGGTTTGTAATCTACAGAAGATGTGAATGAACAGTTCTCACTTACATGTTTTATAGGTGACTAATACATAGTTCAAAGGGATTATATGACTGAAGTCGAAGTTTCTAATACCAACAGCTATACTCCAGGTGATAGATGTACTGCTAGATATCATCAATAAACATGTACACCCGATTGCTCATTTTTTGTATCATTAAAATAAAGTCCTAGAGAATGCTAAGATTTCTTTCATCTAAAAACATATAACATTAAATTTTGATAAAATGTTGGTAATTTTTTCCAAATGCTATAAATGAAAAGGAAAAGAATATGAAGAAATCTTCAATGAATCTACTGTAAAAAATCTTTGAATAAACTACTACTTGTTTTAATATACTTAAAGACAGTTCCCCAGAAATATTTTGGACTTATAAGTGAATGAATTTTCACGATTAGTTGTTTCATTTCTACTTTAAGTCATTCTTCTTCTTTTTTATTATTAATTTATTTTTTACTTATTCACTTTACATCCCACTCACTGCCCCCTCCTGTTCAAGACCCTTACTCATATACCACTCCTGTTCTCCTCTGAGCCACTGGGGAGTCCTGTGCATATCCTTCCACCCTGCCACTTCAAGTTGTTCATAGTCTTCTTAACATTGATTTTATTCAAGTAAAAAATCTGGCTGCTAATTGGGTAGTGCTATCTAAATCATCCTTTCAAAAATAAGTGTCTAGGACTCACGGCTATCAAATGAAAGGACATGTATGTGCTTTTAGATTTTTATTTATTTATATTAAATTAATTAGTTAGGATTTAAAAAATAAACGACTTCAATGTTAACAATGGAAACTCTTATTGAGTATTATTTATGCCGATTTAAATGCATATGGATTGTAGACATTTAAAGAATTATGTAGTAATCACAGTTTATTAAATGGACAGAACTGAAAGAATTAAAACACTAAAGGGTTTACTTGACTGGCTTACAGGCTATGTTTCAAGTAGTCCAACAATGTGTGTCTCACAACAAGAAGCTAAGACAATAGCAGTTCGGAAGGATGGAAGTTTCTGCCTCACTGTCTAATATAAGTTTCACACAAGCGAGAATAAGCTCATTTTAAAAGTGGTACACAGGCTACACAGAAGTAGGTACACAGGCAAACAGGCAGAAACACATACACAGTCCGATAAAGACTATATTTAAACAGAATCACACAAAAGAATCATCCTGCCAAATATAGATTATACTGATGCATATTTGAGTTTCTCTGAAAATGTAATATCAGCCACTATTAGCTGACTTGTGGTGCCCCAGATAACTTATACTGGATACCATACCAGCACCATGTTTTTCAGCATAAACTAGCTCATACAAACTTCTGTTATCTTCCAGAAACCTATCTGAAGTTTGTGTAAAGCCACTCCCTAGGCAGAAGATCAAAGACTACATAAAGCAAGCTGAGTACTAACATGGCATGGCATGCAATCACTGCAATTTTCCTTTGACTCTGGAATAATGTGATCAGGTTTCTTAAGCTCCTACCACTGTAACTGCTCTGCTGCAACAGAGAGTAACATGGAACTAGGAGCACAATAAACCCTTAAGGTGCATTTGTCAGGCTACTTTATCACAACCATAGAAAAGAAATTAAGACCATGTGGAATAACTCCACATTGGAATTGAAATATGACTTTACAAAACTGTTCATTTGCCTTAAAGCATTACACATGAACACACTGCATGATCAAAGAATCCACACCTGTGTACTTGCTGAAAAGCAAGGAAAGCATGTATCAAATAACTCAAGTGATTGTCTAGCTTTATTCATCAAATTTGAAAATGAAAATTTATCCAAATGCTCACTTTTGCTTAATGGATAGACTATACTACACCCAGGCAATTGATTTTTCTAAAGAATTACAAGTGATAAATACCACTAGTAAAAATAAATCTTTAAATAATAATGCTGAGGAAGTCGGGCTAAAAAATGTGTATAGTGCAACTTTTCAACAAATGGTACCAAAAGAGCCAGTGGTTGGTTGGGTATCAGCAGTAATGGGAACAGGTAATATAGAAGGTATGAGGATAATATTCATGTAGATAGTGTTCTTTTTGTGATCAATGATTCTCAAGAGTATACATGTGTTGAAAATGAGCAAAACATTCTTTTTAAATGTTTAGTTTGTTGTACGTCAATTATATTTAGATAAGCTGTGAAAACATAAAATGAATAAAATTAAATAACAAACATGTATACCAATCTGGGCCATAAGGAATCAGCAGAAACAGAGTGTGCATTTATACATCCCCTAAGGAGACAAGATATTCAAACCAGTAAGCTATTTTCTGCTCAGAGTGAAACCCAATTCAACTGTACATTTGCATTTCATTTATGGGTTCTGGGAATGATGCATGGTTTTAGAAAGATTTTACTTGAAAAGAGAGTTGCTTTCAAATTGTTTTAAAATCATAAGCTTAGTTAACTAACATTGCCAAGTAAGTTGAAAAGCTGAGCCCTTGAATATAATGAAGAAGTGTCAGTCTTCCATTGTCAGGTCCATTTTCCTTGAGGCATGAGATCTCACCAGCAAAGCACTTGAGCAGTTGGTGAGTACAGGTGGATTATAACTGCTGATCAGTCTCATGCCTGCAAAGTAACAGAGAAGCCACCATTAGCTATTGTGCTGCAGATAGGAAGGACTGTGGCTTTAATTTGAAACAACCTCCAACCATTGTGAACAAGCTCTAGCAACACCATCTGCTTCACAAAGGAGCTAGGCTGATGACTCCAGTTCTGAGTGGAGTTGGTTCCCTCCCACAACAACAGAAGGTAAGAGGCAGTCAGAAGCATTTGGGGGGAACTCGTGCTTGTTTTTAAGGAGGATGATTTTTCTGTAGACAATACTGGCTGTGAACACATGCTGATTAGCAGAGGAAGCACTAAAGAACAGATACACTTGAGGAGAGAAGGAAAACAAAGAATGAAATTTCCCTCTAACTCCATGCTCACTTCCCTGGCTTTCTGCATTTACCACTTCCAAAGAAATGCCTCTCCCAAGATCCAGTGTGGTTACTTAACTAGAGGAAGCCAGTCCCAGACATGATTTTACAATATTTAGCTAAGCACCGTACGCAGGATATCATTCAAGTAAGAGTCATTATATAGTACTTTTGTTGATCATTTTGCCTGTAACATGTGGAAGATATTTAAATGCAAAGCAAGTAAATGATGAAAACAGCTTCATTCTCAAATATAATTAACAGTGAATAACTTAGGTTAATAGTTACTAAAATAACAAGTAGATTATAAAATGTGGTTGAGAAATACAGTAGAAGTCCAAAAGACTTAAAAAAGAAATAGATCTGGGCTGTGGTGGCACACGCCTTTAATCCTACCACTTGGAAGACAGAAGCAGGTAAATTTCTGAGTTCTAGGCCAGTCTGGTCTACAGAGTGAGTTCCAGGACAGCCAGGACTACAAAAAGAAACCCTGTCTCGAAATACCAAAAAAAAAAAAAAAATCAAGTTCCTTACTTTCATGAAGACCTAGTTTCCCATATTTTACTGTCTGAGCAGACATGAGGATACTTAAGAGTTCCTGAAGGACAACACTAGCAATTACTATACTATTGAGAAATGCATACTTCTGTATGGTGTCCATATATGTTTCTTCCTGTTCGAAAACTGGAATTGAACTAGAAACTAGAGTGTTTAAGTAGCCACAAAGCAGAAGGATTAGCAACCCAGTACAATGGTTGAACAGAGGGAAGTTTTTAGATATGGCAATTGGCCGCTTATTCTTTCCAAAGAAAGGTTTCTAAGTGCTAAGTGCCATGAGCTCATACTGACTACAAAAAGAGTCTGAATTTCTCACAGATGAAAAAGAAGAATTCTTTATTTTAATCGATGTATATACTACTCATATTAGCCTATTCTGTTGATGAAAGCTAAAATCCTTTCCTTGAGACTTAATGAGAAAAATCAGTTCTTCACAAAATAGAGTTGCTATCGGAATAATTTATTAATTTTGAAAAGAACTTGAGATATAATTCTTTCTCTCTCATACACATAGGTGAATAAATGGATAGATAGATAGATAGATAGATAAACAGATATTCATTTACAATAAACTCTTTTACCTTATGCATGTATCACAACTAATTTGCCCAGTTATTTATGAATAATACATTATGTATGTCCTGCAATCCCCACATTACAGACTTGAAAACATTGATAAAAATGTTCCTCAAATATAGTTTATTTTCTCTATAATTGTACATAATTTTAATAAAATAATTATAAAATTAAGCACAATAAGAGACTGCAAATAATTACTAGTAATCAAATAGAATCCTTATTTAAAAGTTTATCACAAAAGAAAGTTAAGAACTCTGTTCCTCTAAAATCTGATAATAAAACTTCAGCTCCTGTTTCTACAGACTGTGCTGGATAAGGGTAAATAGAAGTGCAGAGAGAAAGCATTACTATATATCTCAAGAACCTGGAATTGAATCTTAACATGTATACAATCTAGAACTATTGCTGCCAGATATTTAGTAAATAAAATGAGGATGTTGATAATACTAGCAGTAATAAATGTATTTGTAATATGAGCTTGTCTCAGGGATTTTCTAAAGCTCAAATAAGTGAATAGATGCAAAAATCATTACTTAAAAACAACAACAACAACCTGTGCTCTCAAGATTTCTAGCTGACAGCATTACATGTGACCAAAAAGGTCATAAGCATCAGAAGACAATGATGGAATCACACTTTGTTTCTAAGAAGATAAAATTAAACATGAAGAAACAAAATCAATTACACATGTTTAGAATTATTGATTTAATTAGGAGACTGCCTGTCAGAGAACCACCTTTCCTTAGCAATTGGTTGTACTTGTACAGCCTTAGGGATTGCATGTGAATCTTGTAAGTTTCACAAGCTTCCTGAGACCTGTAAGTTTTAGTTTCTTCCTGAGTCTTCATGAGCGGAGCAATGAACAGAACTGTGTGGAGTGAGAAGTTGCAACTTGGCAGAAGGTGACTACCTAGTTTAAATAAGTTTCTGAAGGAATAGTCAATTTAATGACAATAAGATCTTAAGAATTTTGCCAATGAAGAAGGAACTTAAACAATACTCTTGCATTAAACTATTTTAAAATGAAGCAGTGTCTAGTTTTTCAACATGTCAGATGAAATCTACTTAGATAGGTGAGAACACAAGGGAAAGATAAATATCTCTCCCAAGTTGTGCCCATTCATTTTTTTACTCAATCTCTTGACCAGCTTAGAAATATTAGTCATATACTTCTAAAAATAAAAAGAACTTGGCTATGAATATGAAGGGAATAATTGTACAAATTGACATTTGGAATATTTATGAGTAATCAGCTATGAAACTGGCAAGAAGCTAAAACTAAGGGCCTCTCCAAATACAAAGTATTGAGTCCTAGAGAAGCCATGTAGTAGATTACATCTTGATTCCTATGTCAAATATGCACCCTCATCTCTTCTTGTCTGGGGGTGACTATGTATGAGTGAGATGTATTGTTTTTCATTTTCACCAAGATATTTGGTTTTTACCCAACTGCTTACTTGGGGATACTATTGAGTTAGTCATTCTGGGAATTTTCCATTGGTAGAAGTGAATAAAACTTCAAGTTCTAGCCTGCTTCATAAAAATAAAAATCAAAACAAAACTCTCTTATGATCATTAAGTATCCATATTTGAATCACTGGAAGATGAAACTGTTTTCCTTCTGTTCCTAATTATGTTTTCATGCTCCCCTGGCTTTCACCCACTCAGCTAGAACAACAGGATCTGTGTACAATGAGCTTACATATGTGGAATATATAGAAACTTGAAGATGGTACAAAATTTAGACTTAGCCATGAATGTTATCATAGGTTCTTCTATTATTTCTATGCAACCATTATTATGCCCCTTAATATGCAGCATATCCTCCTTATAAATATTACTATTGTAGTTTTGCTAATCTTAGCACAAATTTTACACCTCAAATCATATGCTCAAGTCATCCCATCAGCATGGAAGTTTTTCTGTCTTCTGCTTAGATGACTTCCACGTGTAAGGCACTATTCTATACCAAGAAACATGGAACTGAAAAAGTAATAGCATGCATTTCTTACAGGGCATATCTATTCTCTTTATTTCTGCAAGTTAAAGAAGGACGGCCAGAATGTTGGTACATAGTGGGCTTGGAGAAATAAACACAAAGTGCATTAGCAAAAAGGAAGCATGCTGCTATACATACACAGCTTGGGAACCATGCATGCTGTGTGTTATTTTTGTGTGCAGAGAGAATCCAATAATAAGATGAGAGAAAACAATAGTGGGAAATGGCCTAATTTAGGTTGCTGTAAGAGAGATCTAATTTAAACAGTCTTTTTTTCAAACGTTCTCAACATGAGCACTCTGCCCTGAATACTAGCATTTTAGAAAATGTCTCATATTATAAATACATATATGCAGGTGCACCAAAGTGTCTGTGCCCACCTGTGTTACTCAGAAGACAATGTGTAGTGTGGGCAGAGTATTGGTGATGACTATATATGTTTATTCTTGAAGTAAACACTACTTTGACATTAAGAAATTCTCTATTATTATTATTATTATTATTATTTATTATTATTATTATTATTAATTATGTCCTGAAAACTAAAAGGAACTGTACTTTAATAAAATAAATTTTTTTGAGCTGTGTTCTATCAAAGTCAGAAACAGACCAACACTTTGAACAGCAAACACAGTTAGGTAAAGATATAAAATATACAAACAAGAATATGTATTTATATGTATTACATATATATATATATATATATACATGTATATATGTTCATTCATGCCAACTGCTCATACTCAGACAGCATAGAAGAAACAGATTTCTATGTAGTGAAGTAGCATTGCAGACAAATGCTCACCGCTCATCTTCTGATGTGCATCTATTGACCATTTCATGTTTCTAGAGACACATATCTCTGCTGTGTTTATAGCTAAACTAGAGGACAGGAATGCTTTGCAATTTTAAGTATTTCCTTACATTTTGAAGGTATATCATTGTGTACGTAGTTCAAAAATTAAAGGAAATGCATTTATGTAAATGAAAATTTCTTGTTCACAACTACAAACCCATTTGTTTTGTATTTCCAATCATTTGTTTTATTTCCAATATCTATTGACTCACAACAGTAATTTTGTAACAATATGTAAGGGTCTCCCTAACCCAATGTTTCACATAAATACTGAATGCTACTATATAGATGCATATAATCCTGAGACAATCAAAAGTTACAGTAAGAAATTTTTTTGTTTGTTTGTGTTTTCGAGACAGGGTTTCTCTGTGTAGTCCTGACTGTCCTGGAACTCACTCTGTAGACCAGGCTGGCCTCGAACTCAGAAATCTGCCTGCCTCTGCCTCCCAAGTGCTGGGATTAAAGGCATGTACCACCACTGCCAGGCTACAGTAAGAAATTTTAACAGAACTGAGAAACATAGATTTTTCAGAGAGAAAATGGTGAAGAGGCTGAGGAAGAAGAAGGGGAGAGTACAGCAATGACAGGGAGGGAAATGCAAATTAATTTGACCTTTCCAAACATTTGCGATAATAACTTAAAAAAAAAGTCCGTTTCAGGATGAAAAAAGTAGAAAATGATCAAAAGTCAATATCAGAGAAAACAAAATTGTTAAAACATGATTGGGAGCTAAAAGTTATAGATTCCTTTCAATTTAGAATGTGTATGATTCATTTCTGAATGAAGCCAGACTGGGGAAGCTGGGAAGAGTCAATCTAATAATAAAGCAAGGCTGTCCTGTGCTGCAGAATGCCTGCTCAGCATCCAGGTCATGGACCAACAGTGAAGTCAAACTTATGCTTGTGGTTTTTATTTTTGTTTAATATGTTTCACAAGCACTTAATTGACTTCAGAAAAATCAAATGTTTGAATATATCAATATGTCATTTCTTCAAGGTAATACATTTATAAGTGATGGCCTTGTGTGAATAATGTTGACGGGACTAATTATAGGAGGAAGCATATCTGGAAGCCAGGCAGTCAGCGTAAACAGCAGGATACATGCACAGTGAGTCTTGATGCCGACAGACTGGTGGTTCTCATAGGCTTGCAGTGAAGGTAGCCCAAGGTCATGGACTCTGAGGATTATATTGTTTGGTTGCTCCTCTTTAAGCAAAAACAAAACAAAACAAAACAAAAACAAAAAACAAAACAAAACCAAAAACAAAACAAAAAAAAGTAGAAGATATTGTGTTGTTACAAATATTTTTGCTTTAAAAAAATGTTTTCAATGTGTAAATATTTGTGAAGACAATCCTCAGGAGACTCGGATAGGACTCCTGCAGACGGAGGCTTAAAAATGGGAAACTTATTATTTTCAGAAATAACAAGAGACCCAAATTTGGGGGAGTATGGGGTATAATTTCGTGATTTTAAGGTCCCGATGTATGTAAACTAATTCTGTACTTTCAGTGTGGGGAAAGATCACTAGAGTGAGAGTCTGAAGAGATCAGTAGAACATTCTAAATGACAAGAAATCTTCTAAAAGCAGATAAAAAGTTCAGTCATCCTGATAGCAAATCCTTCATGTTTTTGTGCTTTGTATTTCATTCTTGGCTCTTTGCACAAACTTTTTCCTCCACCTATTTCAGGTTAAGAAGCTAAGAAATAAAAACCAACTATGTTATTTTTATTTGTTTTCTAGTTTTGTTCTCTCTCTCTCTCTCTCTCTCTCTCTTTCTCTCTCTCTCTCTGTCTGTCTCTTTCTCTCTCTGGTGTGTGTGTGTGTGTGTGTGTGTGTGTGTGTGTGTGTGTGTGTGTTTCATACGGTTGTCCAAAAGTCAACACACTTTTCAGGAGCAATCAAAACCTCAAATCTACCACACAACTAGATTCTGGATTCTGTAGATTTCCAAGTACAACCCTACAGTCCTTGACTAATTCATTTACATTGTACCAAGTTTCTGCTATCATTCTTGTATTACGTTCCCTAGGGTTTGGTGTTTGACTCTGTACTCCAAGCTGAGGCACGATCATTATACTATCACCTCTTTAAAGAAGTAGCTAATTAAGTAAGTATATCACTTATTGTATTCTTTCATTCATTCATTCATTCATTCATTCATTCATTCATTCATTCATTCATTTTAACTCCTGATTGCAGCCCCCTCCTCTGAGTCTCACCACCTCAATCCATGCTCTTCCTTTCTCCTCAGAGAAAAGGAAGAATCCCATGGGTACCAATCTGCCCTGGCAAATCAAGTTGTAGCAGGACTAAGCAGTCTCTCATGCAGAGACAAGACGAGATAGCCCAAGCTAGCAGAAAGGGAGCCAAAGGCAAGGAACAGAGTAAGGGACAGCCCCTGCTCCAACTGCTAGCAGACCCACGCCCCTGCTCCAACGGTTAGCAGACCCACGCCCCTGCTC
>NW_022196913.1:5525056-5528460 GCF_008632895.1 Mastomys coucha
TAGCAGACCCACGCCCCTGCTCCAACGGTTAGCAGACCCACGCCCCTGCTCCAACTGTTAGCAGACCCACGCCCCTGCTCCAACGGTTAGCAGACCCATGCCCCTGCTCCAACGGTTAGCAGACCCACGTGAAGACCAAGCTACATATCTGCTACAAATGTCTAGGGAGGCCTAGGTCCAGCCCATGCATGTATGCTTTTTGGTTGGTAGTTTAGTCTCTGTGAACCCCCATGGTCCCAGGTTACTTGACACCATATGTCTTCTTATGGTGCCTTGACCCGCCTTGGCTCCCTCAATCCTTGCCTCCACTTTTTCCAAGACCCCCCCCCCCAAGATCCACCCAATGTTTGGCTGTAGGTCTCTGCATCTGCTTCCATCAGCTGCTGTATGAAACCTCTCAGAGGCCAGTTGTGCTATCAACATAGCAGAATATCATTAATAGCGTCAGGGATTGGCTGTCTCCCAATGGAACAAGTCTCAAATTGGGCCAGTTATTGCTGTTTCCCTGTCTCTGTTCCATCTTTATTTCTGCAGGACAAGTTTTGGGTCTAAGGTTTTGTGGGTAGGTTAGTACCCAATTCCCTTTGCTGGAAGTCTTGCCTGGCTACAGTATTTGGCCATTTCAGGCTCTATATCCTCTGCTGCTTGACTCCCAGATGCCTCCCCCATTCTGGGTCTCTGGCTCATCCCAGAAATGCCATCACTTTTATTCATAGTTTATCATGGCCAGTGGTCCAGCTGCACCAATGTGTTTGGCAGAATGGGTGGACATGTGCCTTTCTAAAGCCAATCTGCTGTCCATGGGCTCATGTCTAAATGAATGAGGGAGATCTGGACATAACTCACAGTCTCTCTGGACCCTTCATGACTATTCCTCTGGTTTAACACATTTTTTGTGACATTCTGCATGCCCTTGAGGGAAGACATCTTGAACTCAGAAAGATTGGCTTATGGACCCTTCTCTATATTCCCAGAGCAAGAATACACTATACTTAGAAATTTGGCTAACACCTGATATCATATTTATTCATCAGTATCTTCTCTATTCTAGCATCCTGTTAGTTTATAAACATTTACAGTTGAATAAATGTATGAATGGATAAATAATTGATGAGTTCTGTTTATTTTAGCTCAGGTTCAATAGGTTTTTAGTCCTTCCTACATTTTTTTGTTTGATTCTTTCCACTTTTCTGGATATGTCTGTTATTTAACTTCTTTTGTAAGATACCATTTAAAAACACACACGAATGTCTAGACAGAATAGTAGTCGTTAAGATTTAACATGATTATTAACTAGCACAATATTAGTTTAAAAAATACAAACACAGTAAGCTTGCATTATATGTAATTATTCCATTCACTGACACAACTTCTTGAAAACACAATTATAAAACAATTTAAGCACAAGAAAATATCAAATTAATGACATGTGAGTTGACTAGTTACTGAACTTATTTACTTTATTATTAAGGATTTATTTAATGTCTATCAAGTTTAAGGTATGTAACTTGCATGAAATATGTATGTGTATAATAGGTGCGTATGTACAGGCACTTGTATACACACACAAACACACACACACACACATAGTTATCCTGTCATGGAATATTTTATTATCATTTTTCAGAAACTAATATAGCAGAACTCAAATCTTAAAATTATCTTTCATGAACTGGAAATTGGTGGCTCTCACATGATTTCCTTTTGAATAAGATTCCTATCTTTTGCCATTAACAATAAATTAGCATTGCCAAGTTGTACCAGTTGTATTATGGCTTTAGAAGCAACAGCAAAATATACTGTCGACATGTTCTCAAATGCATCCCAGATCCAAACAATACAAATAAATGGAAGAAAACAATATAATCTTTCTGACATTTCCATGAAAATTGAATGTTCTTCTACAAACAGAGAAGAGCAGTTTCATTATGGAATGCCAAGGATCACGTATCCATAAAATACCAAGAGATTCTACATGTCATTCAAACACACAGCTGACAGTCTTCAAGGAGAACAGCTTTCAGCAAGATAGAATATTTTAATGAGCTAATTAGCTAGCTCCTGAAGGTGAATCTTTGGCATTACTTATAGAATAACTATGAAATCTACATATCCCTGCTGTTATTTTAAAATAAATCATGTTACTAATGACTCTTACTCTAATATTTACTTTAAATATGAAAATTTCATTAATATAATTTTTAACCAGGTAGAAGGATATTTTATTTATTCTGCAGTGATTTTTAACTATTTCATCTCTGCAGTACTTTCTTCTATATATTTGTGTAGCTATACCATAACAGTAAAAAATATTCTTGCCTATAGGTCATTTCTGATACAATATCATGTCTTAGTAGAAATAAATTGAGTCCTAATAATTTGGATAATTAAGTTTTCCAGTTGTATCTGTGCATGCATGTGTGTGCATGTGCGTGCATGTGCGTGTGTATGTGTGTTTGTGTGTGTGTGTGTGTGTGTGTGTGTGTGTGTGCTGTGGGCATGAATGGGTGAATGTATATTTGGAAAACAGAAGTTGACGTTAGAGTGTCTTTTTCAATATTTACTCAGACATATATATTAATAAAAGGTGTATTTAATTATTAAGTATGTGCATGTATATTTGAAAACTCGAGGTTGATGTTGAGGTGTCTTTTTCAATATTTTCTCATATATATGTATTTATATATGATGTTTTTTAAGTATATGTATGTGTTCTATCTGTATATGTTCACATGATTGGAGATGAACTCAGAAATCACATCAGGTTCCCTGGAGCTGGAATTACTGGCAGTGTTAGAAACTGAACTCAGGTCTGAAATAACAGTATATGCTAACTGCTGAGCCACCCTTCCAGCCCTTATCCTTATGTTTTGAGGCAAGTTGTCCCACTGAATGTACAGTTTACTGTTTCCCCTAACCTGGCTAGTTACGGAAGTCTCAAGAATATACCTGTTTCTGTCCCCTGACTCCATAGCTACAGACACACCCTGCTATGCCTGGCTTTTTGCCCAGGTGCTGTGGATCTGAACTTAAGTCCTTGTGCTTGTGCAATTAGGATTTTATTTACTCGGATGCTAAAAGCATGAAACACAGGAAACCACTGCATTCATTATTTTGCAGCATTCTATTCAAGTCACGAAAGACTTGGCTATAAATAGTATTCAGAATAAAGGGCTAACTAATTGAAATTATCAAGGAATGAAAAAGAAAATCAGTATGCAGTTAGCCATGGTCCTATGTTATGTAATCTTTGATAAGCTGGAGTATATTTTAAATGAGCACAGAGGGCAGAGACAAATAAATACAAATAAAAGGGCAATAACAATTGAGTACCTATAGAGGGCCACTTCATATGTACTTGTTCTGTATTTCTCTCTCTCTTTCTCTCTCTCTCTCTCTCTCTC
>NW_022196913.1:5528470-5554342 GCF_008632895.1 Mastomys coucha
TCTCTCTCTCTCTCTCTCTCTCCATGTGGATGTGAATGGTGTGTGTGTGTGTATGTGTGTGTGTGTGTGTGTAAAGTGTATGTTCTATGAGTTCTATTTATTTAATGTACAGATAATGTGTGGCCCATTATCTTTAAGGGAGCACCTACCTCTAATCTATTTTGAATTTTCCAACAAAATAATTAATAATTTTCTTCCAGCTTGTGTTGACATTCCTCTCTTTTCTGGTAGGTGTAGTCACTTAAATAAAACAAAGTCATTCATCTAGTAAAGTCTTATGTATGCTTTTAGACAAAACGTTTACAAATTCTTTTCAGCCATGCTACCCCTTCATAAAGCTTTAATCACATATATGCACATGCTGCTATGTTATAGTTAATCATCAAAATGTGCACCCCCTTACTGAATAATGAGCATTTAAGAGCTTTTAATGTGAGTGATTCTCATAGAAATCAGGGTACTATAAAGACATTGAACTGATAAAATGTGCATGTGCGTGTGTTTGTGTGTGCCTGCACACACTCTCTTCCTTGTCTATCCTGTCATTTACCTGTATCTCTATCTAAAAAGGATCTATTTTTCAAAGATTTGTCTATATAAATCTGAAGGCTTATAAGAGAAAATGATGATAGGCAAAGCCAGCAGGCTGAACATCTGCTGTCGATGAGAGAAAAGCCAGTCCTGCAGATGAAGTCTGAAGGCCGTCTGCTGGACCATTCTCTCTTCCATGAGAGAGGTCAGCCTTTTGTTCTATTCTGGTTTTGAGTGATTAGGACAGCCCATCCACATTATGGAAAGCAGTCTGCTTTACTCACAATCAACTGATTTAAATGTATATTGCATTCAAATTACCCCCATAAAAACATCTAGAATAATGACACATAATTACAATGATGTATGAACCAAATATGGGCTCTATGGACCACCCAAGATGACACACAAAATAACTATTATAGTCATTATATTGTGTCTTTGGCTTTTTAGTAAAATGCTTGGCTAAGCAGGTACTTAATACATGGCAATTGTAAAAGCAAATCGAAGCTGTTAAGCTCTACTGAGGAAAAATCTTTCCGTTTCAGTATCTATGAAATAATGACCTTGTGTTGAAAGTTATACAAGGAGACTAGGGCAGATATGAGGTGCTTAGCTATAAATCTTTAGGTAATAATAACCACAGTGTTATTTGTGGAAGGAAAGGGGGTGTTAAGCCCTATGGCAAGGCTGTTTTCAATGAAGACATATATGCTGTGTACATACACAGTGAAGGAGCAGAATCCGTCTAAGAAATGCACAGTGGAGTGTGAAAGTGTCCTGGGACAAACCATACAGTGGACTTTCAGTAACTGAGGTTGCATAGTCTACATACAATGCAGTAACTATATGTATGCCCACATGCTCTGCCCTTCAACATTGCTGGGTAACACATAAATACATGCATATATACATATATGTATTTCCAACCTTTGGACATAACCATAAGTAATAATTCTATTCACATTTCCTTTCAAAGAACCCACAGTTAAAATTTTGCATTATCACAGTGCCAAAACAACATATTGTTAAGAAATCTCTGGGCTGTGCTTTCAAGTGTAAAGACTCTGACATATGAAATACATTTTGACATAATTTATTTTGAAAATATTTTTTATTTATTCTTTGACAATTTCATGCAGATGTAGAAAACATCTTAATAGTTGTTTGAAATGTATTTTTGCAAAAAACCCATCTTGACCCTCACAATATATCTACTTCCAACTCCAACATCATGTCCTCCTCCTCCTCCTCCTCTTCTTCCTCCTCCTCTTGCTTCTCTTCTTCTTCTCCTTTTCCTCCTCCTCCTCCTCCTCCTCCTTCTGTTTTTCCTTTTTTCCTTCTTTCTTTTGTTCCTTCCTTTTCTTCTTCATTTTTTTCTTTCTCTTCTTATCACCCTCTGATTCCAATTAGCCCACATGCATGAGCAACCAATCAGGGACCATATTCCTGAAGAAAGTCACTCCTGGTTCTCCAGCTGCCACAAGTTAGCCAATAACTCCAAAGCTAGGAGTGGGACAATCTTCATGAAACGTTACCCCATTCATCTTAGAGTTATTGCCAAGACTGATCTTGAGCAGGTTTTATATGGGTAACTGTTGCTGTGAGGTTATGGATGCCCACAGCCATGCCATATCAGGAATACAGCTTCCCGTAGCTTTTGTCCCCATCACAGAGTTTTAAATTCTTGACAGCTTATCTTCTGTGGGGCTCTCTGAGCCTGTCAGTTGTTGTCATTGTCACATTTGCAGTTGAACATTCACAGGCACACATTCTTCTTAGCAGGTTCTCTCAGTTTTATCTTACCCACTGTAGAAAGAAAACTTCCTGCCAGTGTTGTAAGCAAAACTAGTCGATGAGTATAAACAAAAATATTTAAAAGGAAATTTGATAATGTTTCTACTTGATAGATCAGCAATAGTAGGTTCTCCCACTATGGTTCATATCTTTCCCAGCCATGGGCTTTTAATGAGGTTTACAATATTGATATAAATGTCCTCCTGTATAACAGATCTCAAATCCAAATATAGTCTAAAAGCAGTTGATTACCCCCACAATACTCATGTTGCTAACACATCTGTGGCTACCCTATGTACAGGTCAGTATAGAGTCTACCTTTAGGTAGATGCATTGATGAGTTTTCTTTGCCAGGGTCCAGCATAGCACCTTTAGCCATCAGGGAAGAAACTTTCGGGGAACTTTTACTATTGTTTTTGTTTGTTTGTTTGTTTGTTTCCTGTGCAGTCTATAGCTAATTTGCTGTGTCTTCATCAATAGAATCTTACTCTCTGGTGATGGTGAGCATGTAAAACCAATGACAATAGTCTTTGCTGGTTTGTGGGCCCTCTAGAGTCCCCCTAAGCAATAATAATATTGTCTAGGCAATAATGTCAGGAGATATCTCACATTGGTCACAGAAATACATTTAATAACACATGTCTACAATGAAAAGTTGCTAACAACAATTATTTCTAAAACTTATAAAACAGGAAATGAAAATCACAATTTAAACCCACATTCATTAACAAAATATTTTAGTGAATCATTAATTCTCATTTAAAAGGAATACATATTCATTGGTTTTTAACTTAGAAAAATCAATTTCTGTGGGACTGGAAATATTTCAAGAAAGGCATTTCTTGTACTTCTAGATTTTTTTCCTGTATAAATCATGTTTTCTACTTTTACCTGAAAAAATACTTTATACTTAATTTTAATTTAATTTATAATTAAATTTAATAATAAACCTGAGTTTAACATTTTGACATACTAACTTGTTTAGAGACTTCTTAATAAAAATCAAAAAGAAAAAATTGCATGCTTATAATAGGTAACATAAATGCACACATTTGTTTTCATATCTTTAAAATTTTAAATCTTCTTTACAGTTTGATTGAACTGGTTTAGTGATAGCTACTTTTATCACCATTTAGCTCATATGTGTGCTTGTGTGTAGGCATGTTCAACGTGTCTGAATGTGCAGAGGTGTGAAGACAACCTTGAATGACATTAGCACTCCTCTTTTCTTGTTTAAGATACAATGTGCCATTGGCTTGGAGCTTATCCACTGGGCTATACCAGCTATTGAGTGATACCTGGGCATTTGCTTGCCTTTGTCTCAGTGCTGGGATTTCCGTCATTTATCATCACATTCAACTTTTTTTTTTTTTTTTTTTTTTTTTTGGTTTTTTTTGAGACAGGGTTTTTCCGTGTAGCCCTGGCTTTCCTGGAACTCACTCTGTAGACCAGGTTGGCCTCACACTCAGAAATCCACCTGCCTCTGCCTCCCAAATGCTGGGATTAAAAGCGTGTGCCACCACTGCCTGGCAACATTCAACATTTTTATACAGTTTCTGGAGAACAAACTTGGGTCCTTTAGCTGTAGGGAATATTCTTTATTCACCGAGCTGTCTTTCTACCATTAATATCTCAGTGAACTGGAGAACTCTATTTCAGCCAGGCTAGCTGGCTTATGAAACCCAGAGACTCATTAGTTCTCACCTGCACCAGTACTTGGGTCAAAGTATGTATCAACATATCTGACTTTTATGTGTGTGTTGGAGACCCAAAGTTAGATCTCATGCTTGATGAGTTTGTACTTTATCTACTATCTATGTCCTCAGTCTCTGAGAACAAAAATCAGATTTGTAATTTATTTGATTTTATTCTAGAACCAGGGACAAGACATATGACCTTGTGTGCACTGGGCAAGCAATCTCCCACTGAACTATATCTCCAACCACTTCTCTTATTTTCTCAGTAAGAAAGTGGCTGCACAGAAGTGTCTATGCTCGAATGTATAAATATATATAAGAATAAAAGATCACATTTTTCTAATTAATTACTGATTCAAGAACACATAAATATGAGAACTCTCTCTTGATAAATCCTTAGAAGTGGGAAAATCCTTAGCATTAAGAAGGCTCACTCAATCACATTAGATGACTCTATAGCTACTAGGAAGTTGTTTTTAATAAGAGCCTTCTAATAATCTTCTAATTTGTATTTTAGATTTACCCTTGAAATCTATTTCTAGAAAGTTTTAAGAGTCTGCACCTCTGAGACAAGTTTAATCATTTCTCCATCTAGTTGGAATAGAATTCCCTGAGTTTTATCTGTGATGACTGAAGCAAAGGAATCCAAAAGGTCAAATCCAATTTAAGTCTTATCATGAATAGAATCCTAAAAATTACATGCTACTTTTGAAAAGAGAGATTTCTTGAGGCTAGAGTTGGCTCTGCACTCAAATGCATTCACTGCTCTTGAAGAAGATCTGGGTTTAATGCACAGCGCACATGCCGGGCAGCTTACCACTGACTGTAACTTTAGTGTCAAGGGAACCGATAACACCTCCTAGCCTTTGTGGTATACATAAACACATACATAGATAGAATTGTAATCTTTTTTAAAACCTAAATTGGATAGTTGAATGAAGATTGTTGTTGATCAACTAAGGAAGAAATGAAGAAAAAACTCAGAGATCAGTAGCTATTCGGGCGTGCCTGATATAACTTCTTCTAATACAGTTGACTGATGTTAATCAGTGTTAAAAGCCTGTGGATATGTTGAGGGGGTATAGAAACGGGATGAGTTACTATCTCCAAAATCCTCAGCTCCTAATGTGGCAGTTTCAAAATTACACTGTGTAACTATGCCCTACTTTTAAACTTAAGTTCTCTGAAAGTTGCATAAAGTCTTGCCACCTCAACTAAGCCCCATCAATTTAAGTGACAAAGACATCATGGTACTAAAAATAAAACAATTTATATTGATGGAGTTGTGTTATTTATTTTTTGACCAATATTGAGCTGGTCAAAACTTCCTCTAGTATATATTGCTTCTTTGAATACATTTTTAACTAAATTTAACTCTGTTGGATTTGACCTAATATTAAAATTATGGAGGTTATTTTAGATACTAATATTTTACCCAACATTTGTTATCTTTAGCTTTATGTCACCTACAGTTTTGATAAGTGTCTGTGTTAAGTGGCAGGAAGTTCATAGCATAATTGCAGCCATTTCTTTCAGCACAAGATTCCCCTACGCATTATTGTCCATCTGTTACCTCTAGTTTTTCAAAAGTGATGTTTTTGACAGATGTGCTGGAATATATTTGTAATCTCGGCAACTCGGAGACTGAGGCTTGAGACTGCCACAAGCTCCTGACCAACCTAGCCTGTACGCAGAGACTTAAGGGGAAAGTACTGCAGATAAACTCAGTGAGCACTTCTCACCTTGCAGTATAGTTGTCTCAGGACATGATTATGATTTTTTTCTTTTTTTTCTTTTTTCTTTTTTCTTTTCTTTCTTTCTTTCTTTTTTGTTTTTTGTTTTCTTTTTATTTTTCGAGACAGTGTTTCTCTGTAGCCCCAGCTGTCCTGGAACTCATTCTGTAGACCAGACTGGCCTCGAACTCAGAAATCTGCCTGCCTCTGCCTCCCAAGTGCTGGGATTAAAGGTGTGCACCACCACCACCTGGCAGACATGATTATTTTCAAAACAAGTACCGAAGCAAACATTGATATGCTATATATTTACAGCACACACACCACACACACAGAGAGACAGAGAGAGAGCAAAAGAGAGAGGAGAGAGAGGAGAGAGAGAGAGAAAGAGAGAGAGAGAGAGAAAGAGAGAGAGAAAAAGAGAGAAAGAGAGAGAGAGTGCTTGGGCATACTGATGCATTTCATCTTTTTCTATTATTTTTTATTGAATATAGATTTTTTTCATAGAATATATTCTGAGTATAGTTTCCTCTTTTCCAACTCCTCCCAGATCCTCTCATTTCCCTTCCCTCCCCAATCCCTATCTTTTTTTCTCTCTAGTTATTATAAAACAAATGAACATCTAAAGAATAATAATAAAATAACATAACATAAAACAAACACTAACAACTGGAGAAAAACATCAAAACAAACAGAGGGCAGGAAAGCCAAAGAAAATTACAAGAAATATAGATTCACATATTCACATGCAAAAAAACCCATTCAAAACCACAAAATTAGAAATCACAACATGTAATCTATGTATTATATATTCGAGGTTTAAAAAAAAAAGCTGTGACAAAGCATTATCACATACACACACACCCTACACACAATGCCATTGAATCATTTAGTTGATTTTGTGTTGGCCTTCTACTGCTAGAATTGGGGTCAGTCTCTAAGAGTGTTTATCTGCCAAGTGATATTCTTCTAGAGAAAACTATTCATTTTTAAGGTTGGACATGTTGGTTTATGTTCACTTCCCCTCTCAATCATGGCATTTCCATAGATCCCAGACGTGTGCCTGTCTATATTCTGAGAGTCCATATGTGTATCAATCCTGCTTGTGTTTAGACATTGTTTCTCTGGGATCCCTCATCTCCTCTGATTCTTACTTTTTCTGCATCCTCTTCTGAAGGATTTAGAGATATAAATAAAGGAATTTGATGAAGAACCCCCACTTGAGTCTAAGTGTTCCAAGATCTCTCACTTTATGCACATTGTCCAGCTATGGGTATCTGTAGATGTTCCCACCAAAAGCAGAAGTCGAGATAAAAGGAGACGAGCCATTCTTCATGAATGTGGAGCTAAGTTTCAGTTGTCTTTGAGCATGAGAAGCTTTTTAGAACCCGTGTGCCAAGTTCATTTTTCTTGCTGGCATTTGTTTTACCAAATTTGCTAAATAAGGAGGAGGTAACGGCTTTTCTAAGAAAGATCCACTCTGGATGATGAGTATCCCTCCTCATCATTGAGCATCATTATGCTTATGAGGCATCACGAGGCACAAAGCCGCTGCACCATAGCATATCTATGGTGTTTGCAATTTGTCCATTTGTTGAAGGCTATGTTGACATCTAGACATAAGATCTTTGGGTCTATGATCTTTTGAAAAAGCAAACTAAACTAAGTGGTTTCTGGGATAACTTCAAACAAGATTAGAGTGTGTATCTGTTCCCTTTGAGATTATGTTATACCTAAAACATTGACTGACATACTCTAGCACTATTTTATGAATGTACAAGTTAGATATAATGCAATTGAAGAGACATTGCTCAATTGCATGTTTAGTGAAAGACATTACATACATACTATCATTGTACAGAATATTAAGATAAAAATCACACAAATTCTACCTCTAAAAGGTAGACATTTTAAATATTTTCTTATCTAGTAGGTAAAATAAAAATGACCTAATATTCAACAGTGGTAAACGGGCAAACATTCTCACATTTTTATTTGAGATTTTATATTTTCCTAACACATGTTGAGGAGGTTGAAGAGATTTGTTTATTGGGTTGTATTTATATCAATACAATATCTGTGGGTTGTATCTATTAATACAATTTCTATAGACATGAAAGAAACATTTGAAGTATTCATTCATTTGTTCATCTTTGGAAAACAATAATAAATTGAATATAGATTATTATAATTTCTCATAGAGAACACAAATATTTCCTAAGGACAACATATTTACTAGCTATGGTGACTATCTTACATGATTTCTGGTCTCTCCAATATATATGTTAGCAGAAGTTAACTAGATAATGATGCCTTCTCCTGTATTTAAGCCTTTGGAATATGTTGTTTAGATTGAGATAAAAGAAAAATAAGCTGGTTTTATACAGATAGTTGAAAAACAGTGGAGTTGCTGGGCAGTGGTGGTGCACACCTTTAATCCCAGCACTTGGGAGGCAGAGGCAGGTGGATTTCTGAGTTCGAGGCCAGCCTGGTCTACAGAGTGAGTTCTAGGACAGCTAGGACTACACAGAGGAACCCTGTCTTGAAAAACCAAAAAAAAGAAAAGAAAAGAAAGAAAAAAGGAAGAAAAACAGCAGAGTCTTTTACTAGTCATCTTGGTTGATATCATTCCTTGATGCTAGATTCAAGCTTAGGTGATAACATGTTAAACATCTACTGCAGTGAAGACTAAAAAAAAAAAAAAACAACAGCAGTAATCTGTGTGCATTACATATTCTCCTCCAGTGGTGGACTCTGCCGAAAAAGGGGTGTTTTATTTGTGTGTGCTTGTGAAAGTGTTTTGAAAGTCCCTAGTGTTCTGAGTTACCCAGATTTCCTAAAAGTTGCTACATTTCATATACTAACAAAAATGGCATTTTCAATGTCACTCCCACTAAATGACAGATATAAATTGTCCAAAATTCAAAAGTTTTACTTTTTCTTATTTTATTTTATTTTATTTTATTTTAGTATTGCAGTACTAATCTCCTCCCTGGAATAAATCCTAGTGTTCTTTTTCTTTGAGGCGACAAGCGAGTTGGTAAATTCCCGGTGAAAGTGGGAGAGCCTGTCCCAAAAAATTTGAGGGTCTAGAAAGATGATTAAGAGAATGTAGATACTAGAACCCAACCAATGGGCAGAAGCCAGGGACCCCTATGGTTAATTTGGGAGAAAGCTGGAAAAAGCTGAGGAGGAGGGGGCCCTATAGGAAGACCAGCAGACTCAGCAGACTTGGACCCAAATATCTCCCAGGAACTGAGCCACCAACCTGGCAGCATATACCAGCTGATATGAGGCCCCCAACAAATATACAGCAGAGGACTGCCTGGTCTGGCCTCAGTGACTTGAGGAGAGAGGGAGTGTGGAGGTCTGGAGGTCTGGTGAGGTGGGGGTGACGACAACCTCTTAGAATGTGGGCGAGGGTAATGAGGTATGGGATGGGTAGAAGTTGGGAGCAGACTGGGAGGAGGATGAAAACTGGACTGTAAAATAGGATTAAAGAATAAAAAAAAAAAGAGCACTTGATGCTCTTGCCGTGGCCTTCTTTCTCTCACCATAATGTCTGTGTGTGCACACACAACTTGGTTTGTCTGTGTATGGATACCAGGGTTCAACACCAGGGACTTTCCTTAGGATACCATCAACTTTATCATTTTTGTAACTTTTAGCTTTTTAAATTTTATTTCATGTATTTGACTGTGTGGACATATGTGTACTACATGTGTGCCTGGAGCTCATGAAAGAAGCGGTCTCTGGATCCCCTGGAACTGAAGTTACAGATGTTTGTGAGCCACCATGTGGATTCTGAGCTGAACCTGGGCCAAGGCAAGAGCATCAAGTGTGATCACTGAATCATCTTTCCATACCCCCTATATTTTGGGACAGTCTCCCTCACTTTCTTCTGGAATTTGCCAGTTCTGCTAGACTGGCTGACCAGAAATGAGCTCAGGGTCTGCCACTCAGAACGAATATTGCAAATGTGTGCCACCTCCACACCTGCCTTTTAAATGTGGGCGCTGGGATCAATCTCAGGTCCTTATGTAACGCACAGTGAGCATTTTACTAATTTTCCAACTGAAATTATTTTGATAAAATGTCTTCTAGTCACTCCAATCTAAAATTCCATACTTTAGTCAACCTTTCTTTTACATTAAAATGAGGCTTGAGAAAATAGCAAGGCTAGAACAGCTAATAGTTCTATTAATTTTACAAGCCTTCCTCAAGGCAGCAATCATCATACATTTGTGCAAAAGAGAAATGTTTAAGATGTACATCCAACTTCTTCAGTGTACACACAGACACACAGGCACACGCAGTGCCTGTATGTGTGTGTGCCTGTGTTTGTGTGCATGCACACACATGCACAAGTATGTGCACTAAAGGATGGTACACAATGAGAATAATTCAGTAGAATTTTTCTTTCCTATTTATGTGTAGCAGTCAACAGTGTGAGACTGTGAGTATACAATAACTTAATGGCTTAAAGCTAACTTTAATAGCTTAAAGCTAACATTTTGATTTGTGCTAAAATCAGCTGTCTCTCTTGAATTTCAAATAGCTTTTGAAATATTTACAAATACACCTGCAGTATTAATAGCAGTGTTATCAATAACTAAATGGTGGATGTTACCGAACATGTATTGACAAAGGAATATACCAATACAATGCTACAGATACAAAAGCATATCATTTAGACCCAAAAAGGAAGACCTAAAATGTGACATGTTTTACTGCATGTGTTGACCTTGAAAACATTACAGTTGAACTAAATCAATTCAAACACAGAAAGTTAAATCTTCTATTATTGTATTTATATGATGTAATAATAGTTAAATTTGTAACTGTAAGCATAAGGATGAATCCCAGGAGCTGGGGAGAGGAAATGAGGAGTTGCTTAATAGATACAGTTTCAATCTGAGAAGATGGAAGGTTAGGAAATAACTGGGGTTGATAACTGAAATGAAATATGAATGTCTTAAATACCATTGAACTGCATATTCAAAGCACTTAAAAGGATAAACACTGTTACTTGTTAAAAAACCATGTCTTTGGAATAACTGTATTAACTCTTCAAGTAATTATTCTCTATTATTCAGAATTGATTTTAGAAACATAATATATTTTCAGCTGATTAATTTTATGTATATAAGTATCCATAACTCAAAAGAAGGTAAATCAAGAAACAAATTGAGAGAATGCTGTTATGAACACTTCACAAAATTGCAGGTACTGTTTCAACAAATACATATGAGATCCTAACCATCTGTGTAGAGTAACAAAGCTGAAGCAAATGCACTCTGTCTCAACGTGGAAGGATAATGGAGGAATACATACCAACAATGACCCCCATGGGTCACATGATCTCTGTGGAGACATATGTCCCATATGTGTCTATACACATAAGCACAAAAACTCATATTTAAGTAAATTATTTCTTAAAATTCAAATGCATTTTTAAAATACATTAAAACCAATGTCAGTGAGAAAGGAAAATAGAATATATAAAGATAAAGTGATGGTATAAAATACAATAATCAACATGTGGGAAAAATCTTGCCTGGTCACCTGTCATGTAGCTGGATGATTACCTTAGTAACTAATATTGAGCTAGAATCATCTCCTCATCTACCCTTCAGAGAGTATAGGATGCCAGAGTAAATCCAAATCAAAATTAGATTTACAAAATCATTGAGTATCTAACAGGAGATAATTAGATGATCTATGTCTTCAATTGGAACAGCACTAGAAATACCATGAAACTTTACTGTTGTCAGTGCACAGGTTTGTATCAATCTCTTTTGAGAGTACCTAAAATGGAAACCTAAGGAAATTATACATTATCTTGTTACAGTGAACTGAGCTTATTTCCCCAAAGATCTGGTGTGGGTATGAGCATACGTGCTCATATTTATGTGCCTATATGTTTTTACAGTGGAGTGATTGATGGAAAGATGCCAGAATACAGGAGATAGAAATTCCCTCGGTGCAAATATGGAAAAGGAGAGCCTAAGCATGTCGGTAAAGCATAGGGCACAGCACTGTTCTCAGTCAGAGACAAATTTCTATGTGCTTGAATCTTCCCAAGAAGACAGAGGACCTGAACCCTGGTGCACCTGCTATCTGCCATCACAGGGACACCACAAATTTCCCTCCGAGTTAGTTAAAAATGGTGGATCTACGTCTATATCTCTCTTCTATTGAAAGTTCTCTAAGCCACCTTCTCTCTTATTTCCTGTTTTCTTTATATATCTGAATTTCCAGTAATCATGAACTACAGAGCTTTTGAAAAGGTATTTAGCCTCATCTTTATAATCAGAAAAATTGAAATATTATTACAGCTTTGACAGTAAAATAGAAATATTGTTACAGCTGTGGGTTATTATCCAAATATTTCTTCAAAGATCTTGATTCAGCCTATGGATACAGCTTATTTGATAATGGACACATTGAGAACATTAACATATGTAACATGAATAACTCATAGAGTTTTGATCAATGTCAAATGAAATACTATATAGGTAGAATTTTAAATAATTTAAAGAACCACAGAAACCTAACTCAACAATGCCAGTAAATTCCCAATGTTTTTCTTATGTATACTCATCTAGAAACTTTTATGTGATTTTATTTTCCCTTTCTGATTGATCACACACATTTTCATCAGTTCACATATTTGCATGTCACCTGGGCAAGTGTGCTATTGATTGGGAGATGTTGTCCATTTCTTTTAAAAGCTATCCCTTAGGAAAACTTCCTCTGCTTATTGGACCTCTTCTCTAGGTATTCATATGACTGTCCTCAAAATTATTCTTTTGGTTTCATTTGTTTAGTTGGTTACAAATAAGTGAAATATATATATATATATATATATATATATACTTACTAGTTTTGTTTCATTTCACATCACTTCATGTGCAGTCAATTGTTAATTGTTAAGGGGATATTAATGTAAGCAACATACAAGTAGCAACTATTCTTGTTTCTAGGACTTTCTTCCCACAATCATCTTCATATGTATGGTCTTAAATATGATTTAAGTGGAATGTTATTTTCGCAGAGCTTGAGTGTATATTAAATTCCCTAGAAAATAAGAACATTTTAAAAAGAGCAAAGGGAGACAAACATGCAGAGAAGGTGGTGGAGGAGAAAGAGCCAATATGTAGTATGCTAATAGTTCTATAGATCAACCTTTTCATATTTAACTAAACTCCTTTGAATGAGACCCCCCTTTGCCATAAGGATATTCTATATAAGTCCACACTGACTACATTGTCAGAGAAATTTACAAGTGTTCAAAGACAGTAATCTTAAAGTAGTCACAGCATTACTAATATTTGGCACATATGGACTTTGTGCTCCAACCCCATGAAAGACATTGTTAATATATAAATAAATTTAGAGGCTGAATGCTATATTTTGTTTTGGCCTTTAGTTCCTGAGAAGGCGGCGCTTGTAATTCGGGGTTCCAAAGCCTTAATTCTTTTCTATAAAGGAGAATGACCCATTGGAAATATCCATTCTGTTTAGAGCTGTTCAGGATGTTAGACACCATTTCTCCATGGAAGGAGATTTGATGCAAATCATTATAGAATTTCTCCTGAGGCCAAAAAGATAGCTCTCATAAATAGCAACCAAGAACAGAATGAATATTCAATATTGTGCCCAACAAGAAGATATGTACGTGTGTTTGTGTTTGTGTCTATGTACAGATAAATGTGGGTATTTTTCAGAGAGCTGAAAAGGTAGGACTTTATAAGTGCTCAAACACTTCCACTCTAAAAATATGAATACTTTACAGGAATTGAAGTCTTGGGATTACAATGTAGTATATTAATTGGAACATAGCTTATAGGACACCAGAATGTACAGAAACTAGGTGGCTGTTTAGTGCTCAGACATAATATAATTTTTTTCTTATACAAATTTAGAAAGATTTGAACAACAACAGAAATGGTAGGTTGATTGTCAGAATATACTACTGTATCTTTGTGCCAATTAATAGCATGTCTATAAACTTTAATAATCAACCAAGTGGAAAATAGGAGTGATATATATTCATTAAAATGGAAGCATTTTGGATCCAAATCTTATGTGCCTAAGGAGAATTTCCTCAAAGTTTACTTACAAACATTTTTCCTATACATGTAAGTTGTTTGAGCTTAAGTAATTAAAATTGTACTATTTGGGGCCTTAAAAAATCTGTCCACTATGATATATGTGTTTTAATCCAAATAAAACAGTAACTAATATTTAGTTGGGCGAGCCATGTAGTACCCTGAATAGCTCTCAAGTTAGTCGGCAACTATTAATAGTAATTATTGTAGAGAAAGAGGTACTATAACCTACTGAACTTTTAAAAAGGATGTATTTATTTTCTAGCATATAAGTGTTCCTGCATGTATATATGTGGCACATAAATGCAATACTCAAATAAGCCAGAAGAAGGCAATGGGTCTCCTGGACCTAGAGTTACAGATGTTTTTGAAGTGTTATGTAGGTCCTAAAAATTAAACCTGTGTCTTCTGGAAGAGCAGCCAGTATGCTTAATCACTTCTGGTCTAAGTACTGAATTTTAAATGTCTGATACACACACACATACACACACAAAACAAACACACACACACACAAATACATACACACACACATACATACATACATACATACATAACTTGTGATCCAATTTACAACAAATATTTTCTACTAAACTTGTTATCTCCAAGTTTACTACAAATTCATTATAATAAAATTGTATCACCTTCTTAAGGAAAGATATGGATTGAGTAGAGGAAGCAGAGTAAAAATTATTTCATATTATGCAGTCACTGATGTGGAAGAATACTGGAATGTGGAATAACAAAATTTCAATTCCAAATTAAACTATTCAGAATGGCCAGATCCATTCTACTGGTTAGGAAATTATTTCCTAGATTCTGTTTCCTGGTTAGATTCTGTTTCTATATCCAAAGAACAAACTTGTATTTATTCCTTATTGTTCTTTTTCTCCATGAAAATCAGGCAACCTACAATCACTGTAAATTACTTTTAATCACAACCAAGAAAAATAAATTTATCTGATATATCAAATAAAATATTCCTAATATGCAAACAATACATTTTCCTTGGGGAGAGTAAAATTTTGGATCAATCATAAACTGCTTGAAAAATTAAACATTTAATGTTTTATAAGAAAAGTCATTTTTCCTGAAGCCATAACCTTATTATAACCTTTGTGAATTGTGTACTTCCTAATCATATTAAGTTGGGGAATTATTGTTTTTCAAGCCTCTTTGCTTCCCATGCAGAGTGAATGCTGGAAACCTTTGCTTCTCAGTATATGCATGAGTAAGACACTTGCTTGCCTTTAAAACACAATGTAGTTGAGGGTTTCTTTTCCAACTCCTGCACCTATTCTCTTCAAAATTGCAGATACAGTATGCCATTTATATCCCCTTGTAAAAATGAATGAAGCTTTAAATAAAAAAGAAGTCATACTTATAGTCATAATAGGGGTTCCAAGAAAACAAAAGGACATGATGGGAGTGATCAGTAGGGCTCCACTCCATACTGATTTATGTTTACATTCATTAGTGACCTCAGTGAATTTCAACATGTAATCAACAACCTCTGTACTCCATAGCATTCTCTTCACTTTGCTCATCCTTCTAGAATGTCAATTATGTTTCTTTTTTATTTTATCCAGACTTTACAGCTATGCAGGTCAAATCCCTGGACTAACAGTTTATTATTTAATACATATACAAGCATATGTAGGCATAAGTATATGCATGAATATAAAAATAGTCATGTAGATTATGGTATGGGTGTTTCCTAATATTTCATCTTATCCAATAGAATCCACTCTGGTATGTAAAAATACTAGGAATCATACTTACTGTTATAATGGGAGTTGTAATTCCTATTCTTGGTTATCAAATTGACTACATTTGGAATTAAACCTTAGAAGCTTGATATAGCTGTAAAAGATTGAAGGATTTTTCTTGATTGGATCATTTGAAGTGAAAAGACCCACTCTAAATTTGTTTTTCTTTCTTTTCTTTTCCTCTTCCTTTTCTTATTTCTTTTCTTTCCTTTTTCTTTTCTTTTCTCTTGAGGCAGAAATACCCACCTTAAATCTGGGTCACATTATTTGGTTTCAGCCTGTTGAAAAGATGTAGAAGAAAAAAACGTTTGCTCTCTGTTTGCCTGACCTCACTCTTGCTGAAAAATTCATTTCTTCACTAGTATTAGAGTCTGGTAGACTAAACAACTACTGAATTTTTAGGCTTTACATTGGGAAACAGACACGGCTGAATTTCTGGACCATCTCCTGATATATAGATGATATAGATAAAGATATAGATGATATACATATAGATCAATGTCTCCAATCACCTGTACTAAGGGTTTAACCTTGTACTAAGCTATGATGCTAAATCTTCTTTCAACATCTAATCTAAATCTAACAGGTCAACAAACCTCATGTTTCCAGACTCAGGGCAGTCAGAAAGCTCAGCCAGTAAAAATGCTTGCCACCAAGCTTGATGACCAGAGCTTTTAGAATCCATGTGGAAGAAGAAAGGCTCCAGCAGTTTGTCCTCAAAGCTACATATGTTCTTGTCACAACTGTATAAATACACAAATGTAAAGTCTTTTAAAATAATTTATATATTTTCAGAGGTAGGTGAGTGTATATTAATTTGTATTAAACTCAGGCTAATGGTATATTTTTATCGAATTTCTTAAAAACAATAAAAGAACTTAAAAGGAATCCAAACACTATTCCTCTAGCCCAGTGTTGGAGATCTAATTTTTTGACAGGATGCACTTAGAGACCAATGCAGATGGTCAAACATCTGATTTGCTAACATAACAGATAAATGACTAAACCACTCCTCACTCTAAAGTAAGGCAACTATGCCTGACATTTCAACAGGAAAACTTTCCAAAGTTGTTGCACTCAGTGGAAGTTATTTTTCATTTTAGATGATTTCAAAGTAACTTCTGCTAATTTAAAACTCAGATCATTATTCAGAAACATCAAAACTGGGAAAACAAAACCATGTAACATTTTATCACACAGAATGGTAGCAAAATTGCAAAATATAACAATGATGTATTGGTTGGTGGTGTATAAACACGAGGGTTTTCATAGACAGTGAGTGAACTAGAATCACAACAGTCAATTTGGAAGGCAATTTAGCAAAGTTGCATAAAACTTCAAGCAATTTATATTGTAACTTACAGATTACATTTTGGATATATATTCTAGAAAACATAACTGTGTAAAAAAAGAGATGATGAGAATTATTAGAACATTATATTGTCTCGATATAATAATATGGCCAGTAGATTTCCAACAAAGACTAGAATCCTAAAAGTATAATATGTGAAAGATAATTTTCATCATTTGCAAATTTTTAAAGTTTCCTTCTGAACCTCTGATGTTTAATTTTTGAGATAGATTCTCAGTCTTCTAATTTTTTATTTTCTTTATATTTTTACTGCCATTTATAAAGGGAAAGGAAATAGTAATGACAGTAATGAAAAAACAAAGTCTGAATGCAATTATTCTATGCCATCTTGTGAAACAACCTTCTTTCATCTAAGATATTCTGTTCATCATCTCATACAAACACTATTTCATCAAGTGGATTAAGGCTCTTTTTAGTGAGAAGTAGATGTTTTTCACATACAGCTTGCAGTAGACATATGTTGTGGGATCATGACTGCCTAGTTTTACTGCAGACAAACATGTAGTATCCCAAGTTCTGTCCCCTCATGAAAAATAAAATTATTTTAAAAACCAAGCTCCATAGATTTTAAGGATTTAAAGAAATGTTGCTGCCCAGCAGCAACATTAAAACAGTGGGTTACCTAGAAATATGGAGTTAGAAGGAAGAGCAGCAGCAAGAGAGAGTTGGGGAAAGGATAGAGTGGCCACAGATATAGCTACCCACGAGGAAGGTACCTTAAAACATTAGACAGGAGCCTTTAATACTCAGCCATCTTGAACCCTTTAATAATTTCCTTTCTTCCCCCCAACAGGTATAATACTTGAGGCAAAACCACTCCCCCCAAATACGTCAGCATGTCAGTCCAATCAGCGACTTCCATTTTTCTTTGAGGAGGTGGAGCTTCTGAATGTAACTGGAACCAGGTTGCAGGCATGGCAAATAGCAGGAGATGGGCAGAGAGGTGTGGCTATGAAAGGCAGGCCTCAAACCAAGAGGGTAACAGTATATGTACAGAATCCAGAGAGAAATGGGAGAAAGTAAGAGCAGAAGATAAAAGTTACAATGTTTGCATACTGGGATACCCCTACTCTGAGCCTAACATATGTCAACGAATGTCAACAAGTGGTGTTCCACTTACAGAACAGAGCCAAGGCTTATATCTACAACGCTGAGCAGAGGACAGAAAGGAAATCGCTTATTTTTAAGCACAACTAATAGAGCAATCTGTTTCACTACTAGGACATTAATAACATGTAGGGCTGATTCTAGGAAACAATTTAGTAAAAGGGATGGTTAGCTTCATTATTATTTTTTCATGAGCAAAAATGAGTGGTAATTTGTAATTTTCACTACAAAGCAGGATACAGAGAAAGATGGAGAAAACAAGAGAGGCTCCTTTTAAATGACCAAAATCCTTACCAATAATCTTTATCTTTGTAACAACTCCTAATGCATAAATGCTAACAAATGTAATGTAAAAGCAATAAATTAATATTACATGAACACTGAAAGCAAATCCACATAATTTTTTATACTGTTCCAAAAATTGGCTTACTACATTTACATCATATTAATTTGAATTAAACTTTATGGCTTTCAATAAATATTAGAATTAGATTCCCACAATTAACACAAATTTGAAATAAACTAATAAGTACAGTTAGCAATGCATTGTTTGTTAACAAAGTGCACTTTTAACAAATAATGAATAGCAAACATCCAGTCAGAAAACATCAGGGCCAAACAGCCACTGCACAAAATCAGAGCACCACAAAGACAAACCCATGCTCCAGATCCCAAGCTGTGCACACTTATAATTCCATTTTTATGGTATACACTTGAATTGTACTCATTGAAAAAGCAACAGTAGAAACTTAATACTCTCTATGAGGAGAATAAAGATAACCCTTTTTTGTTATCAATCAGTGACCTTTAACTAATTTTGAAATAAACACTGAAAAAAATGTTACTTAATACTAACTGAAAATTATTTTCGATCAATTAAAGAAACCATTATCAATATTAACTGGTCCCAGTTTTGAATGTCAGGTGGCTCTAAATTTATCCCAAACTTACTCTTCTCTTCAGAAAGAATGCAATGAGGAGGGATGTGACCTCAATGTTGGTTTTGCTGTGTGAGTTTAGAGACAGGTCAATGATGTCTTGCAGCTACTAGTTGGTAATGCTCACCTCTGGAATATACCTCACTGGAAAGCATATCAACCTGCTTTATTAAATGCTAACAAGGCAGCTTGAGTGAGCAGACTGTAATTTATTCCCTTGAAAGCAACTTCATAAACCAAGTCCGTACTTTGTTTTCTACAAGTATTATCAACAAAAATCACACTCACTAGACAGGAAAATGCTGCCTCTCACCTCAAAGACTTTCTTTACAAGATGTATATTGACAATAAAACAAAAACAAATGAACAGATGTTGTCTTTAACTTCATAGTGTAGAGTAATCAACCAGAATGGTTCCAATGACCATGTAAACTACTGCTCCTTAAAAAAATACATTATTTGCAGGGTTTTTATAATAAAGTATAATAATTTAAAATTAAATCCACCCTGATTAATAAAAACTAGAAGATAAATCAAGAGTATAGCACAGCATAGATTTTAACTAAGCTTATAGGTTGACCTCATCTTCTCATGGTAGAAACCAGTGACAAGTTAGCTCATATGTATGAGACAAAGCTCATGGAGAAGGCTTGCATGGCAACCTACTCTCACAGAAACTAATCCTTTCTTATGAGAGCAAGAACCCTTTTCCTAGAGAAAGAAACGATTTTTTTCGTACTGATATATTTAACAAAATCATAGGTACCTCACAATACTGTCATACGAGTTGCTAAAGTACAATATGAGTCTCTGAAGGAACAAGTTATGTTCCAACTATATTAGAGGAAGCATAAAAAGATGCAAATATATGCATAGGTTCTCATTATTTCTACAAAGTATTTCCAGATATTTATGCTCTTTCTAGCAATCAGACTGGAAGATAAAATGTTCTGAACATTGGAAAAAATGAACCTCTATTACATTCTCTCCCATTGCCACCCCAATTAGTTTAGAAAAAAGTCACATGGCCTGTTGACAAGACATGATCAAGTGTCCCAGAAAACCATCCATGAGGTTGCTGCAGCACCCAGTGTGTGAAGAAGCATTCTTTTTTCCAGTCTACAAAGTTATTAGCTGAGATGGAGAAATTTGTTTCACTGCCAAAGACGGAACTAAACAAAACAAGTTGAACAGATTTTCCTAAGCTAGGCATCAGAGCAGTTTAACAATTTACTGATCAATGAAATAGAAATATGGAGTTAAATTTAAATGCTAATCCATTTAAAGAAACAAAACAGAAAGCAAACCCAACACCCTTAAGCCTCTAGTAGGAACCACCCAGTTGTATGTTTGTCAGGTTCTAAGATATTGAAAGTATTGCTCACACTTGTTAGAAAAGACAAGCCATAAACTCAGATGCAAAAGCAAGCAAACAAACAAACAAAAAGCAGCTTTTACATTCTTTGGGGACCAGTATGTCTCCATGCTGGAAGGACTAAAATACTCATATTTTAGCTCTTTTAAAAATAAGCTATATTCATATTTGTATTTTAGACATTGTGTTCCTGTGTATCCAAGAATAAGATCATAGACAATTTTAATTCATTGAAAAGAAAATGATTTTCCCAAGGATATACAAAGGATTTTTCTAGCTTCTCTTTGCACTTAGCAACAGTTTCATGTTAATGGACTTAAGAGAATGTACTTTTTCCTCACTGGATAACCATCCTTAGCTCCTTTGTCAAAGATCAAGTGATCATATGTGTGTGGGTTCATTTCTGGGTCTTCAGTTCTATTCCGTTGATCTTTCTGCCTGTCTCTGTACCAATACCATTCAGTTTTTATCACGATTGCTCTGTAGTACAGCTTGAGGTCAGGGAACTTCACCCCAAAATTCTTTTATTGTTGAGAATAGTTTTTGCTATCCTGGGTTTTTCTTATTCCAAATGAATTTGCAAATTTCTTTCTGTGAAGAACTGAGTTGTAATTTTGATGGGGATTGTACTGAATCTGTAAATTGTTTTCTTTAAGATGGCCATATTTACTATATTAATCCTGCCACTCCATGAGCATGGGAGATCTTTCCATCTTCTGAGATCTTCTTTGATTTCTTTCTTCAGAGACTTGAAATTCTTATCACACAGATCTTTCACTTTCTTTGTTAGTGTCACACCAAGGTATATAATATTACTTGTGACTATTGTGAAGGATGTCATTTTCCTAATTTCTTTCTCAGCCTGTTTATCCTTTGAGTAGAGGAAGGCTATTGATTTGTTTGAATTAATTTTATATCCAGCCACTTTCCTGAAGTTGTTTATCAGGTGTAGGAGTTCTTTAGTAGAATTTTTAGGGTCACTTAAATATACCATCATATCATCTGCAAATAGTGATATTTGGACTTATTCCTTTCAAATTTCTATCCCTTTGACTTTTATTGTCGAATTACCCTCGCTAGAACTTCAAGTACTATGTTGAATAGGTAGGGAGAGAGTAGGCAGCCTTGTCTAGTCCCTGATTTTAGTGGGATTGCTTCAAGTTTCTCTCCATTCAGTTTGATGTTGGCTACTGGTTTGCTGTATATTGCTATTACTATATTTAGGTATGGGCATTGAATTCTTGATCTTTCCAAGATTTTTAATGTGAAAGGATGCTGAATTTTGTCAAATGCTTTTTCAGTATCTAATGAAATGATCATAATTTTTTTCTTTGCGTTTGTTTATGTAGTGTATTACATTGATGGAATTCCATATAATGAACCAGCCCTGCATCCCTTGGAATGAAGCCTACATGATCATGATGAGTGACCATTTTGAAGTGTTCTTGGATTTGGTTGGCAAGAAAGAATTTTATTGAGTATTTTTGCATCAATGTTCATAAGGGAAGTTGATCAGAAGTTCTCTTTCTTCATTTGATCTCTGTGTGGTTTAGGTATAAGTGAGATAACCCATTCGTAAAAGAAAACACATGGTATGCACTCACTGATAAGTGGACACTAGCCCAAAAGCTCCACATAACCAGAATACAATTCACAGACAACATGAAGCTCAATAAGACGGAAGACCAAAGTGTGGGTGCTTCAGTCCTTCTTAGAAGAACAAAATACTCACAGGAGCAAATATGGAGAAGAAGTGTAAAGCAGAGATTAAAGGAAAGGCCATCCAGAGACTGTCCCACCTGGGGATTCATTCCATATAGTTACCAAACCCAGATACTATTGTGGATGCCAAGAAGTACAGGCTGAAAGGAGCCTGATATAGCTGTCTCTTGAGAGGCCTGCCAGATCCTTGCAAATACAGAGGTGGATGTTAGCAGCCAAGCATTGGACTAATTGTGGCATCTCTAATAAAGGAGTTAGAGAAGGGACTGAAGGAGTTGAAGAGGTTTGCAACCCCATAGGAAGAAAAACAAAATCAACCAACCAGATCCCCCCAGAACTCCCAGGGACTAAGCCATCATCAAAGGAGTACACATGGCTCCAGCTGCATATGTAGCAGAAGATGCCCTTGTCATGCACCAATGGAGATCCTTGGTCCTATGAAGGCTTGATAGATGCCCCAGTGTAGGTGAATCAAAGGTGGGGAAGTGGGAGTGGGTAGATGGGTGGAGGAATACCATCACAGAAGCAGGGGAAGGGAGGATGTGATAGGGTGTTTCCGGGAGGGAGGGAAACTGGGAAAGGGGATAACATTTGAAATGTAAATAAAGAAAATATCCAATAAAAAAAGAGAGAAAATGTACTTATTAGTTACTAGAGAAGATTGCGTTTACAAGCTGTTGATTCTACAGTTGTTCTGGGTTATAATTTTTGAGTGAACAAACAAAAGAATCAGACATTCTAAAAAAACACTAGAAACAAATATTTAATTATAGTCTTCCTGTGCCCAGCATGATGCCAAGGGAAGGTTTAGGTAAGTACTACCTGCCTGAAAAGTTACATTGATAATTTTACAATGTAATGACAAAATCAGTCTTTTGTAGGACTGTTCTACACCCAAGACGACTGGCAATGATTCTTCTTTTTTCTTTTTCTTTTCTTTCTTTCTTTTTTTCTTTAACTTATTCACTTTACATCCAGCTCACTGCCCCCCTCCTGGTCACTCCCATCCCCAATCCTTCACCTCTTCCCCTCTCCTTCTCCTCTGAGCCAGTGGGACCCCTCTGAGTTTCCCTCCACTCTGGCACTTCAAGCCTCTGCATGGGTAGGCACTTCCTCTCTCATTGAGGCCTGTCAAGGCACATGTCCCACACATAGGCAACAGCTTTCAGGATAGCCCCTACTCTAGTTATTCGGAATCCACATTAAGAACAAGCTGGACATGTGCTCCATATGTGCAGGGAGGCCTAGGTCCAGCCCCTGTATGTTCTTTGGTTGGTGGTTCAGAGTCTGAGAGGCCCAAGGGTCAGTATGCTTAGATCATACTGTTCTAAAGAGAACTAACCAAAGATCTAAACACACAGTGTCCTGGCTGTTTTACTCACTCCATCTGTTTTTATTTTTTATTTGAACAATGAATTTAATGAGACCGTTCATTCACATATTATGCTGTGTTCATATTTGACTCAATTTCCTTCCCCTGTTTCCTCTACCCCTACTTGCTATTCTTCCCCTGAAATAGTTTTCTTTCCTTTTTATTTATTTTTGTATATATTTTAGGCATCTCAGCTTCTACAATGGTAGGTTTCTATATTTCTTTTTTGAATCCATCTTAATATACTTAGCTTTATCAGAAACTTAATATTTCTAAGGTTTCTGCTTTTTAATTTTATCTTCCATTTCCCCCTTTTCACTTCACAACATCAGTGTGAGTCATTCAATAGAATGATAACCCCTCCCTCCCTCCCTTTCTCCCTCTCTCCTTCCTTCCTTCTTTCCTTCCTTCCTTTTGTCCCCTCTACCACCTCTTTCTATCTTCTGTACACTCTCCCTGTTTTCTTCCTTCTCTTTCCCTCTTCTCCCCTCCCTGGCTCTCTTATCTTTCTATGGCAAAAATAGGATCCAAATCTACATGTGGGTTTGAAAATTAAAACATTTCAAAGTTTAACCCCATAAAAATTCCTCAACTGAGCTGTGCATTCAATTTTGTAGTTGCTTCAAGGCATCCAACAGTGCCCTCTAATGCCAGTTTTTAAAACAATTGTTCCGTACTTCTGCTTTATTCACAATGTTAAATCCTGTCATTTAGCACTCCATACCAAAGAATAAAATGCTATAAAATATTTCCAATTTTAAACACAAATTTTATGGAACACTTTTATAGATTTTAAAATTTAGTTACAGTGTGATTATATTATTTTTAACTCATCTTGATTATATTGTTTAATTATGCTACTCCTGCTGATTGACACAATGTCCAACACATTCTATAAAGACACAACAACAAATAATTAAACAGAACAGTATTTTAATGGCAGATAATAGTAACGTCTATATTAAATGCACAATTTTTCACTGTAACTAGATGGATTTTTGGCACTTTATAATTATAAATTTTATAAATTTTGGCTAACCATATGTATTTTCAGTATATAGCTATTAACTTTTTGCTTATATATTTTTATTAGTCAGTATTTGTACCACATATGAATTCTGTTTTATGAATAAACAATGCCCAGAAACTACATAATTAGGGGTGTTTGTAGGTTACTATGTGGATGCTGGAAAGCAAGCCAGGTGCTCCACAACAGCACCTAATGTTCCTAACTGCTGAGCCAAGCAGCCCCATAGACGTCTTCTTTAAAAGGAAAAATATTGGCAGCAAAGAAGAAAGAGATATTTCCACAAACCAAAACTTAAGTTATTTGCAAAGAAGTACCTGCTAAGGAAATATTCACAGGTATGTGACTGCCCACAGAGCAATTAAATACTACAAGCAAGAACATAACAACAACCTTGACATTTAATAACACAAAAATAGTTGGTTATCTTAATTTATTTTCAATTTATATATTTTGTAGTCGTTAAAACTTATAGTAAAAATAATCATTATGTAATCTTAAATAAGTAAGAAATGGGAATATCTGTTAAAAAATAGAAGTTGAATTATTTTGTCTGTCTTTGTCTGTCTATACATACACAGTTGTAATACACACAGAGACCAGAGGGGGAGCTGTATCCTTTGGAGTAGCCTTTACAGGGGTTTGTGAGCCATTCCATGTAGATGTTGGGAACTGAAGTCCCTTGATAGAGCAGTGAGTGCCTTTAACCTCTGAACCATATATCTTGCCTTGCAAATTTTTCTACAGTAGTCACATTAAAATGACAAGTCTTTTAGTCTTTTTCACCCAAAGTTATTACATAAGCATTTATGTATCTCTCTAATAAGTCAGTAAGTAGTGATCTCAGCATTTTGTCCTGGAATTTCTCAAGATGATCTCAAAAGAAAATAATCACGGGGACTGAGTATGGGAACCGGATAGTGACACCAAGAAACACAGAAGTAGAAGAAAATGTATGTGAGCTTCAGTGCTGGGAAGCAACGGAAAGCAAAACTAAGCACAATGAGGTGTATTAAATAAGCCATCCATCGAACTGAGTGCAGGATCCCCAGTGAAGGAATTAGAGAAAAGACCAATGGAGCTGAGGGGTTTGCAGCCCCTTAGGACAAACAACAACATGAACTAACTAGTACCCTCGGAGTTCCCAGGGTCTCAACCACCAACCAAGGACTGCACATAAAGGGATCTGATTGTTCAAGCAGCATGCATATGGTAGAGGATTGCAAAATCGATCATCAATACGAGGAGAGGACCTGGCCCTGTGAAGGTTCTGTGCTCCAGTGTAGGGGAATGCCAGGGCCAGAAAGTGGGAGAGGGCGGG
>NW_022196913.1:5554353-5556240 GCF_008632895.1 Mastomys coucha
TGGCCTAAGGCGCCTCCGGGCTGGCTGCTCCAGTCTCAGAACCTCACCCGAGAGACAACAGCGGATCCAGCCTGGGTCTCTGGCTTAATGTGCTCTCTGGAGGTAGGCGATCCACTTGCAGGGAAGGGGCGAGGTCTCTCTCTTAACTAATCAACAGTGACAGCAGGAACAAGAAAAGCCCAGAAGAAAAGATGGGGATTTCAAAAGGGATATAAAAGTTCAAGAGAAACGTATTTACTCCAGCCGTATGAGATTACATAGCTTGGAGAGAAAATTTGGAGAGAAAATTTAAACCGGTTGTTCACATTGACAGATTTCAAGTTAGTTGTGAACTTTGTGGGAAAGGGCTTTGGTGTCATCATAACAGATCAATGAGAGCACACTTTTCCTATCCTTCCGATTACAGACCACAAGGGCAGCTAAAGACTGCGCGGTCACTCACGCTTACAGCTTCTGGGCCCTTGCTGCTTCCTCATCGGCCCCACAAGCACAGGCTGCAAGAGGTTTGCCAGAGCCTCACGCCTCCCTGTCACTTCAGCTCCACCCTCTTCCCAGACAGTTTTCCACAACCAGTCTTTTCTTATAGGATAAGCACACATCTCTCCATTGCTAAATCATTTCAGCCCGAGGCAAACATGGCCTCTATATCGGTTACTTTGACCCAGATTTTGGAAAGATTTCTGTTTCTCCAGTTTAGAAGCCAAGCACATAAGAGTAGCCCCTTTCTAGAACAGTGAGCTTGTGAGACAGTGGGGATGTGGGGCGTAGGGCATCACAGAATAGAGGAACAGGAAGTAGAGCCGCAGGCGGGAACCAGGAGCGGATACGACCTCCAAGTCCTATGCTGTCTGTGACCTACTTCGCTCAGCCAGGACTAAAGTTTAACGGCGCTGCAGGCTGCAAACCTAAGGATGCTGCAATTAAAATATAATTCTGTGAGGACTTTCCAGATTGGAAATGTAACATTCCCATGGTTTCTAAAATCACTCAAAGGAATCCAGTTCTGCGTCTGCTTGTCCTTTTTCCCACGAGAGTCACACAGAGAGTCATCGACCTACCGTTTTTTCCACTCTCTGTGCATTCTGATTGTCCTGGTGCTCTTCCCTGCTCTCAGAACTTATTCACAGGAGCAGGGTCAGAACTGGGTTGAGAATTAGAAGAACATTAGTCAGGGATCTCTTGAGTAAGAGAACAGAGAGAATAAGTACACATTTTAAACAATTTTACTAGATTGAATTTGATAGAGCAGGGTAATTCGTCAATGGCTTTTGCACACTATAGAGGCTGAGTATAGCTTTCAGCCCAGCAGTAATGATGCCAGCCTTAGTGATCACAAACAAGCACTGAAAGGCTGGAGGAATATTGGAGAGCTGCTAGGCTTCTGTACTGACTGGTTTTATGTGTCAACTTCACAAATGCTGGAGTTATCACAGAGACAAGAGCCTCCATTGAAGAAGTGCCTCCATGAGATCCAGCTCTAAGGCATTTTCTCAATTAGTGATCCAGAAGGGATGGTATGTTGTGAATGGTGCCATCCCTGGGCTGGTGGTCATGGTTTCTATAAGAAAGGAGGCTGAGTACACCCGGGGAAGCAGTCCAGTGAGCAGCCTTCAGATGAAGAGGTAGAACACTCAGCACTTCCTGCACCGTGCCTGCCGGCTTGCTGCCACCCTTCCAACATTGATGATAATGGACTGACCCTCTGAACGTGTTAGCCAGCCCCTGTGGAGAGCCGTGAAGCTAGAGAGGCATTAGCCATGGCGAGATGGCACCTACTTCCACTGTTAACTCCTAGTGGACAACTGTTTGCACATGTACATAGAGTGAAAAGGATGCCATGTCACGGCCCATCCCGGGGCGTTACGTAGGGTAATGAGCGAACAGCCA
>NW_022196913.1:5556251-5566267 GCF_008632895.1 Mastomys coucha
GTTGCTGCAAAAAGAACCTAGTGTGTCCGCGTGTCTTCTTGCTGATGAGACGACTGCGCGGGCTACAGGCCCCAATTAAATATTGTCCTTATAAGAATTGCCTTGGTCATGGTGTCTGTTCACAGCAGGAAAACCCTAACTCAGACAGCTTCCATCTCCCTTGAAAAGTTGAAGTTTGGTCTTGATGGTAGCAATGGCAGTGGCACCAGTCACATCTCCATCACTATGACAAGCACCACTAACTGCAGCAGGAGCAGCAGCAAGACCAGCAAAACAGATTCACTTCCAAGTAAGAACCAAAGGATGGGAGGCAAAGGCAGCCCCCATTTCCTCTCAGAACTCCATTACACCTGAGGCCTCCCGGGAAGGTGCTGTCCACTCCAGGGGCGTGGTTCTTCACTTCAGCTAAGCATAACTGGATTTGCACTCACAGATATCTCCAGAACTCAGTCTTTTAGTTCATTTCAAATGCCATTAAGTTGATAACCAAAAGTAACTTAAGATCCACAGTAAAGCAACCATCATTTTAAAAGAAACTGCATACCCTGTTGGCCTGCCTATACTTTAAGGTTACTCTGAACACTCTATCACTCAAAACTCATGCCTCCCAATTATTCATACTTCTTGTTTGTTTAGTTTCTGTTTCACAGTAGAGTCTCATGGGTAAGAGAAAAAACATTATTTATAAAGCAATTTCCTTCATAAGTGAATTTCACTGGTGCATGGTAAATCCCAATTATGCAAAGGACAGATTTTTACCCAGCCTAACCTGTGGGAAAAAAAGGCTGAAACTGAAAAGCAACAAAAGCAGCCCTTAATTATTCACAGGTCTGTTAGTCTCCAGCCTTTACATGTCAGAAAGATAAGACTAACATTCTGTTATACATCCTTTCAGTTCTACTGGGTGAGGAATCAGAGTGGTTTTTCTCAAGCCTTGGAAAATTATAATCAATGTCTAACAAAAATGAAAAACAACAACCACAAACTGTTCAGATTGAAAACTACCAAACTGCTTATAATAAGAAAATCATTTATTTCATTAAAGCCTAGAGCATCCATATAGGACAGTTCTGTGTTTAAGAAGGCTGGAGATCTAAACAGGATAGAATTCAACCTGACTTTCAAAGTGAAATAAATATAAGGCTCTATATTTCAAGGAAGAATATTCGAGAATTTAAAAATAAGTCAAAAGGGTCCCCAGTGAAAGAACTAGAGAAAGGACCCAAGGAGCTGAAGGGTTTGCAGTCCCTTAGGAGGAACAGCAATATGAATTAACTAGTACCCTCGGAGCTCCCAGTGACTAAACCATTAACCAAAGAGTACACATGGTGGGACTATTGGCTCCAAGAGCATGTGTATAGCAGAGGATGGCCTAGTCAATCATCAATGGCCTCCCATTGGGGAGACCCTTGGCCCCGTGAAGGTTCTATGCCCCAGTGTAGGGGAATGCCAGGGCCAGGAAGTGGGAGAGGGTGGGTTGGTAAGCAGGGGGAGGGGAGAAGGAAGAGTGTTTTTGTTTTGGTTTGGTTTGGTTTGGGTTTTGTTTTTTGTTGTTGTTGTTGTTTGTTTTTTTTTTTTTCTTTTTCTCAGAGGAGAGACTGAGAAAGGAGATATCATATGAAAATAAAGAAAATATCTAATAAAAAATTTTTAAAAAATAAATTAATTAATTAAAAAAGAAGTCAAAAGTAATCACCTGAGGTCCCAAAAATAGTAACTAAATTATCTAAATTTCAGACAGAATTTGGTATCTTCCATACAACTTATTCTATATTCTGTTTTCAATTTTTACAAATTCTTCATCATTTGGCTACAAACTCTGAAAATGACACCGACTAGTTAATTATTTTATTTATTGTAAATATTCATGATGACACTCTGATAATCATCAATCTAAAATCATTGATAATTAAGCCAGGTCTAAACAAACCAATAGGACTTAGGAATAGAATTGATATCCAAAACTGAATGCATGGTTATTTAAAATTATAAGATCAAGGCAAGCCTGATAAATTGTTTTATTCCCTAATCTTGGCAAATCTTCTTTATTAATGACTCAGAAATGCATGCTTCCTTAAATTACTTAGATTTTTCTCATATAACTTTTATGGCCAAGAGAGCTTCCAATACCCCATTCCTAGCCCCTGTTATATCCCACATACCTTACAACAGTGAGGAGGAAGTGGTTGACCTTCTGCCAGACACATCACCTGTGGTCTGCAGACCTCTGGCCCCTTAAGAAGAAGAATACCCAGAGGACCAGTACAATGGCACAGATTCACAACCTGGCACACAAACTTCATCTTTGACAGTAAACAGGGAAATCCAACCATCTGTTTCACATGACTGTAATAATATATTTAGTGAAAAATGAGCTCTGGAGACTAGATAATGTGGCAGAATTCACGTCAGGATTGAAAGATAAATCATGTTTTAGTTTGCTTCTATTACAGAAAAACAGTTATCGAATGCTTATGTTAACAACAAGTAACCCATATTTTTAAAATACCTATTTAGTTTGTTTTTGGTTTTAAAATTATTCTCAGTATTAAGAATTCTATAGCTGTTAGAATGTCCCCTTTTATTGGTTTACAAAACATTCACATTAGATGAAAAAATGGAGTTTTAATATTTTAATAGTTTAGGCAAGAACATCAGTCCATGATCTGTGATTTACATTAATTTTGATGTGAAATCTACTGTAATTCTTATGTCTGCCTCTCTTTATAGATTGTTCTTTTGGTTGTTTTTAAGATTGCCATCCTATCAGTACCATTTGTTTATGATGTTTCTGATGAGTATTATGGGAATTTTTTTTAATTTTATTTTTTTATTAGATGTTTTCTTTATTTACAATATCGCCTTTCCCAATTTCCCCTCCAAAAAAGAAAAAAATTTAAAAAAATTTAAAAAACAAAAACTAAAACAAACCCCTGTTCCCTCTCCCCTCCCCCTGCTCACCACACCACCCCCTCCTGCTTACTGGCCTTGGCATTCCCCTACACTGGGGCAAACCCTTCAGCTCCTTGGGTCCTTTCTCTAGTTCCTTCATTGAGGACCCTGTACACTGTCCAATGGATGGCTGTGAGCCTTTAATTCTGTATTAGTTGGGTACTGTCAGAGCCTCTCAGGAGACAGTTATTTCAGGCTCCTGTCATCCAATACTTCCTGGCAAGCACAGTAGTGTCTAGATTTGATGATTAAATGTGGGAAGGATTCCCAGGTGGAACAATCTCTGAATTGTTTTTCCTTTTGTCTCTGCTCCATAGAGAGTCTCTGCAACTCCTTCCATGGATAATTTTGTTCCCCCTTTTAAGCCAGTTGTGGTGGCACATGCCATAGGATTTGTTGAAGGAGGCAGAGGCAGGAGGATCACGAGTTCAAGGCCAGCCTGGGGATTTTCTTGTGTTTGGCGTTTGAAATTGTGATTTTTCTTACATTTGATTTCGTTTTGATTTTAATTTCCTTGGATAATTTTCTAAACTCTTCATCCCCACCTCATTCTGGAAGCACAAGATAAAGCAGATACAAGTATGTTATAAAATGAAAAATATAGTTGTTTACTTTCTACAGTTATAATAAACAATACCTAAATCAAGATTACTAAAACATTGTAGTATCTTAGGAGATATAAATAACATTCATCTTAAAAGGGATATTACTATAATAAGGTGAAATATTGGAATGATTCAACAGAAGACAAATTTCTTAATTAGGAGTATATGCTATGAATAGTTATGAACAATAAAGCTTAAAAATACATGAAAGAAACAAAAATTTGTCTAAAAGAATAGATAGGAAAATCTCAAATCACAAATATGGATGTTCTACCTTTATAATTTGGAAAGGACTGGACTGAAATTTGAAAAATTATAAAATGATCTATTATGCCAAGCTAATATTTATTTAAAAATTCATCTTTCAGCTGAAAAATAAACATTGTATACAAGTATCTATTGAATATTCATCAAGTAAGTTATGTTTTATAAAACAAGACAAATCATAGTAAATTTAAAATGTCTTTAATTGTGTATTTTAGCATAAGGGAGATTAGATATTAACAATAGAATGACAAGGAAAAATTTCCCAAGTGTTTTTAAGTTAATCCCTCTTGAAAGAAGAAAACTGTAAGAGACATCAAGTACTATTCTGAATGGAATTAAAATACAATGTACTGGGGAAGGAAAGATGGCTCAGTCATTAGTAGTATCAAATGAGATATCTCACTGTCTACCTCTCTTCATTTCCCTCACAAGTCCTCCAACCTGTCCCACTTGTAACTTCATGTCCCTTTTCATGCTAGGTATGATAAACTTACATTTTAACTGCTTTGTGATGATGATTCTTTTACAATAATAGTTCTGGACAGTCTGTTGGATTCAGATCAGCTAGCTCAAGGATCACAGAAAGAAGGTAAATATTCATTATTCAGGCTGAGACTAGCACAAAGAAAATAGTTCACTGGGATTAAACTGTTCCTGGTTCTCCCAAGTGAGAATGTAATTTAACCAATCTCTTTGTGAATTCAAAAGGTATGTTGCTAGAGAATAGAATAATTCTTAGGGAAATGGCTTACTGTACTTTTACCTTAAGGTTAGAATAATCCATTAAGTTAAACCCAAAGTAAATGTAAGATATGTAACCATCAAGATCAAAAGAAGATGTTAGTAAAATAGAAACACAATTTAAGTTAATCTTTAAAAAAAATAGCAATCAATCAATAAACACCCAAGGCAAGTCCAATCAGCAAAAAGAGAGGTAAATTCAGAAAGTGTTCAGTAAGCAATAAGAATGAACCACCACTGCAGATGGTACATAAGAAGTCACAGAGTACTTAAGGAAAAGATAACAAAACATAAACAGATTCATGCATATATGAAGTTATTTTTAACAACAAAGATGATTTATTCACAAAAGACTTAGTTTTTTACAAAAGAAGGTAAGGATAATTATATATCCACATGGTAGAAAAAGAGTGAGAGAGACAGACATACATTCATGGAGACAGAGAGACAGAGAGACAGAGATTACTACAAACCTGACAATTTACTTGAACTTCTATTGAATTAATTAATATGTATGTGTGTGTGTGAGAGTGAAGCAGAGACAGAGAGAGACAGAAAGAAAGAGACACAGAGAGAAATAAAACTGTAAAATTCCTACAAGTAAACAGTGGAAATATTTAATCTTCTGTTTCACAAATATCTCTTAAATAAAAGACAAAGCAGGAAACAAATATAAAAATATGATAAATTAACCTTCTTTGCAATAAAACTTGTCTAGTCTTCAGAAGATGTTGCTAAGAGAATAAACACATGTCACCCACTGCAAGTAGATTTTATTGCAAGCAGAAAATTCACAGGCAACAAATTTGACTTCAGTAGATGATAAAGACTTTTTTTCAAAGCTCGTATTCAGAGGACCTATGCACCAGAACATCTACTTTTTCTGGGGTCTCTGACCAAGCTTCCAGAAGTTCCTTTACAATCTATACAGAGATCAATGCTGACACACTCCTGAAAGAATCCTTTAGCAGCTGTCAGACTACAGAAGACTGCCCCCTCCTTCTCTTTCATCTCCCTCATCCTATATTCTGTCTAGTCTCTTACTAGTCTTCCACATTCTGGCCACATTCTTACCCCATCTTCTGATTTCCCTTTTCTCAATTTGGTGAGACCCTCTTAGCCCCTTTTTGTGCCCTCCTTCCTAGCAGTTGAACTAACTGTGTTGGTGTCTGCTTTTTCATATTTTCTTTTTAGGGAGGATGTCATGTAGACCAGGCTGACCTTCAACTCCCCGTATCTACCTCCCAAGTCCTAGTATTACAGGCATGCTCCAACATGCCCAAATCTATGCCTCTTGTTGTCAGTGATGCTAGCTCTGTACAGCCCATTGTCTTCTGTGTGCGCACCTCATCATGGTTAATCTACAGCTCTCTGATTGTAGAAACAAGGGAAAAACATTTAACGCTCACTTCTTCAATTAATCTGAAGGAGTGTTCTCTGGATTTTAAGACTGTATTAAGCAGCCTGCTATTATCTCTAGACCTCCATTTCTCCCCCACCTCTCTGCAGACCTGCTGAATTTGAACCTTACATTTTAGTTGCCTTTCCCCCACCTACCTTCCCTACTCACTGAGTGCTCTGATGCACCCCACACTGCCCTGAGCAGTCTACTGTTCCTGTTGGAATTCCAGTCTCCACTCCTCTGCCTGCCTTCATCCAAACTGCAGATGCTAAAGCACACAGAGCTGCTAATCTGGAACCATACAGCCCAAGGAGGCCTGCCATAGCAGAACCATTGAGGTTAACCCTTCCCTCCACCAATACCTACCATAACAGGAACATCCAGGGGCCAAAGCCATCAATATGGTTAAAGGCCCTCAAAAGAATGAAAATTATAATCTTAAACTTTTCTCGGCCTTAATTTTAGTAATGGTTCTTAAACACTTTAACCTCCCTTATAGCCTACCACCAACTAGATGTAGTTGAGAAGAAAGGGTATTAGGATATGGGGGAAGTGGACCTATTTAGAAATTGTTCCTTTGGAGAAAATCTTATCTGGATTGTTAGGAAATCACTTCAGTTGACAGGTCAGCAGGAACAGCTTTAGTCACTCAAAAATACTTCACAAATATACAGTTCACAAACATAAGCAGTACAGGGCCAGTGTCAGGATAGCAGACATGAATCAGCAGCAGTGGTATGACCTAGCAGAGAGTGCTAAGACTCAGCTGAATCGGTATGAGTCAGTAGGAGAGACCAGTAACATCAGGAATACCAGGAGATCTGTGCCTCTATCAGTGAAGCAGAGATAACCATTGCAAAGCTAACAATGCAAGTAAGCCAAGCCTCTGTCACTGTCCATTGAATCTTATTTATAATCCCTCCACTCATCAAGGGAACTCCATTTGTCTTGCCTCACCATGTGAACCTGTCTTAGCATAACTGTACATGAGACTGTATCAACTGACATCACTCTGCCCATTGGCCCAAATCTGCAGAAGCACTAAGAAGCCTCAGGAACCTCTTGAGAAGTTTTTTGGTACTTTTCTCTGTGGACTCCCTCCCCTCAGCCCAGACTGTTTCAAAAGTGAAACAGTGCCAGGGACCCAGGACTGTGGATGCCCACCTGTGGAGCGAATCCCTGACTGCTGGAGATCAAAGACTGCTGACAACTAGCTCACCTCTGTTGAAATTGCCTTTGAAGTCCCTTCCTCTGTTCTCATGTTTATGTTAAGAGTTTGATTATTGTTGGTTTCGGTTTTGCCTTACTATAAAAACACTCTGCATCCAAAGTAAAACACACCTTGATAAAGTTTTTTTGGTGTCGTCTCTCTGTGTCTCTCCCACCCGCTTATCTCAACAGATTCTCAATAATCTCCAGTACGAGATCACCCATGAAGTGTGGGCTCTGCTGGCCGGACCCCCACATATCGCGCCTATGTGGACCTTGGACACGGGAGAAATTAATTGAGGGACCCCACCGCAGGATGCAGAGCTCTGGTTAATTAAGGAAGAAAGGATCCAAATGATTGTAGTCGTTTCCACGGTAAGATTTGGTTAACACTGACCAGGAATCCGTGTAAGGCTACAGGAATTCTAGGCAGGAACAAAGGTATTCACCTGATGCCTTAAGGGACCTAGGGGGATTTATCGGTGGTAGAAGAAGCATGGGTGCGGATATTTCTAAGACGGCTATTTCTAAGACGGTTTCCCTGAACGTGGGTAGGCTGCTTGAGGTTAAAGGGGTAAGGGATGACGTCAAATTCATGCCGGGATGCACAGCTAATGCTGGGTTTTGGTTGGCCAAGGTGCTGGGTCACAGCAGGTATTGCCGGGAGACGCAGCCAAAGGGCTGGGTTTACTGCCTTGGGGCCAAGTTATGAAGCTGTTTGACTCCAGTAATTGGAGGCAGCTTTTCCCCTGATATGATGGCTCGGGTTACAGGGCTGCGGGGAAACCATGAGGACAGAAACGGGTCATGGACAGGCTATAGTTCCCTGTGGTTATATGTTTTGTTTATGTGTATTTATGTGTGTATTATGTCGGATGAGTGATGATCTTTTTTTTTTATTTACATGTAAATTTCTCCATTCCTAGTTTCCCCTCCAAAAAACAAAGAAACAAACAAAAACAACCAAAACAAACCCCTGTTGCCTCCTACTTCCCCATGCCTGCCACCCCGCCCTCTCCCACTTTCTGGCCCTGGCATTCCCCTACACTGGGGCACAGAACTTTCACAGGGCCGAGGTCCTCTCCTCCTATTGATGATTGAATTTGCAATCCTCTACTATATACATGCTGCCTGAACAATCAGACCCCTCCATGTGCAGTCTTTGGTTGGTCGTTGAGACCCTGGGAGCTCTGAGGGTACTAGTTAGTTCATATTGTTGTTCATCCTAAGGGGCTGCAAACCCCTCAGCTCCATTGGTCCTTTCTCTAACTCCTTCACTGGGGACCCTGTACTCAGTTCGATGGATGGCTGTGAGCCTCTACATCTGTATTAGTCAGGTGCTGTCAGAGCCTCTCAGGAGATAGCTATACTTAGGCTGGCTTTCCCTTCCTTCAGTCCCTGCTCCATAGTTAATCTCTGCAACTCCTTCCATGGGTATTTGGTTCCCCCTTTTAAGAAGGAATGAAATGTCCAGCTTTTGAGAGTGATGGTCTTTTATGTTGTCAGGCATCCTTGTGTAAAGTACATGTGGCCAAAGATAGTGGCAGAGGCCCTGCCCTCTCTATACAGGGTGCACAGGGCAGTAGCTGGGGAGAACCGCTGCTACAGTGTGCACGCGGTCCTGCTACAGAGCACAGCGGGCAGACTGGCGGCGGCAGGCCAGCGCCTCTCCCGAGCTGCACCTTGAGTGAGCGGCTACACTGTGCCTGCCCAGACCCACTTCTCTTAGTGCACATGCTCTGGGACCAAGCGCGCGGCCCTCCCTCCGACTACATCTCCCAGGAGGCTTAGCGGTGGCTATGACAGTGCAGCATGCAGGGAGTCCAAGCACATGAATCCATGCCTACACAAGATTTCACAATTGCTTAGTGCCATCTAGGGGTGCAAATTTAAATTACAAGCTAATTTTCCTCAAAGACAATTCCATAGAGGTAAAACATTAAATTATAAGAACATTGGCTTACAAACATTCTAACCAAGAGGTATGTACACATATCTTTAATTCAATACTTATAGACAGAGATGAACCATTCTTATTCCAAATTAAAGCTGTTTGTTATAAATCATTCACAGCTTAGTTCTTATTTTTTGTTAGTAAGATTTTCATCTAGTTTCTAGCTAGTCCTAAGGGTATATATTCATTGATTTTCCAAATTATTAAACTCTGTTTTTATCGTTTCATCTATTACTAAAGGCTAGATTTAAGCTAATAAATAATAACAGGTAAGCTTAGTTTTCCTTTATTGAGAGCCCATCGAAGTTGATCAGTGGTCTTTGTCTCAAGAGAAACTAGAGGCAGCTTCGTTGCTAGTGCAAGAGCAATTGGAAGCAGGCCACCCGAGGGAATCAAATTCCCCATGGAACACGCCTATATTAAGAAGAAATCAGGTAAATGGAGATTGTTGCAAGATTTAAGGAAGGTTAATGAATCTATGATTTTAATGGGAGCATTACAGACTGGATTGCCATCTCCTATGGCAATTCCAAAAGGATTTTACAAAATAGTTATGGATTTAAAAGACTGCTTTTTTATAATTCCTTTGCACCCTGAGGATTGTGAGAGATTTGCTTTCAGTGTTCCATCTGTAAATTTTAAGAAACCTATGAAGAGGTATGAGTGGATTGTTCTTCCCCAAGGGATGGCAAACAGTCCTATGTTATGTCAGAAATTTGTGGCACAAGTAATAGAACCTGTAAGGAAGAAATGGCCACTGATTTACATCGCCCATTACACAGATGATGTCTTGATTGCTGGGGAAATTCCCCAAGACATATTTTCATGTTATAAAGATTTACAAATTGCTTTTAATGAGAGGGGGTTACAAATTGCCCCAGAAAAG
>NW_022196913.1:5566651-5598393 GCF_008632895.1 Mastomys coucha
CTTAGAGGTAATTCTGATCCGAATTCTCCTAGATCCTTAACTAAAGAAGGGATATCTGCTTTACAGCAAATAGGAAAGGCTATTGAGAATCAATTTATTACTTACTTTACCTTTGCATTTATTAGTTTTCAATACTAGTCATGCCCCTACAGCATTGTTGTGGCAAAAGACACCTATTGTGTGGATCCATTCAAGGATGTCTCCTAAATATAATATTGTGCCATATTATGAAGCTGTTGCCCAGATAATTATGCTTGGTAGGAAACAAGCATTATCTTATTTTGGCAAGGAGCCAGATGTTATCATTCAACCCTTTATGTTACAGCAAGACTCCTGGCTTAAACAACATAGTACAGATTGGCTGCTGGCTCAAATTGGATTTCAGGGAACTATAGAAAATTATTATCCCCAGGACAAATTAATAAAGTTTTTAAATGTGCATGAAGTAATTTTACGAAAGGTAACGGCTTGGAAGCCAATAGACATTGCCCTTGTGGTATTTACTGATGGCACATCTAAGGAAAGAGCTGGATATTTCATTAATGGTCAACAGGTGCTTATAAATCTCCTGGTCTTTCTGCTCAATTGGCTGAATTAACAGCAGTTTTAAAGGTCTTTGAAGCTGTGCCTGATGCATTTAATTTATGCACCGACAGCTTCTATATCTTCAATTGTTTACCACTGCTTGAAACTGTGGGCAGTTTTAAGCTAGACAAGCCAGCAGGAATTCTATTTGCTGAGTTACAAAATATTCTTGCACACAAAAATCAATTCTATATTGGTCATATTCGGGCTCATTCTGGCCTGCCAGGACCATTAGCCAGAGGCAATGACCTCATTGACAGAGCTCTTATAGGAGAGATTTTAGTTTCAGATCCTATGGCCTTAGCTAAATGGGATCATGATAATTTCCATTTATCCAGCCAGACTCTGAGGCTCAAACATAAAATTTCCAGAGAACAAGCAAGAATGATTGTTAGACAGTGCCCTAAGTGTGTCATTTTATCCCCAGTCCCACATTTGGGGGTAAACCCAAGAGGACTGATACCTAATAGTATCTGGCAAATGGATATAACACATTATGCAGAATTTGGAAAGCTTAAATATATACATGTCTGCATTGATACTTGTTCAGGATTTATATTTGCTTCCCTGCAAACAGGAGAAGCCTCTAAAAATGTTATTGACCATTGTTTACAAGCATTCAGTGTTATGGGTTTGCCCAAAACAATTAAAACGGATAATGGGCCTTCTTACACTGGTAAAAATTTTACTTCTTTTTGCAAACATTTTGGCATCTTTCATAAGACTGGCATCACATATAATCCTATGGGACAGGGTATTGTTGAATGTGCTCATCGCACGATTAAAAATTGACTTTTCAAGACCAAGGGAGGGAATCTTTTCCCCAGAGGTCTCCAAATGCGCATCTTGCTTTTGTCCTTTTCATTTTGAACTTTCTGCAGACCGATGTTAAAAGTCGATCTGCAGCAGACCATTGGCATCTTGAATCCATTAATTCTCATGCTATGGTGCGTTGGAGAGACCTGCTCACCAATGCATGGCATGGCTCAGACCCTGTGTTGGTTTGGGGCAGAGGCTCTGTCTGCATTTTTTCCCAAAGAGAGGAGGAGACACAGTGGCTCCCAGAGAGATTGGAAAGCCAGATTGATTCAGAGCAGCTGCTGTCCTAGCAGGAAATCTCAGAAAGTTTTTTCCTCTTTTCTTTTGTTTTCTTTTGTTCTAAAGCTGACAGGCTTTTTCCTGCCAGTTTTGAACGTGTTTTTCCCGTTTGATTGGGAAATTTGCTTACTCCTGATAAAGCAGAAGCAAGTAAACTATGGTTCACCCAGAGCAAAGTTTCATTATCATTTCAATGTTTACATTCTGAGAGCAGGCGACATCATGAAGTCACTGGCATACCACCAAGATTCCAGCATTTCAAAGATTAATGTGAGCACCGGAGTCAGCAAAGGACTAATTTGCATTATCTTGAGACCTGTTCCCTAGGCAACCAACTCCAGAGCCCTAGCGGAAGATTTGCAACTCAACAAAGGACTGTTTCCAGCCCCGCCTCTCGGCTCCAGCCCTCCCATTTTGGCGTCAGGCTGTCAGAAGTTCGTCAACTGCTTTCAGAGAATCGTAGTAGCTTCTGGACTTTGCAGGTGTTAATAGGTACAACTTGACATTTTGTATGGATGGGTGGTGCAGAAAGTAGTGCTCTCTCTATTGGTGAAGTTAACCCAGGCAAGCACATGCCCAGTGGCTGTCTGTGATAAAGACATGTTATAAACCCGATTTTCGTTGTGCAAAATTTGCCTGAAAGGATGGAGTCAGAGAAAGAGAAGCTCAACGCACCATGATGATTCCCATGCAAATGTGTCAAGTCCATGTCCTTTACCCTGCATTTGTTTTTTAAATGAGAGAGGGTGAAATGTGGACTCCCTCCCCTCAGCCCAGACAGTTTCGAAAGTGAAACAGTGCCAATGACCTGGGACTGTGGATGCCCATCTGTGGAGCGAATCCCTGACTGCTGGAGATCAAAGACTGCTGACAACAAGCTCACCTCTGTCGGAATTGCCTTTGAAGTCCCTTCCTCCGGTCTCATGTTTATGTTAAGAGTTTGATTATTGTTGGTTTCTGTTTTGCCTTACTATAAAAACACTCTGCACCCAAAGTAAAACACGCCTTGATAAAGTTTTCTTGGTGTCGTCTCTCTGTGTCTCTCTCACCCGCTTATCTCAACAGGTTCTCAATAATCTCCAGTACGAGATCACCCATGAAGTGTGGGCTCTACTGGCCGGACCCCCACATTTCTTTCTACAGAATCAGGACAAACAGTGTTCAACAATGCAGGTAAAGCAAACCAATACATGTGCGTCCTTGGTGAAGATTCCTTTATCGTGAGTTTTTCTCAGAAACTTGCTTTAGCAAAATATCCTTTCACTTGTGTCTGCTTCAGCAAAACATTTCTTGAAGTGCCTAACTTTCTAATGAAACCACAAGTTTTCACCTCACACAATCAACAAAAGCCAGGGCAATATGACAGCTTCAGAGAACTGCTACCTTCCTACAGCAAGCACAACCAAAACACAAGAAAATGAGCTTAAACCCAATCTTATGAAGATGATGGAGGCCTTCAAGGAGAAAATGAATAAATCCATTAAAGAAATACAGGAAAATACAATCAAACAGAAAGAGGCCTTTAAAGAGGAAACAAGTAAATAACTTAAATATATACAGAAAAATGCAATTCATTAGGTAAAGAAAATAAATAAAACTGTGCAAGACCTGAAAATGGAAACAGAAGCAATAAAATACAAACTGATGGAATCCTGGAGATGGAAAACCTAGTGAAGAGAACAGAAACAACAGATGCAAGCATCACCAACAGGATACCAGAGAGAGAAGAGAGAATCTCAGGGGAAGAAGATACAATAGAAGAAATTGATACCTAAGTCAAAAAAAATTTAATTCTAAAAAATTCCTGACACAAAACATCTAGGAAATCTGGGATGCAATGAAAAGACCTAACCAATGAATAACAGGAATGCAAGAATGTAAAGAGTCACACCTCCAAGGCCTAGAAAATATTTTCAACAAAATCAAAGAAGAAAAATTTCAAAATATGCAAGAAACTTATAGAATACCAATTAGATTAAACCAGAAAAGGAAACCATCCCTCCACATAATAATCAAAACACAAAATCTACAGAACAAAGAAGGAATATTGAAATTGGCAAGGGGAAATAGCCAGGTAATGTACAAAGGCAGACCTATCAGAATTATACCTGGCTTCTCAACAGAGACTTTAAAAGCTTGAAGGGCCCTGATGTATATCTTACAACCACTAAAATGCCATAGGAGCTAACCTAGAGTACTATAACCAACAAAACTCTCAATCACCCTAGATGGAGAAAACAAGATATTTCAAGACAAATCCAAATTCAATAATATCTATCCACAAATCCAGCCCTACAGAAAATACTAGAAGGAAAACTCCAACCGAAGGAGCTTAACAGCATCCATGAATACACAGGAAATAAGTAATTATATACTGAAAAATAAGGGAAGCACACACACATACACACACATGAGAGAGAGAGAGAGAGAGACAGACAGACAGAGACAGAGACAGAGACAGACAGAGACAGAGACAGAGACAGAGACACACCACCAACATCAAAATATGAATTTACGATCTGGTTAATCAATAGCTCAAAAATCAATGGACTCAATTCTCCAATAAAAAGACAGAGGCTAATAGAAACAGAAGGAACACTACCCAAATCATTCTATGAAGCCACAGTTATGCTGTGTATTCTCCCTTGGAGATAGAACAGTTTCTGTCTAATCAGGAACTTGTCACAATTTCCTTTCATAGAGGAATTTATAAGAGGTTTTTTTCTATTTCTATCATGTTTAATGTACCAAATAGATTTTAAAAGCTGTTTGAATGCATATTACTATTAGCTTCAGAAGATATCATGTGCATTTAAGAGGCCTTTAACTATTATAAATTATTTTGATGACTTAAAAATGTCAATACAGAGTTGTATGTTTTAAAATAAATTTTATTAGTTTAATTAAAAAAGAAAAAAAGAGAGGCTAACAGAATGGATTTGAAAACAGAATCCATTGTTCTGCTGCATACAAGAAACACATGTTAGCAAGAAAGATGGATATTCCTCAGTCTTAGGGCTAGAAAAAAATTTACAAGCAAACAGACACAAGAAGCAAGCTGAAGTAGCCATTCTAATATCTAATAGAATACACTTTCAACCAAGATTAGTCCAAAGAGAAAAAAAAAGAGTGTTTCATACTTATCAAATAAAAAATATTCCAAGATGGTATTGCAGTTCTGAAATCCTTTCCCTAAATACAAGGGTACCCACATTTGTAAAAGAACCACTGCTAAAGCTTAAATCATACATTGAACCCTCCACATTAATAGTGGGAACTTCATCACCCCATTTTTACCAATGGATAGATCATCAATTCAGAAACTAAACATAGAAATAATGAAACTAACAGAAATTATGAATCAAATGGACCTAGTAGATATCTGTACAGTATTTCACACAAACCCAAAAGAATATACCTTCTTCTCTGTACCTTCTCCAAAATTGACCATATAGTTGGTCACAAAGCAAGCCTCAACAGATACAAGAAAATTGAGCTAATACCTTGTATCTTACCAGAACACCATGAATTAAAGCTGGAAAGCAAAAATCACCAGAAAGCCTACACACTCATGGAAACTGAAAAAACTATCTACTAAATAATCTCTGGATCAGGGAAGAATAAAGAAAGAAGTTAAAGATTTTCTAGAATTCAATGAAAATGAAGCATGACATATCCAAATTTTTGAAACACTATTGAAAGCAGTGCTAAGAAGAAAAGTTAATAGCACTAAGTGTCTCCACAGAAATTCGAGAGTTCTTGTATCAGCAATTTAAAAATGCACTGGAAACCTCTAGGAAAAAAGAAGCAAACACAACTAAGAGGAGGAGAAGACAGGAAAAAGCCAACATCAGGGCTAAAATCAATCAGTTAGAAACAAAGAAAACAGTACAAAGAATCAACAAAATCAACAAGATAGACAAATCCCTCACTAAACCAACCAAAAGACAGGGGAAAAGAATCCAAATAAACAAAATCAGAAATTAAAAGGGAGAGATAACAACAGACATAGAGGGAATTCAAAGAATCATTAAGTCTTAAACCAAAAGGCTGTACTCCACAGAATTGGAAAATCTTAACACAGTGGGTGATTTTCTAGATAGAAACCACTTTCTTTCTTTTTTTATTTCTTTTTTATTTTATTAGACATTTTCTTTATTTACATGTCATATGATTTCCCCTTTCCCAGTTTCTCCTCCAAAAACAAAAACAAAAAACAAGAACAAACCCCTGTTCCCTTCCCCCTCCCCGTCTAACCACTTTCCCACTTTCTAAAGTTAAATCTAGATCAAGTAACCTATTTAAACAATCCTGTAACCCTTAAAGAAATAGAACCAGTCACACTCATCAAAAGTCTTTCAACCAAAAAAAAAAAAAGCCATGGGCCAGATTTTAGTGCAGAATTCTACCACAGTTTCAAAGAAGAGCTAATACATTAGCATCACTAAATTAATACATTACTTCTTAAACTATCCCACAAAATAGAAACAGAAGAAACACTGTCAAACTCATTCCATAAAGCATCGGTCAAGACTCAACAAACATATCGAACTCCAGACGAATTTTACTTATGAACTTTGTTTCAAAAATAGTCAATAAAATACTCATAAAACAAATCCAGGAACACATCAAAAAATCATCCATCATGATCAAATGGGCTTTATCCACTGGATGCAGGGACAGTTCAACATATGAAAATCCATCAATGTAATCTACATATAAACAAACAAAGAAAAAAATAACATGATCATCTCATTAGATGCTGCAAAGGCCTTCAACAATATCCAACACCTTTTCATGTTGAGCATATTAGAGAGATCAGGGATACAAGGCACATAACTAAACAGAATAAAAGCAATATACAGCAAACCAATAGCCAACATAAAACTAAATGGAGAGAAGCTTAAAGCAATTTCTCTAAACTCAGGGAGAAGGAAAGGCTGCCAGCTCTTTCAATATCTATTCAATATATTAGTTGAAGTTTCAGTTGGAGCAATAAGACAACTATAAAAGATCAAAAGGATACAAACTGGAAAGGAAGAAGTCAAAGTATCCTTATTCATGGATGATCAGACAGTATACATAAGCAATCCTCAAAACTCTACCAGAGAACTCATATATCTGATAAACACCTTCAGCAAAGTGACTAGATACAAAATTAATGCAAAGAAATCAATAGTCTTTCTTTATATAAATAATATGCAGGCCAAGAAATAAAATAGGGAAACAATAGCCTTTCCAATAGCCAGAAATAATATAAAATATCTTGGTATAACATTAACTAAGAAAGTGAAAGATTTGTATGACAAGAACTTCAGTCACTGAAGAAAGAAATTGAAGGAGATACCAGAAGATAGAAAGATCTCCCTTGCTCATGCATAACATAGTTAAAATGACAATCTTACCACAAGCAATCTACAGATTCAATACAATCCCCATCAAAATTCATCACAATTTTTATAGACCTTGAAAGTCAATTCTCAACATCCTATGGAAAAACAAAACACCCAGGATGACCAAAATAATCCTGAATAATAAAAACTATGGAAGGAATCACAACCCCTTACCTCAAGCTATACTACAGAGCAGCATGAATAAAAAGTTCATGAGACTGGTGCAGAAACAGATAAATTGCTCAATAGAATCCAATCAAAGACCCAGAAATGAATCCACACCTATGGGGACTTGACCTTTGATAAAAAAAAAAAAAAAAAAAAGACATAACAATACACTGAAAAAAAAAAGCATCTTCAACAAATGGTGCTGATCTACCTGGATGTCTACATGTAGAAGAATGAAAATAGATCCATATTTATCACCCTGCACAAACCACAAGTTCAAGTAGATCAAGGAACTCAACACAAAACAGGATGCACTAAATCTAAGAGATGAGAAAGTAGGAAATAGCTTTGAACACATTGGTACAGGAGACAATTTTCTGAAGAGAACACCAATTTCTCAGGCTCTTCAGATCAGCAATTGATAAATGGGACCTCATGATGCTACAAAGACTCTGTAAGTCAAAACCTACTGCCAGTAGGACAAAGTGTTAGTCTGCAGATCAGGAGAGGATCCTCACCAACCTTGCACCTGACAGAGGGCTAGTTATCAAAAAATTACAAAGAACTCAAGAAGTTAGATATCAACAACACAAATAACTCAATTTATAAATAACAAGATACAGAGCTGAACAGAAAATTCTCAACAGAGGCATCTCAAATGTCCAAGAAGCACTTAAAGAAATGCATACTTAGCAAAGGATGGCTTTGCCATGCATCAATGGGAGGAGAGGTCTTTAGTCCTATGAAGGATCAATAGATGCCCCAGTGTAGGAGAATCAAGGGTGGGGAGGTAGGAGTGGGTGGGGAGGTGGAAAAACATTCTCATAGAAGCAGGGAGAAGGAGGATAGGATAGGGTGTTTCCTGGAGGTAGGGGGACTGGGAAGGGGGATAACATTTGAAATGTAAATGAAGAAAATATCCAATACAAAAGAAAAAACTCATCAAGGAAATCTTAGTCATCAAGGAAATGCAAATCAAAGCGACTCTGATACTCTGTGTTACACCCATCAAAATGACTATGATAAAATTTCGAGTGACAGCACATGTTGCTGAGGATATGGAACAAGGGAATACTCCTTCATGACTTATAGTAGTGCAAACTTATACAAGCACTTTGGAAATCAGTTTGGTGGTTTCTCAGAAAACTGGGAGTAGTTCTACCTCATGGTCCAGCTATACAACTCCTGGGCATATACCCAAAAGATGCTCCACCATCCCACAAAGACAATTGCTCAACTATGTTTGTAGAAGCCTTATTTGTTATAGGCTGAAACTGGAAACAACCTAGATGTCCCTCAACTGACAAATAGATAAAGAAAATGTGATACATATGTGTAATGGAATATTATTCCTCTATTAAAAAAAAACTTAATGAATTTTGCAAGCAAATGAATGGAAGTTGAGAATATCATCTTGAGTGAGGTAACCCAGAGCCAAAAGTACATGCATGGTATGTACTTGATAATAAGTACTTGCTTTATATCCTTATAAAATACAGGATACCCATGCTAAGCTCCACAGACCCAAAGAAGCTAAACAAGAAAGACCACACAAGTAAGGATGCTTGAATCTCACTTAGAAAGGGGAATAAAATAGTCATAAGAGGCAGATGGAGGGAGGGAAGTGGTAGGAGAGGGAATGGGGAGGGTAATAAGATACCATCAGGATCAGGTTTTGGAAGGGACAAAAGAGATGGCCAAATGGCCATGAGAATCAGTAGAAACCTGCAACTGACAGGGTGGGAAGCTGGAGGGCACCTCCAAGACATGACAGAGACCTATGATAAGGGAGGCACTCAGAAATCAATGAGGGTGGCCTTATCTGTGACTCACAGCATTGGAGATACGGAAGTACTGATGAGGCTTTCTTCTGTAGCCAGGCAGGAACCCCAGTAGGGACATAGGGACACCAACCCATCTAGAAAACTTTTAACCCTAAATATATCCTGTCCACAAGTAATGCAGGAATGGCAGATGGAAAAGAGACTGAAATAATGGCTAATCAATAACAGGCCCAACTTGAAACCTATCCCATGGTCAAGCACCAATCCCTGCCACTATTAATGATACCCAGTTATCTGTGCATGTCTAGTATGGCTTTCCTCTAAGAGGCTCTACCCAGCAGCTGATTCAGATAGATGCAGACATTCACAGCAAAACAGTGGATAGAGCTTGGGGACTCTTATAGAAAAATAGGAGGAAGGGTTGTAGGCCTTGAAAGGAATATGGACTTCACAGGAAGAACAACAGAGTCAACTAACCTGGATGCTTGGAACTCTCAGAAAATGAACCAGCAAACGAATAGTATACACAGGCTGGACCTAGGCTTCCTAGGACATATGTAGCACATGCACAGCTTGGTTTTCATATGGTTCCCAAATAACTGGAGCAGGGGCTATCCCAAAAGCTGTTGCCTATATGTGGGATATATTGTTCTATATAGCTGGGCTGCCTTGTCTGGCCTCAGTGGCAGAGAGGCTATGTTTAGTCACACAGAGACTTGTTGTGCCAAGGTAGGGGGATACCCAGGGGAACCACTTCCCTAGAGGAGGCAAGGTAGGGTGAAGGTTTATGGTAGGGAGTGACCAGGAGGGGGACATTGTGTGGGATGTAAAATTTATAATAATAATAATAATAATAATAATAATAATAATAATAATAATAATAATAATAAGAAGAAGAAGAAGAAGAAGAAGAAGAATCTATGGAGAAGCCCATCTTAAAAGTCAAATATATTTTTGCTTTGATATTCTAGCTATGCCATTCTTTTAAAATATTAAATCTGATCTCATAATTAAAATATGTTTAAAATTACAAATAATTGTAGTTTTAAAAATTCAAATTTACTTAAAAACTTATCTGTCATTCATTTTCCCTCAAGTTCTTCAATCTAAATAAACATAACATTGGTCACATGTGTACTAATCTCAAATGCAGACACTTTCTCAACCTCCTTTAAATATTTCATGTACTCAAATTTTTAGAGTAAGTTCTACAAATGATTTCTTTTTGGCATTTCAAAGGTTTATAAAAACTGTAATGTGCTTACAGTCAATGTGTGAAAGGCAAAGGTCTCACTCTAGCCTGTAGTATGCTTAAATTAATGTGCTAACTATAGAATGTGTTAAATTAAAATTAATTTGATTGTGACCTTACTGCATAGAAGGACTTTGGTGAGCATAATTTGAAAGCTTTCTTAGAAAACTTGTTTTGTGCTAGATGGAACTGATTCCTTTTTATCCTCTGAGACTATTCCTCTACAGAAAGCAAAGTCCTTCATAATTATTTCAGGGCCTTCACAACTACTTTAGATGCAGTATTAAATGTTCAATTTATTTTTCATAAATATGGATGACTATAGTAGTATTTCTTCCACTAAAAGTATATTTTCAAAGATAAAATCAAAGACTGTTCTTCTCCTCTTCATCTTTTCTTCTCCCTTAAGTTTCCTTCACATTTGGCACAATATAAAAATCCAATAAAGGCTGCTTGAAAATAATAATTCCCAGCCTCTACAATGCTCCAAACTTTAATTTCCCAAGTTAACAAAACTTGTAGAAAGTTAATGAAGAAAAAATAATAATCACCATTTACAGAATACTGGGTTTGGATAAGATGAGAGTCTGCGATGGAGTCAATTATAAGCATTTTTTCCTACTTAATCATTATTGTTACACAAATAAGCAGTTATTCTCACATGTAAAGGAGAAACAACAATCTTTACCTAAAATTTCCAAGGTCACAGTTGGCAATAGAGATGGCAGTAACTACTCCTAATATTTCAGGGTACAGAACTAGCTAAGAGAGACCAAGTTCTTGTTCTGTTTTCTCTCTCCTTTCAATAGCCACAATTTGTTGTCTTTCCATACAGTCAATCATGATTAGTCTTAAGAGGCTGAAGAATAACACCAAACTGTCATATACACCTGATCTGTATTTCGTGCATTTTTTTTCCATTCTGAACATTTATGGGTTGTGGGTGTGGGTGTTTATGTCCCAATCATCTTCCTTACTCAACTTGACAAAGTCTAGTGTCATGCATGAGTGCCATTTCCAGCATTGTGTAGTCCTAGAGAGCTGAAAGTGGTGATGTATAAATGAAGAAAAGGCAGAAACACTTAGAGTCAAGTTGGGGTCAAGTGGGATGTACTAACTCTGATGGAAGACATCTGCTATTCAGTTCAGAAAGCCATCCTGATCATTATTTACAGCACAAGGAAGAGAAGTTATCAGCTTTTGTGGGAGATCTCTGTAGGGCAATAGTCTAAGGCTGGAGAATCCAGAAGAAGGGGGATGTGATCCATAGTTTCTACGTAAGAGGTTTTAGTCAAAGGCCAATTGCTTTTCAGCATTTATACTTGGATCAGAAGCTTTGCCATTCCACCAAACCTCACCTAAGGAAGGGTTTGCCATTTCCATGGAACTGAGGCATTGAGACCCTTGACATGGCCATGCACATGTCAACAGCACACATTTACTCAGCACCATCTCCATTTCCACATGGGAGGAACGCCTCCACTGATGGGTTACCTAGATCAGACTGACCTTTTTATTTGTCTGTGGGTGATTTTCTTGATTGGTGTTTGAGGTAGGTTGGCCGAGTCCTCTTTGAATGGTACAATCTTTAGGGAAGTAGGAGTGATTGCTAAGAAAGTTAGCTGAGTATAAGCCAGCTCATGAGTGGAGCCATCAAACTGAATTCCATGTTTTCTGCTTCAAGTTCCTGTCTGAGTGCTTCCCCTGACTCCTGCAAATGACGCACCATGTCCTGAAAATATAAATCAAGGGAGTCCTTAAAAAAATAGTCCTTTCTTCTCTATGTTGTCTTTAGTCATGGTATTGTTTATAAGAATGTTTTTTGATTTGGTTTGGTTTTTAGATATAACATCACACAATCAGACACACACACACACACAAACACAGACACAGACACACCTAGACATACACACACACAAACAACAACAAAAACCATCCCCATTTTCATTAGAAATAATATTTCAAAATCTAAAGGGGATACTTTAGAAGTTTAAAAATCATCTGTGAATTGTTCTTTTTAGGGGACTTCTCAGGGTTCCATATACATTGACAATAAACTAGTATACAGATATACATTTTAAACAAAAGTTAAATAAATTATCCTGTTTTCAAAAGTGGCTCCTAAGCAATATTTATATTTGTATAAGGAAGTTGATGGTAGCAGGACAAGAGAGAGTTATGCAATAGTTGAGTTTCTCTTAGTTTAGTTAATCCATTGAACAGGTGTTACCTTCTACACAAAAGCAAAATTTGTACTGAGACTCCTGTGACCCTCCCAAGATTACAAAGCCATCCCATCCCAAATATCATTCTTTTCTCTTGAAGCCTTTAAGATTTATTGCACAGATAAACTTTATATATACATAATTATGTTATTTTTTGAAAGGTCTCTGTATTTCTAAGTTTTAATCTTAAACCTTGGGTTCATGCATTCCAGCTCCCTACCCTAGAAGAAGACTTCTCCAAAAAACCTAAATAGGAAATATTGGCTTGATCTGTTTTCTTCTATTTTCTCCCCATTCAAATGTGGCATGTTTTACCTTATTAACATTCATATGCTTTGAATTCAATAACTTAAAAATAATTTAGAGTTTATTTTATCCAGTCTTACCATGAATTAATTAAGCCTGTCTAGTAATGTCCTATCTTGATCCTCAATTAGCACAGTACAATTCCCATGGGGGTTGACAAATGCATACCACAGTTTACATTCTTCTGGCTTTTAGTATTGGATGGGATGTTTGTTTTATTCATTCACTATTAATATTTATAGATATATGAAATGCCTGCTGCTTCCCAGATATTGTTCTTACACCTGAGGCATATCAGCTAGAAAAAATGTTGATATATTCTCTCTTCATAGAGGTTAAAATGTTACACATTTCATCAGAAAATTAAGAAATAATAATAATAATAATAATAATAATAATAATAATAATAATGCAAAGGAAATAAAGATTGATAGGAGTGAGGTTACCATTTATTAAGTTTACTATTTGCATTTGAGTAAAGACTGAATTTGAGGAGATAGCTAACTAGGTATACTTAAGAAAAAGAACTGAGGGCAGAAAGGCTGACTTTAATATTAGGGGCATGTATGTTAAGAATAGATAGGGTTGGAAGAGAAAGGCTCTACAAGAGGAGTCTCTTCCAGTATCTGCTGGGTCACTGTAATGACCTCGGCTGATTGTCTAGCAAGCCACTGGATCATCTATGAAGAAGTGACAAAATACAGGTAACTTGTCATCCCTTCCTACCAATGATCTGGGGAAGAATTATCAGAGTATAACCAAGAGCTGGAACTCACTAATGTTCCATAGGAGTTTTCAGGATGATTCAAAGTGTGTTGTATCCATTGCCTTGAGAGGCATCCTCCAAATTTCTGATGCAGATCAGAGTATTAAGCAAAGAATTTTGTGAAAAAAGATGAAAGAGACAAGTTAAGAAACATTTTTCAAGAGACATTAGTGTTTTCACTGAGTAAAGGATGTCTCTAGAGATGTACAAAGGGGAGGAGAAGTGGGCGTGTGGAGACAGCAGAGGGAAGATGCTATCCAGAGCTATGAAAACAGTAAGTATGGGTGACACAAATGAAACAACCATGCTAACATGTTGAGTTCACACCAACCCCACAACTCTGGAAATCGGGCAAGAGTGTCTGTAACGACCACGAAAGTTTTCTAAGTTGTGAAACTGCCTATCACATGCAAATACAGTTAGTTCAACATTATCAGATTTCCATGTACTAATTTATCATTGTATTCCAATAATACACTAACGAAAGCCAGTTACCTATTCATGGGCACACAGGCTGATTCCATAACCAAGATATTATGAATAGTGCTGCAGATTAGGTGTGTGTGCATCCATGGGGTATATTGTATTAGGTGCCTTCAGGTATATGTACCTGAGAGTATAGCATAAGACTTCATAAAGATACTTTTAGTTTCTGAGGGAACCTTGGTATTGATTTTTATAGTGGACTCACTAAATTACACTTTCACCAACAGTCTCTGTGGCTTCCCTTTTCTTACATCCACCCAATGATTTGTTTTTAATATTTTTTGTTAAAGATAATCTGATAGGGATGATATGAGGTCTCAACATATCTTTATTTTGTTTCTTCCAAAATGAACCATATTTAATATTTATATGCTTATTAGCTATTTGTATATATTTACGAGGTGTGTCTGTTCTTTAGTATATTTGTTCATATTACTATTTAAATAGTTCCTTTGTATTTACTTTTGTAACCTCTTTATTCAGTGTATATTAGGTGAGTAGCTAGCAAACGTTCGACCATACCATTCCATAGGCAGCTCTTTAGATTTCTTAGTTCTGTTCTTCTAAGTAATCACTTAATTTTTCATATAGGAATTCATGACTCTAAAGATCCATCTAAAAGTCATGTATACTGTAGCCCACAGTTCTTTTATGGTGTGAGTGTGTGTGTATGTGTGTGTATATGTGTGTATGTGTGTATGTGTACGTGTGTGTGTATGTGTGTGTGTATATGTGTCTGTATGTGTGTATATATGTGTGTGTATGTGTGTGTATGTGTGTGTACGTGTGTGTATGTGTGTATATGTGTGTATGTGTGTGTACGTGTGTGTATGTGTGTATATATGTGTGCATGTGCGTGTACGTATGTGTGTGTATGTGTGTATGTGAGTGTGTATATGTGTGTACATGTGTGTATGTATGTGTATGTGTGTGTATGTGTGTGTACGTGTGTGTGTACGTGTGTGTATGTGTGTATATGTGTGTGTGTATGTATATGTATGTGTATGTGTGTATGTGTGTGCGTATGTGTGTGTATGTGTGTATGTGTGTGTATGTGTGTGTAAATGTGTGTGTACATGTGTGTATGTGTGTGTATGTGTGTGTTTATGTGTGTATGCATGTGTGTGTACGTATGTGTGTGTATATGTGTGTGTATGTGTGTGTGTATGTGTGTGTATGTGTGTGCGTATGTGTGTGTATGTGTGTATGCTTGTGTAAATGTGTGTGTATGTGAGTGTGTATGTGTGTGTTTATGTGTGTGTGCATGTGTGTGTACGTATGTGTGTGTATATGTGTGTGTATGTGTGTGTATGTGTATGTGTGTGTATGTGTGTGTATGTGTGTGTATGTGTGTGCATATGTGTGTGTATGTGTGTATGTTTGTGTAAATGTGTGTGTATGTGAGTGTGTATGTATATGTGTATATGTGTGTGTATGTGTGTGTGTGTGGGTGTGTATGTGTGTGTATGTGTGTGTGTATGTGTGTGTATGTGTGTGTAAATGTGTGTGTGTATGTGTGTGTATGTGTATCTGTATGTGTGTGTATGTGTGTGTATGTGTGTGTGTATGTGTGTGTATGTGGGTGTACATATGTGTGTGTATGTGTGTATGTGTGTATACGTGTGTGCGTACGTGTGTGTGTACGTGTGTGTATGTGTGTGTATGTGTGTGTATGTGTGTGTATATGTGTATGTGTATGTGTGTGTGGGTGTGTATGTGTGTGTATGTGTGTGTATGTGTGTGTGTGTGTATGTGTGTGTATGTGTGTGTTTCTCATTCAATTCTAGAAGTTGTAGTTTTGTGACCCCTTCATCTTTTAATTCTGTGTTGTTTAGTGCCTGTGAAATTGCATATTTTATGCAGTTTTTCTTGTTATTTCTAGTTTTATTATCCCATTGTAATGAGATAGAATACAAGAAATAATTGCAACTTTCCTGTGTTAAGATTTTCTTTGTGCCCTGATATGTGGTCAGTTTTAGAGAAAGTTCCATAGGCTGCTGAGAAGAATGTATATTCTACAGAGGTGGAGTGAAATGTTCTATAAATGTCTGTTAAATCTATTTGTTCTATAGTGTTATTTAACTTATTTAATGGTGGTATTTATTTGTTTTTTTTTTCTTTTTTTCTTTTTTTCTTTTTTCTTTTTAGAGGGCGGAGTGTGGTTCTGGATTTCCAGTGTATTGGTGAAAGCTTGGAACTAAAGGTAATCCTTATTATTGTGTTGAAATAACTCTGTGCATTTACATCCAGTAGTATTTTATGCAATTTAGTCTGCTGATGTTTGGTGTATCTATTTTTTAAGTGATACTCTTACATGTACACCTAATAACTCTTCCTCAAATTAATGACCTCTTTTATACTAATTATTATTGAATATATATATGTATTTTCATATAGATATATACTATTCAATATGACTTGCTCTCTTAATCAATGTGAACTGACTTGCTGCTTTAGTAGGATTTTAGCACAGGTAATACTGTTTCCTAGCTTCATTTGCTTCAAGTGTGTGTTTGGTCCTTTTACTCTCTGGCAGTGTTTGCCTTTATCAGTGCTGTGTGCTTCTGACAGGCAGCAGGTATTCAAACCATATTTTAAACCAAGTTCCTATGCTGTGTCTTTCCATTGGAGAATTGGGGTCACTACTCTTTTAAATTATTGTTGAAGGTTATGTATTGCTTTCTACCCTTTGTTCGTCTTGTGTTACTCATTACTTTTCTAATGTGTATTTACTTCTTCACTGTTACATTGCAAACATTCTCTCCTGTGGACACAGAGGGCTTGTCTTTCATTTCACTGTGTATGGTTCTTTCAAATGACTTCTATAGAGCCAGCTTTGTGCTCATGGATTTCTTTACTTTGCAATTATTCTGATAAGGTTTGAAAGGCATCCTTCTTGGCCATGCTGGCTTCTGTAAGGAAACCCACCTTTGTTATAGAAGCTTTACCTATTCACAAGATGTGGTTTTGATTTTATTTTTCCATCCCTTGCTCTATACATATTGCAGTGAATCTTAACTGTAATATAACACCAGGGATTCATTTTCCTATTAAATTTGTGTGGCATTCCAAATTCCTCTCCTACTCTATCTTCCTTAAATTTGAGAATTCTTATATAATTTTAAGATTTCATTTTTTAAACCTTTTCTATGTACTTCTTCTATGGTCAGGATTCATAAGTTCTGTTTTTAAATATTGTCTTCCAGTTCCCATATGTACTTCTTTTGTTATTTTTTGTTGTTGTTGCTGTTGCCACCATTCTAATTCCTCCACATTGTCTTTAAGCCTCTATATGGACTTTATCCATTCTGTTAGAAGTGTTTTCCACTGGGCTCTTTACTAAACCTAGTTAGCCTTCCATTTCTGATATACATGCATATATAATGTATGACTATGACTATGAACATCCTTAAAACTTACCCCTTACTTTGTTTTGGTATTTAGGGCTATAGTTTTTATCTACTCTGTGCATACTTCTGTGACACTGTGTTTTGAGGTCCCTTAAATTTTTTTCTGATCAAATGGACTTGCCACTTGCATTTAACTGTTTGTTATCTTGTGTTTTTATTCTTCTACACTCCTTGTGTTGCTGCATGATTTATCCTTAGCTAGATTTTCAGAACCTTTGTAGTCCTTGATGGTGAGAAGGGCAAGTCTTTCTTGCTGAAACTAAGGATTCTCCTTTCATTCAACATTTTATTCATTTCCATTTCAAATGATATCCCCCCTTCCTGGTTACCCCTCTACAACCCACCATCCTAATCCCTTCTCCCCCCTCCCATTTGCCTCTATGAGGGAGCTCCTCCACACACTCACTCACTCTGGCTTCACTGCTCTAGCATCCCCCTATGCTGGGGTACCAAATCTCCACAGGAACAAGGGCTCACTGATGCTGAGAAAGCCATCCTCTGTTACATATGCAGCTGGAGCCATGGGACCCTCCATGTTACTCTTTGGTTGGTTGTTTAGATTCTCCCTTCATAATAGCCTAAGTTCTTCATCAGTGATTTTCAAAATAACACAACTTAGGAGGATTTCCGCAGCAAGCTAGACCACTGTTCATATATATCCATGCTCATGCTCTCTGAAAGACAGCAGCTCTAGGTCTCTCCAGCCACTCTCAAGGTTTCCCTTTTTCACCTAGCCTTATGCTTATGTGTTCATAGAAACCATCTTCATTAATAATCACAATCAAATTTTCCAATTGATGTTGATCTATATCATTTTGTCTTTATGTGTTTATAATACTAACATAGAAATATGAGGATTATGTGACTTTTTTAAAAATCACTTGGAAAAATACTAGGACATGATAAGCGTGGTTTAAATATTTGTGTCATTAATCCAAGTAAACTTTTTCTCTGAAATGCCCCTTACCTTGTCCCCAACTCCAGCCCATCCATCCATCCATCCTGTAACAACCTCCTGTGCTTCCCAAACAAGGATTTCTGCTTTCAGAGATTCTTAACAACAGTGATATAAAATTTCTAATTTCTAGATTTTTCTCTGACCTAGTTTAACAGAAGATAATATTTTCATCATCCTACCTACAGTTCTCTTTAATTTTTCTTTGCTTTTCTGAAGAAAAAAATGCTGAAACTTTCTAAGTTGACTGTCTTCTTCTCAGAGCAGTGTCTGGGAACATGTAACTCTGAAATCATTCGCAGGCATCTCCTTCCCTTCGGCTTAGACTTCGCCCAAATTAGCCCTGCATGGCAATTACATGTCTTACTTTGCTCTATGTCTCCTTTGTTTATGCATCATGAGGGATGGGTACAGAAACTATCTAAATAATATTATATAAATTATTAAAAGGAACAAACACAAGAAATAACAAAACAAAAATGTAGTTCAGACTGATAGAGCTCAATTGAGTGAATGCTAGTATAAAAATCTGAAAGACTGAATTTAGAAATTTGGAAAAAGCATGTTAATGGAAATGCATTAATGTATAACCTTTACTTAAAGAAGGCATAAGAAGCCTCTGTAACAAGCCAGGAATGTGGACTGGTCAGTTCCAGGAACAGGATAGCGGTCAGCCATTAAGAAGATAACATTGCCCAGAATAAGGAACAGGACAGCGGTCAGCCATTGAGGAGATAGCATTGACCAAACCACAGGATATTGGTCAACTAAGTAGTCCTAGGAGTGGTCAGTCATTAAGAAGATAGCGATGACCAAACCACATTCCTCTAGACAATGAGTGTGCAGAATGACTTCCTTGTGATCTGGCTCAACCAGGTAGTGGGTTCCTTTAGAATTTTCTATTGTTCTCATGCTATGTATCCTTGATCACCCCATCAACCCCATTGGGTTGTGATTTTTCCCTTTAAATACCCTTCACTTCTTGTGTTTGGGGTCGAACCCCTCTGGCCTGCCAGGCTATGAGTTCGACCCAGGTCTGGCCTGAATAAACCTCATGTGATTGCAGCAAGGTCTGTCTCTCATGAGTTATTGGGTGGTCGTGTTATCCCGAGACTTGAGTGAGGGTCACCCCAGCTATGGGGGTCTTTCATTCTACTTATCTTAACCTGAATTTTTTTCTAGCCCCATACTGTACCCTGTCTCCTGCTGCCTAGAGCATCATTCGAATGACAGCCTTCCTACTGATTCATATGCATAGTAACCTAATGGTGTAGATTAAAAGAATAACATGTAAAGCATTTAGCCATGCGAACATATTATTTTGTTCAGTAAAGCAATAAAAGATATTAAAATTTTCCTGGTACCCAGGTAGTAGCAGCAACATTTTTTGCAAGTCGATTTTAGCAGCTCAGCGAGAACACAGCAGAAACAGTGTGAAGCCTAACAGAAGGGCGTGAGGCTCGTTTGCACACACCCACGCACTCAAAGTGGAAAAAGTCATAAATTTGCAAAGTTGTAAGCAAAAAGGATGAGGCAACATTTTACAAATCAAAACATTTGGAAAAGGACAAAATAACAGAATCCGTTCCACAGAATTGAAACTTCTTGCAATTCAAAAGGGCTTATAGTCACCAGAAATGTACTCTGTGGAACATGGACAGTCGAAAACCTTTTCGTTATTATTGTCAAAAAATAGAATAAATCAGGAGAACTTGTTTCTTTGAAGCTTTGGGATAAATCACAACATTTTCAGCATAGAAATAAACGATTAGATAGAACCCATTGTCTGCAGGTTCACAGACAACAGCTGGATTCTTCACATAATGCTTTGTAAGTACTCACACCAAGGACATGTTGTGTTTACAAACTGTAATCGGCTAACTGTGTCTCTCCCCCTAAATTCATCGATTCTTGCCATCCTTATCCTCCATTTCATGATCTGAGATGACAAGGCTTCAGGGAAGTGATTAGGTTGTGTGCTGAGCTCTGGTGGATGGGATTAGTGTCCCTATGGAAGATACCTCAGATAGTTTGCCAGTACTTTTTCTTACATTTGTTGGTATAGCAGGACAATAGCCATCTGTCACCTTGAAAGTCCTTAAAGGAACATTATCATGAAGACACCCTGTTTTTTACCTTCCAGTGTTTAGAACTCTTAGTAATATAGTTGTGTTGTTTACCTAATCATTTAAGGGAATTTGTTTCATTAGGCTAGCTGACTAAGACAGATATATTAACCCAAGTCACTGCTTTTTCTTCAATACATTGGAAGAAGAAAAAGTCTCAAAATCTAGTGCTTAGGTTAAGTCCACTTACAATGGAAACTGGTGTCAATTCCTGATTCATAAATCAGATATCTTACTAATTTTTACAGATTTGAAGAATAGACTGGAAAAATGAAACAAAGGAAAGTTGTGACTTATAGAAACCAAGGAGATGGAAGGAGGGCATCCACTTGCAAGTGCTTTATTTGTTTTTCAAGGAAGACTTAAAAACATACACCTATAAATAAAAGAAGACCACTTAACATAGAGAACTTCACTCTGATTTTGCTATGACAAATGAGCCTGCTACCAATGCTTTTACTTAATCAACACATGAAAGCAAGCAAAGGTATGGTGGAAGAGAAAAGGGTGTGACTTCTGTTCTCCTCTATCCACCCTTACAAGAACTGGCTCTCCTAGAGAAAGTTCTAGAAACAGGCCAACTCATGTGATTGGTTTGGCAACATATATTTTTTTTCTTAGCTTGTGTTAAGTTTAAAGGATAATGCAGAGTGCAGAAGATAATGGTTATGGGATGGTGTTTAGCTGTTCAGGGATGAATACGGTATATGTGTGACTTGGTTTCCAAGGTTTCTATCCTGGGTCAGAGCTGTGTTGTCTAATACCATTTGGCTATTTTCTATCCATACTATTAATCTTAATATGAAACAAGTTAACCCATTTATGAAACAATATACTTCACACAGGCATAGATGATTAAGAGAAGACAAATTTCTGAAGCCTTGATCTCTGTTTCAGTATGAAGAAAGACAAAAATTATGATACCTTTGTGTATAATTTTAAATAGTTTAAATACACTTAAGAAGTATTGTATTAACTTAAGAACTGGCACTAACTCTTGAGGCACACCCATCAGATCACTTATCCTTCCTTTTCAAACTGCAGAAAAATATTGTCAGAAGAGAAAGTGCTTACAAAACCAGTGGAAGAAAAAGAAATTAATTTTATATTTTACATGTGTGGGAGAATTGTCTGCATGCATGCATGCACATATAGAAATTTTGCTGAAGACCAGAAGAACCAGAGATACCTAGTTCCAGCTTTAGTCCTATTGCTTTAGATCACAACAAATAGGTTCATAGCCTAGCATGTAGAGTTCCAATACACAGCAAGCAACTTATTATGTTAGTGAGGAACTCAGACATCAGGCACCTGGCTCCTTGTCCCTTGGTGGTGCTCTCTCAAAGTCCTCTGATCACTGACATGTGTGGTTCTTATAATCTTGGCTCCCAACTTTGACTCTCCAAAACTCACAACAGCCATATTCAACTTCCTGGCCATCGTTTAACTACTCCTGTGAAATCTTCATTTCATTCCTTATGAATGTTACTATTGCAGACATCAAGTCTGGAAGCCCTTGACCTTTGTCCATTTCTTGTGCAGTCAGGTCAGATTGCTTTGCTTAGTACAGGAATCTATTGTACATCTCATTGTCTTGTTCTAGCTTGCCCTTTTCTGTTACTTATGATCCCTCCTCTCTTCTTTCCCTCTGCTGATGCCTATGTTTCCTTCCCTTCCTTTATCTAAATCTCCTTCCCCTTTGATAGTTGAAGGAGGGCTGTGCTCCAGTACAGACAATAAAATGACTTTATTTTTGCTAATGCTCAGTTGCCTCTCTAGTGCACAAATGTCCCTGAGGGATAACACTGCAGTCAGAGAGCTGAGGATTCTGGCACGGCATGCTTTTGCTCCTGGCAAAGACAAAAGATTTAATAAATAATGAAGAAACTACAAAAGAACATGTATTTCTCAGAACGATTCAGCTAATAGGTCTGATATTTTTATGAAAAGCACATTTTGGCTTATGTATTAAATTCTTGATGTATGCTTAACACATTTGCAGCTCCTTTGGGGTATAAAAGAGTGATGTGTGTGTGTGTGTGTATGTGCTTTTGTGTTTCTGTGTGATATTTGTATTTGTATGTATTTCTCTAAGTGTATTTATGCATGTGTGCATGTATTTTCATATGTTCATAGGCCTGTGTATGTGTGATATGTGTGTCTGTGTATGTATTATAGGTATGTCTGTTTGTATTTGCATGTGTGTTCTCTGTTTGCTCAGTGTCCAGTTTTGATTCTTATGTTGATTGAGTTAATAAGTATCTACAGTATTAATGAGACGCATTTTGTGGTGTACCTGTAAGAACTTTTAACAGAACAGGTAAAACATGCCACTAATGTGGGTGATACCATCCTATGTCATAGAGTCCCATGCTGAATAAACAGTAAAGAGGAGAAAACTGACAGTGCATAAGAAATCATCTTCCTTCACTTTCTCCATGGAAACACAATGCAACCAACCATTGCAAACTCCCAGCAGGACAGCTTCCTTACCAAACTGTATCCCCTCACACTGTCAGGTCAAAAATGAACAAATCGAATAAATTAAGATGTGCGTAAGTGAAAAGAGAGAGAGAAAAGAGAGAGACAAACAGACAAACAGAGGCAAAGGAAAATATTCAGTACAAACAGTACACATAAGAAATGCTATTGATATAAATGTCCTGATCTCATTATCAACACAGAGAATTTTGAGATTGCTCCTAATCTAAACCTCTTGTTTAGTAAGACCTTGATGTTTCCTAACTCCTGATAATATTAATTTAATACATTTGAATGATAATTACTCTGTCCTTTAGGCTTTCAATCTCTTACATGCCTTCCTGAAAAATGAAACTATCAAATGTTGCCAGTGAACTTTATCACCAATCTAACCCCATTCTCGCACTTTTTATGGGAGGACTGAGAGAAAGCCTTCATATATTTTAGATATATTTTATTACTATGAAGTATTTCCATCATCAAAAAATCCTGGGTTTCTGATGTAACATTTGACATCAGCAAAGACAAATTCCTGAAATAATAGCTGTTGAAAAGATTAAATCTAAGAATTTGAACATATTTCTTTTATTTTCTTTACTTAAATTTTTTTCTATGTTTATATTACTCAATTGAACGAAATATTGGTTTTATTTTGTCAAAGGATACTTAATATAATATAATATAGTATAATATAATAGTCAAAGTCTTAAGGGAAAGTTGTTTTTCTTTTTTCAGTAAGAATCTCTAGTTTTACTCAAAATTTGAAGTCCCATTTAGGATATTCTGTATTATTTAGTGGGTTTTGTATAAATGTTCTGTTAGTGGTTTTACTTTCCCCTCTGTCAGTTATTGTCATTAAACAAAACTTAACCAATAAGGACAATAAAGGGATACCCTGATGACCTTTGTTTTGAAGCATATCCTTCTTCTGCCCTATAGCTACTTATCACCCCATGCCCAAACCTCATGTTCTTTAGCCTTCATGGGTCATCTCCATTATCAGAGCCTTGGTTATTACTTAATCAGAATTCTCGTCTTTGGTGTGTACAGCAAGGATCTACTCTATTTTTCATCCCAATAGAAGTAATAACTCAAATGATGGATTAAATTAATTTTGAAAAAAGACTAATTCTAAGGCATGGAAAAATAGGCATATACACTGAGGACCTTCCTAAAATATTTGTCTAAAATCCTTTAACAATAGTTTTTACCTAGAAACACTAAGAACCTATATTGGCAAAATAGATTCAGTTTAAGAAATATCATTCCAGTAACAATGTAAGAAACTGTATTTGAAGAAAATATAGCAATAGCAAGTATAAGAAAAGGAAAACTTCTCTAAAATTAACCTTGGGACTTCCAAGATGGCTCATTGACTATGCTTGTCATTCCTAGAACCCGTATAAGCAAGATGGCTATATCTAAAGTACCCAATAAATGAACTCTACATATGACTGGGGAACATTACTTGAAAAATGAAATGGAGGGTTTTCTGTGTGTTTAAAAGTAATTAGAGCTTTTACACATGACCCAGATTAGGTTCCCAGCACCTACGTGGTAATTGTCCTTAATTCCAATTCTTGATATCTGATGTTTTCTTCTGGATCCATGAGAGCTAAGCCCTCGTATGGTACATACACATGCAAGTGAATAAAATAAAAGTAATCAGATTTTTTTTTCAAAAAAATGTGGAGACCTAACTAGGAATATCTAATATAGTTCATATAGTCAACACACACAACTATGCCCACAATAATATGAATTGCCTGTAGTTATGCATACCACACATATTCACACATTGAAATAGAAATATGTAGATGAAAGGAAGAAATAAAATACACCTCTCAATTAGGTAACAATTGCTTTGTACACTGACACTCTGAAGTTATGTAGAACTTTCTCTGAAAAGTCATAAATAAAGGACATTTTTCATGAAACAGTATCCTTCCATTTAACCCTGTTGGGTGATCATGGCGCCTTATTTTCATGTTCTTTCTTCCTCATTTTGTGGCATGCTGTGAGAAGTATGAAAGAATTTCCATTTTAAAAATGTTAGAAAAGCTGACCTGTGACCAAAAAAAAAAAAAAAAAAAAAAAAAAAAAAAAAGGCATAAAAAGGCCACTTCTTTGATCAAACAAGCAACTTTGTATTAAAATATTTTCTATGACTTTCATCAACTCAACTCTTATTCACTTTATTTTCTTTATACTCTGTTCTATTCTGCAAGTGAGCAAGAGAACCATCATCATCCCATACTCAGCTAATTGAAAGCTGATTTGCAGAATAAGACTATATCTTTACATAAAATAGTCAATTAGGAATTTAGCCATAAATGATATTCTTGAATAGTCTTAGGTTATTTAGGAAAAATATAGTATCAGTAAAACTAGGAAAGGTCTACAATCTCAAATTCTTATTGTTGAATAAGTGGTGCAGAAAACCAAGCTGGTTGGTCCAGCAGAGAGAGAGAGAGAGAGAGAGAGAGAGAGAGAGAGAGAGAGAGAGAGAGACAGACGTATCCATCGCAGAATCACAAAGAAGTTATAGGATCTCTGATAATATGATAGTGTTCAAAACATTTCATGAAATGTGCAGAAGCAATGTGGAGCTAAATTGATAAAAGAAGCTTCAGATTTCCTGGACAGGAATGGCAACCAGTGTACTCAGTTGGCAGTTTTTACAAAGAAAACAACCTGGTATTAACATATTACTGAAATGTGTTAACTGTGTGCCACAAGCCTGGGAAGAAACCAATCAATAGAGCCAATGGTGATATAAATTAGCCAAAACAAAAACTGACGCTAATCTACAATAAACTAATGGCTAATTGGAAAAAACACATAAGAACAAAGTTTCAGCTCAGAATACATACATACACACACACACACACACACACACACATTCAAAGGTTTTTGAGATTTTCATTAAGACAGAGAATGAACTCCAGCTTTTTGGTGAACAAAGTTCCTTGGTTATTCTGGTCATTCTGGGCACTCACATGATCTTACTATAATTGGAAAAAGTTATTACGTATTGTTACATGGTTAAGAAGTGGCTGCCACATGTTCATGGATTAATAATAGTGTGATAACTGATGGAAATTTTCAAGGTAAATGAATCCTAAGAACATGCCTGTGAAGAATGAATAAATACCTGAATATATATATTTTACAAATGATTGATTGCTTCTGTAGAATATGATGAAAACCAGGAGTCCTCCGAAGGAGAAGGTAGAAAGAAGGGTAATGAGAAGCTGGATCCACCTCTCTATATGTCTCCATTCTACTTCCTATGTCATGAACCACTTTGTTCTTCTCATGATGCCTGAAGTAATGTTCTGAGACCAGGATGATAAGATGACAAATATAGAGGTGGATGGTCTTAGCCAGCTATTGGAATGAGCACAGTATCCCCAGTGAAGAAGCTAGAGAAAGGACCTAAGGAGCTGAAAGGGTTTGCATCCCCATAGGAGGAACAACAATATGAACCAACCAATACCCCCAGAGCTGCCAGGGACTAAACCACCAATGAAAGAGTAGACCAAGAGGGACCCATGGCTCCAGCCACATATGTAGCAGAGGATGGCCTTGTTGGTCATCAGTGGTAAGAGAGGCTCTTGGTCCTGTGAAGGCTCAATGCCCCAGTGTAGGGGAATGCCAGGACCAGGAAAAATGAGTGGCTGGGTTGGTAAGCAGGGAAGTGGGGAGGGGATAGAGGGTTTTCAGAGGGGAAGCTAGGAAAGGAGACCATATTTAAAATGTAAATAAAATATCTAATAAAAAAAGATCAAAAGACTGTAGATTGAAACAAGAAGGCTCAAGCTGCTTCTCTCAGAAATTTGTAACAATGAAATGTCTACCTTTCATGACAAAGCTGCTAGATAAAACTCCTCTTAAAGTCACAATAACCTGGTTAGTTGAATTAGTCTTAAGAAACAGGCATAGAGCAGGTTTGGCTACCTTAAGGATTTTTTTTTCCTTTAGAGCCAATGATATTTGTATTAGTAGGCTATGATAAGAAAACCTTTTGTAGGTGATACTTTCACAGTGGGCATAAAATGCCCAACATAAGCTGAATATATCATGAAATATGAAAGCTGTACCTAGAAGAAATATGAAGACTGTACCTAGAGATACATTCACATTAAAGAAACAGAAAGAAGAACTTGGAGTTGAGGGATATGGAATGATTGATGCTCACTTCTCTAGAAACTTCTTATCAAAATCATATCTAGAGAAACTACACTAACCCAAATGTGAAGAGATTCTTCTATTGGGCACTTGGGTTCTCACTCCTGTTAGATGTCTTCATTGACTTCAATCTGTGACACATCATAGACTCGTATGGTATGTAATGATTATTCCTGGTTGTATCGTTAGAGTGTTCTCTTCTTAATGACACCATATACCTTTATACTATAAAAAGCTTCCTCTAGTTGGTGATTCGCAACAGTTGTTATTCTGTCATCTGGGTCAAAGGTCACATGTAAACTTCAGTCTCTAAAGAATAGGAAGCCTGTTTCAGTCTCATAGAATCACATCCTCAGCACTTACAGTTGGAGAGAAAGGACATCAGCTTTCTCTCCTTGCTTCTGGCGTAAAGCAGTATCATATCAACATGTTCTTTACTTCAACCAGTTTATATTGGTCCAGCACTTCCAAATAAACTATTAAAAAATAGTCAGAAGCATTAGGTTATAGAATTTGTAAATTCTCTGAAAAATAGCATAGAAAAGTGTCTCTGAAAAATAGCATAGAAATTCTACCAGTGTCTAAACAAGTCCTCATAAAGCATATGATATTATTTAATTGATATCATAAAAATAAAAGAGTAAAAATCAATTACTCTTTATTAAAAATATTTATATAGTAGACTTGACCTTGTTTTCTGCTCCTTCAGTTCCTCACAGAATCTCCTCCATCTCCTTACCCACCCAAATTTAGGTTCTTTCTTTCTTTCTCTCTTTCAAAAATAAAAAGAAAACAAAAACAAAAAACAAGCAAGAAAGAATAAAAAAATCAGAATATAAATTAATGGTCAAGAGAACAGTGAGACTAAAAGCTTCTAAAATAAAGAAATAAAATCTACAAAAGTAACATCTACAAAAGTAAAAGTTTCCTTTGCATTAGACAATAACTCCTAGACATGTATGTGGCCTGCCCTAGAATATGGTTGATCTATCTAATGACACTCCATTGGGGAAAACTATTTTTCCCTTTGCCAATGGTTATCAATTGAAGATGACTCTGTTTGGTTTGAGTATATGCAGTCTTGTGCATTTGGCAATAGGCTGTGTAAGCTCATATTGCATCAGTCATGATAGACCTGGGGGAAAGTAAAGTATTTGGAGTTATCCATCACCTCTGGCCCTTACAATCTTTCTGCATCTTCTTCCAAAACAGTCCCAAGCCTTGAAAGGAAGACTTCGAGGAAGACACTTCCTTAGAACTGAGTGCTTTGAAGTATCATGCTCTATACATTGTCCAGGTGTGGAACTTTGTATTCATTTCCACATACTTCACAAAGAACCTTCCTCAGTGTAGTTTGATTGTGGCACTGATCTATGCTTATTTTATGCTACTATGTTAGGAGTCATCTTATCGCTATGGTCCTGCAGCAGACTTTTCCTGTAGGCCCATGGCAGGTCTAGTTTCAGGTCCTTAGTCATTATAGATGTTCCAGGTATGGATTCACCCTCATGGAGTAGGCTTTAAACCCATTCAAAAAGTGGTTGGTATCTCCCATAACATTTCTGCTCTAATTGAGAGAACATATATTAAGGCAGGTAATTTGTATATGCCACATAGTTGGTAACTAAATGATATTGATGATGATAACTTTTCTTCTCTGGTACCTTGCACACAAGTATTTATTTATTTATTTATTTATTTATTTATTTATTTATTTATTTAATCATTCTATTCACTTACATCTCAAATGATATCCCACTTCCTGGTTACCCCTCCATAAGCTCCCCATTCCACATTCTCCCTTTCCTTTCTCCCCTTTGCCTCCCTGAGTGTACTACTCCACCCACCCACCCTCTCCCACCCCAGCCCTCCAGCATCCCCCCTTATGCTGGGGCATCAAATTTCCATAGGACCAAGGACCTCCCTTCCCATTGATGTCAGAGAAGGCCATGCTCAGCTGTCTATTTATCTGGAGCCATGGATCCCTCCCTGTACACTCCTTGGTTTCATAACAAAAACCACATTACTTTTCCCTCTTCAAATCTACTCAGAACACATGATATTTCCAACTTTCTATAATTTCATTTTAGAATTAAACATCCATTATCACCACAAAATAAACATCAGCATCATTTCTTTTAGACAGATTGCCCCTCCTTAAATTTCGTTCACTAACTAGGTAGAATTTTTGGAGGAAGGTATGTGTGTGTGTGTATGTGTGTGTGTGTTGTCTCTACATGCCAAGATTTCATTTGAAAAGAATTTTATTTAAAATTAAGTTTAAATTAAATTTAAAATTAAATTAAAATTTTATTTAAAAGAATTTTAAGACAGAGGCAACTCATTTTTTAGAAATAATGGAAGATCTATCTCTAGAAGTCATTTTTAGTAAAAATTATTGCACAAACACAGTGTTAGGAGGAAAAAGCGAGAGTGACTCATGACAATTGAATACATTTAGTAAGGAAAGTGATTTTAAATTACTAGGCATTAAAGAAATCAAGCACGGATGGTGAATAACATTGACAGATAAGGTATGACAACTTTTCTGACCATTTCACAGCCCTGGTGAGAAGATGTATAACCAGTCCCTGCACCATACTTGGATGAAGATTTAGAGAACATAATATATTCACTGTCCCCCTTCAGTCTTGTTTGCTATAGATAACAACTAGAAATCAGAGGCATGGGAGCCTTTTAATGTTATCTATCATTGTTGACATGTTCACATCAATGTGGTTAAGAATAGAAATTGACTCTGAATTGATTGTTTGCTATGAAATATAGATGAAATTGTGCAAGACATTTTAAAATAGAAAAAAATGTTCTTATGCTGATCATGGTGTACAAACATACAAGCAATGTGGCTATCACAACAACCTAAACAACAGACTCCATGAGATTGTACATTTTATTTCTTTCAGAAAGCCCATGGTATTATGACTCTACCAGCTATGAATCTTGAATTCTTTATTGTCTGGATGGTGTCTAATCTACCTAACATAGAACTGAATACATATCTAGGAAGATTTCATGTTTGAATGAAATTATTTAGTAAGATAGATTCAAACAGATCCAGAAGGTACAGTGAACTTTCCTGAAAGATGACTTTCAGTGCTGTGCTTTGTAGAGTTCAAAGCTTTACATCTCTTGGCATGACTTGATGTGAATTCCTATGACTTATTAGGGATCTGTAGTCAATTTTCCATTTGAATTTATGCATCAATGAGATATCAGTTTAAAGGTATCAGACATAAGCTGCTCTGAGATCACTATAAAAGTGTTCTCTTCTCCCAATGGTAATCTTGAATATGTACAATGTTTTATATTGATCGTAAAGTTAGCCTACTCTATAATCATTTAAGAGGAAGCAGCTGGACATGAGGGAATAGCTATGTTTAGTTTGTTTCAGTGTATGGTTGTGAGAAATTGTCCAGGTCAAGGTAACTGAAGTGAGAAGATTTTGACTTAAATATGGATAAGCTCATTTACCTGCGATCCTTGGATGAATAAAAAGGAGAAAATGAGTTGAGCAGTAGCAGTCTTCTCCCTCTGGCTCTGAACTGTGGATATGCTATGGCCAGCTGACTACAGTTATCACCATTTTAACTTCTTCACCCTGCTGGAATGTATTCTATAATTACAACCCTAAATATGCTCCTCTTTCAGTTGCTCTAGGTACACTAATAAAACAAGTAACTTATAGTGATGGTATGAATGAGAATGGCTCCAATGGCCGTCCTTGAGAATGAATCACTACTCTGGCTTTGTTAAAGTTGATCCAGCCTAGTTGGTGGAATTGGCTCACTGGGGGTGGGCTTGGGGACTTAAAAATCTCAACCCAAACTCAGTTTTTCTCTCTTTTCCTGTTGCCCATGGATTTGGATGTAGAACTCTCAGCTAGTTCTCTAGTATCAGGCCTGCCTGCAAATTACTATGCAGTATGATATTAGTATCCCTGCCATGATGATAATGGATTAAACGTCTGAAATTCTAAGCTAGCCTCAATGAAATGCAGTCTATTAAGAATTCCCTTGATCATGGTTTCTCTTCCCAGCAATAGAAAGAAGACCAGGACCCTTCAATAGTCCATGTCCTGCTTTATGTCAAAAGAGAAAAGACTTGAAGCATTGTCTACACTGGTGAATTAATCCATTGGAAGTCTAACCAGAAAACAGGGAGAAAATGAAGTATGCTAACAAACTTATACTTTATGTGTATGGAGCTTATATGGAGTGCTTTGTTATGGTTCTCTGTCACTATGACCATAAGAAAATTGGCAGCAATAATGCTGATAGAGTAACCAACCTTATAAACAGCACTTATTCTGATATTGGCATGACTACTTCACGTGCCTATATATAAATTGATAATCATAAGAAGAAAATAATCTTCAAGCCCAAGAGGCAAAATGTAGGTTACAGATACATAAGAAGATTGAAATAATTGCTGGAGTCTAACTTCTTGAGTTCTTTGTATACCTTGGATATTAGCCCTCTATCAGATATAGGGCTGG
>NW_022196913.1:5601761-5606413 GCF_008632895.1 Mastomys coucha
AAAGAAATAATTGCTGATTTTTGTGAGTAATAGCATACTATAATCCCATCACTGAGGAGGCTAATTCACGAGAAGGAACTTGAAGCCAGTCTGGGTTATGTGTATATTATATACATAAAGAATTCCAGGCTATCCTGGGTTACATCTTTTTACATCAAAAGAAAATATTATCAATATTTTAAATAATATTTAACTATGAGTTTTGATAACATAAGCTCTACTAATATAAAAAATGTAATACTTCTCAGAAGAGAACATTTTAATTAAAGTTCAGAGTTAGTGTTCACTATAATCAAAATATATGGGAAATATTCATGTCTGTTAATACTGATCTATGAAGAGATTTTTGCATATCTTATCTTTTAAAATGTCTTTTCGTGAAGATACCTATCATTCTGAGCACCCAATGGTGATTGAGCATATTCTGAAGAGATTTATAGAAGCCTATTTTAGATTCCAACTTGAGAATGGAATTTTAGCATGCTGTTACATTGAATATTAACCTGTTTCCACATGAAGGCTAGGTGAAAGGTCCTGGATTGCACATTTAAATGAATTGTGAAATATGGAGATTTTTTTGCACTTGTATTATGGTCATAAAATGCTGCTAGAACTGTAGATACACTTCAGAAAATGTATTCCATGCAAATATTTGTGGGCTTGCAGATCTATTTCTTTCTTAAAATTTTGACATGGAAAAGAGCTTGATACAGCTTGTGTTCCAACAGCTTCTTATAGCAAAATCTTCCATCTTCTTCTGTTGGTAGTTTCACAGAAAGCATTGTTTTGCCTTGTAATTCTAGACAGAGTTAACCACCAACATGAGCAAACAAAAGTTACTTCCAAAACCATTCAGTGATTCAGTGTTCGAAAACAGAGACTTGAATAGTGCAGATATATTCTTGAGATAAAAAACAAAACAAAAACAAAAAACAAAAAAACTAATAAAACTGGACTCTAGCTAGTAAATCATATTTCTCACTGTATACTATAGTTGGGTTTTTACCATCTCTTGACAAATAATGGCTAAGTCTCTGAAAGTGGCTAAAATGTGTTCATTGACCCAATTCCCCAGCCCCTCAATGTTGTATGATGAATGAAATTAGCTTCTACACATGATAACAGCTCACATCTTGAAAAGAGTTTTGTACTTAATGAAGTATTTTCCTGTATAATGTTTTTCACCACCATTGATTGTGACACATCCAAGAAGATGCACTGTCAGATTGTATGAGAGAGTGGATTTAACAGTTTCTCTGAACACATTCTTACCTGAAGCTATCTCATGCAGATAATTCACAGCAGCCGATACCTCTGTCTCTTTGAAGTTAGAATCAACTCCTTTAGTGTGCAGTGACATGTGGGATGTGTTAATCATGTCTGTCCCTTTTATGGAGTTGAGAAGGAAAGCCCCTGGAAATGATTTGCCTTGTTTCATATAACGGTTGATTGATATTGCATACAGTACTTTACATCCTGAGCCACTGTTCTTGAAAACAACGCTCATTGTCATAATTGACATAAATGAATTTTTTTGTGTACTACAACCTGTTATTTTGATACATATAGATATTGTGTACTTATCTCACTCTTTTAAATGAGAACCCCTCACCTTCTGCTACAATCTATTAAGGCTAAAAGTCAAAAATAAGTTTTCTAAAAAAGGAAGGAGATGGAAAAGGAAGTGAAGGGGGGAGAGGAAGGAGAGAGAGAAAGGGGGAAGAGACAGGGAAAGGGAGAGGGAAAGGGAGGGGGAAGGGAAAGAAAGGGAGAGAGAGAAAGAGAGGGAGAAGGGAAGGGAGAAGCAGCATTGGCCTGAGAGATCATTTCCCCCCTCTGATTTCATTTTGAATCCTTATTTTTGCATAAAAATTCTGCAATTATGGGTTATTTTTATAACACTTTTATCTAGCTAGTTTGGGAATCCTTATCTGTCAGTATGCTCCAAGTCTTCATATCAATGATCTAACTTGGGATCATCTTGTCTGAAGTGGGCTGCATCAGGAAGAGTCAATGGAGGCAGGATTCACTCATACAAACTTTTAATTACCTACTTGCCTTAGTTAGTGTTCTTGTTTGTAAATTTACCCTTCTCTTTTTATATTTTTGTTAATTAAAAGAGAGAGGATTGTTAGTGGCTAATATTTAATTTCAAGTAGTATGCTTGAGAAAGGCCAGTATCCAAATATTATTCATATAAAATGTTCAGAATAAAAACTCTAAGAAGCAGAATAGAATAATAGTGTCTCAGTGCTCACATTTGGAAAACAAAATGGCTGCAGATGTTAAAACTGGCTGTGCTGGTTGCTTCAGCTCAAAAATACACTAAAGCAAAACCAATTGGATTATATTCCTTTTTTTTTTTTTTTTAGATATTTTCTTTATTTACATTTCAAATGTTCTCCCCTTTCCTGGTTTCCCCTCTGAAATAAGCCCTATTCCCTCCCTCCTCCTTCTGCTCACCAACCCACCTTCTTCCACTTTCTGGCCCTGGCATTCCCCAACACTGGGGCATAGAGCCTTCATAGGACCAAGGGCTTCTCCTCCCATTGATGACTGACTAGGTCATCCTCTGCTACATATGCAGCTGGAGCCATGAGTCCCACTGTGTGTATTCTTTGATTGGTGGTTTAGTCCCTGGGAGATCTGGGATTACTAGTTAGTTCATATTGTTGTTCCTTGTATGGGACTGCAAACCTCTTCAGCTCCTTGGGTCCTTTCTCTAGCTCCTTCATTGGGGACCCTGTGGGGACCTAAAGAAATGTTCAACATCCTTAGCCATCAGGGAAATGCAAATCAAAACAACCCAGAGATTCCACCTCACACGAGTCAGAATAGCTAAGATCAAATACTCAGGTGACAGCAGATGCTGGGGAGGTTGTGGAAAAAGAGGAACACCCCTTCATTGCTGGTGAGATTGCAAGCTGGTACAACCATACTGGAAATCAGTTTGGTGGTTCCTCAAAAAACCTGTACTACCTGAGGACCCAGAAATACCACTCCTGGGCATATACCCAGAAAAATGCTCCAACATGTAATAAGGACACATGCTCCACTATGTTCATAGCATCCTTATTTATAATATGCAGAAGCTTGAAAAAAACTAGATGTCACTCAACAGAGGAATGGATTATATTCTTAAAATAAGTGACCTTTAAATGTGGAAACAATATCTCAGTAAAGTGATCTAAAAATAAAGCAGAGAGCACAAGAACAAAAGGCATAAAAGTGGACAAATGGAAAGCATACAATTGATAATAAAAAGTATGGATTACCATTGGAATTTTATCATAAATAGTAAATTTACTAAGCTCTTAAAAATCTTACTAACAGGAAAGTAAAACCCAAAAATCCCTATAGAACTAAAAAAATGTTATTTAAAAATGGCTAACATTTTATAAACCTAACCCTCAGAAGCATACTTACACGTAGATAATAAAATAGATCTAAAATGGAATCCAAAAGAAGCCATTAAAACTCATGTCCAGACAGACCACAATCAAGTTTCTTAAAAGGAATCAGAGGAAGTCTTCTAAGACTGGAAATTCCAGAGCTAAATGTCCTCATTGATGATAAACATTTCTATTAAAAATGATGTCACCATTTCTTCATTGTATAGCCATTAAAAGCATACAATGAGACACTATTAAAACAAAACATAGAGCAATGCTTTTCATGATCTTTATGCAAAAATTTCTATCAAAATGTATAGATATGGAATTACTGAGTATGCTTTTTCCTAGGAAGCTACAACTAGCTTAACATTCAAATTCAATTAATATAAGTTATCCTACCAGAAGTCTAATGAGAAGTATCTGTCATAGCATCTCTCCACATAGAAATAAATACATTTCTTTCTGAAATATTACTATTGTTTATACAGATAATATTTTAAGGTATTGATAAAAATTGGTCACTAAATGACTTTAATAATGCTCAAGTTATACAAAAATTGTATTTGGTTCAGTAAAGTAGCAGTTAATTGGAATAATCAGAAGTAATACTGATTGTGATAGTATAAACATAAAATATTTAAGTTAATTTTATAACATATAATGATTGATTGAATTAGTTAAATCTGACTCTTTGGTGAATAAATAGAATAAGCATGTATGCACTGTGTCCTTAATGTCTACCTATGTACATGCAAAAAACTGCAACAAAAATTTTTTTGAACAGAAATAGATAGGTGTTCAATCTTATTTATGTGATAATTGGCTTTTCCCAACACTACAGAGTCAGAAGACTATATCTTCTTTAACATGTGTTCTTTTCACATTCATAAATACTTTATTAACTATAAGTGCTTGGATTCATTTCTACAATGTCTACTTTTAGTCGAAGCCACACTGTTTTTGGTTACAAATAGGATTACAATATATTCAAAAGCGAAGTAGGATACTGACTGTGGTTTTTTCTTTTTGATTCTGAACTGTTCTTCTATTTATTTTTGAGGTTCATATTTATTTTAGGATTATTTACTTTAACATACATTAAATGTTAAAATTATACCAAATATCAATAGATAAACCATAACTCTGATAAATATTTTACAATAATACTAAACACAAAGAAAGACATACATCGGCCAGGTGATGGTGGCGCGCTCCTTTAATCCCAGCACTTGGGAGGCAGAGACAGGCGGATTTCTG
>NW_022196913.1:5606423-5613272 GCF_008632895.1 Mastomys coucha
ACATACATAGCAAACCAAACTATGATAATAGAGTGTAACTATTAAAATGTTACATAAAATATTAATATTGAGTATTTGCAAGGATAAAGACAAGTAGAGGTAATTATTCATTACCTCATGTGTATACAGAATGAATAATATGTGTAGATAACAGAAAACCTTGTTGGAGAAAATATAAACCTGATTATCCACTGTTATAACTTTCTTGGAACACAAAAAGAGAAGTGAGGTATAATTTATTTATTTTATTTATTTGTGTGCATGTGTGCTTGCAGGTATGCATATTTGTGTATATGTGTGCTGTTTACATCTGTATATATTTGTGTCTCTGTGACTGTATATTTATAGGCAATCACACATGCCTACTTGGGGCCCAGAAGAGGGCATTTTATTCCACGGAGCTGGAATTACTTGAGGTTGGTTGTAAATAGCCAATTATGATTATTGGGAACTGAATTGGAGTCTTCTTCAATATCTGGAAGTGTTCTTAACATTAGGCTATTTCTGCTGTACTGAGTTAAAATATTTTGCTTACAGCTATTCAAAAGAAATTTCCTAACATGAATCTGTATGTCTGTATTTTGGGTATTTTAGTGATTGACAATGTACTATTATTGTAGCATTGTATTTCTCATTTCGGTGACGGATAATGTACTATTGTAGCATTGGATTTCTGTCATTTGCTATCAATGTAAAATCTAAAATGACATATGTTTAACAATGTCATTGATCACATTTTGTGAAGTAGAGGGAATGAATTCTTGTGTTGATATTGACTGGAAGAATATACCTCATTTCAGTGACTACATTGGTTAAAGATAGATTATATATCCTCATTTCCTTTCTATTTTTCAGATGTTGCATCAGATAGACTAGGTATACATTCAACAAATTTAAGGTAAATCATGTTTAAACTGCTTGCAACACGGAGTCAGTCAAATTAATGTTGAAAATGATGTCCAGCAGATTCAGTTGGGTATGGGCTGTAATAAAAAGCCTGAATAAGCTGTCAACTCCAAAAAATATGAAACACAGATTAAAGCACCCAAGTTTCAAAATGACTTTAAACATGAAGTCAAATCAATTGTGAAAACTACACATCAGTCTGAGACCTATCTCAGCTCCCATCGCCTCATTAAAAGCTCCATGGCACTTCCAAATCAGGAGTTATATTTCTCTCTCTTAAAGTTCTACAGCATTTTTCACCATTTTTGTCATAAATCATAATCTCTCTTATTGAAGTGTCTCATTCCGTGATTAAACAATGATTTATCTGAAGGTGGAAAGTATGTCATTTTTATTTGTTTTCTGACAATGTCTACAATGGCATCCAGAATCAGTTAAATGTTGAGTAACTGATATTTCGAGACTTGAATGTACCTCTGTCATCATTTTTTTTGTCAAATGTAAGATACCATGAAGGAAGTACTCAAAAATAAAAACAAAAAAAGATTTTATGTAATATACCATAGTCTCTGTTCTGAATGACTATTCTAATTGTACCGAAGTTCATTGCATTGTATAGACTATGGGTCTGGTTAATTCTGTGATTATTTTTCAACTACACTGATTATGTAGTGAGCACACAGATAAAAGAATAGACCATTATCAACTGTACAGAAGCTTCACTAGCAGGTCTTTCTTCCTCCTCAGTAGAGTGTAACCTGTAGACTTAAGACTTTTCAAAACCTACTCTAATAAGCATTCTTAAATGTTTTAACCTCTCCTCTGTCCTACCACCCAACAGAAAGGAAAGCTTAATAGGACAAAGGGTGATGTGGACATGTTTTTTAAATAGTTCTTCTGAGTGATTTAAATCTTCATTGTCATGATATTAGCAGTCAGTTCACATGGACCAGCAGTGGTAGCATGATCCCCTCCCAAACACCATTCACAAATCAGCAATGGCAGTTCAATCCAGAAGGAACCACTCAGACCTGCCAATGGACTGAGTCTGTGAAAGTGGAAAGAAGCCTCCAAAATATCACAAGAAGCAATTTGGTGCATTTCTCTCTATGAAGTCAAGAAAAGGTGAACCAATGTCCCAACATCATCAGTAAAGACCAGCATCACCAAAACCTAGTGAATACCAGCAATGAGTGGCAACATGAACCAATGCCAGAGCATCATCCACTGTCTGTTGAGTTATGCTTATCCCCTTCCCAAACATCACGTGTCCTCTCAAATGTCCACTCCAACAAATTTTCACATACCCCCTTTTCCCAGGCAGCCTCCAGAGAAGCACCATGAATTTGTTCTCAGCAAAATATCCTCTCACATGTTTATTTAAGCATGATCCTCTCATAAAACAACCTCCCCCCCCAAAAAATCACATGAAACAACTGAGGCTCCAAAGAAACCAAAAGTTTCCATTTCAGTAACCATTGTCTTGGCTTTGAATGGCATCAGTTCATTTTGTCTACCTTTGTGTACTTGCATCTCTGGCTCTCCTCTCTACATTTCTGAAATTCATTTACATTGTATCTCATTATTTTATATTATCATATAACCTTATTAATCCAAGAGTGGTCCCAGGATCAACAGCATCAACAGTTCATAATATCTAGCTTGTAATGCAAATTCTTAGGTCCCAGGGTAGATCTGCAAAGTCAAATTCTCCTGAATAGGGTTCAGAAATCTGTTCAACAAACTGTTCTTGCCATTATCATGCCAGGCAAAGCTTGAGAATAAAGTGATTCTTCAACTTCCGATGGATCAACTTAATTTGTTTAAAATGTATGAAAGCAATGTAAATTAGTTAAAATCTTTCAAAGTTGATTTTTTCATCTTTACCTAGATTAGCAATGTGTGGTATATGTCTTTGGAATACTTCGAGATTGCAAAGATCTATGAGGGACAGCAACCAACATTGTACATAAATTTACACTATGTTGCAAATCTATGATTTGGGTAGATTAAGTGAATTAATTGCATTTGATTTACTTTCAGCTTCTGATGACCATATTAGGTTGTAAGCAAATGGTGAAGGAAGGCATATCCGTGTGCCCTGGTGTGAGTCTGCACAGTCACGTCACTGGGTTGAGACTTGTTACTACAAGCATCAGTTGTTTCCTGTCCTAAGGAACTCCTGGTAAACAGGAGTAGAACTCTTCATCGAGTATTTTCTCCAATTGTTCCACACTCTTTATAGTTCTGAAATTTAAAAATATCTATGAGTTGAATGTCATGCTATATCAAAATTCATTTGTAGAAGTGTCTGTCATCAAATGTCTATCAGCAAAAATAACTCGAGATGAAATGAGTCTAGAGGACGTCATGAAGATAGAGACTTTATGGGAGTATTAGCATAATAAAACTATGGAAAAAAAGAATCTTCTGTTTTCCACAAATAGACAACCAACACAATTAGACATACAGAAATCTTATTTGGATGCTTTACACTAGAATGACTTACGTATTTTTATGATCCAAAGAAAAGGTCCTTCCTATGTGCTTAAAAATGCCCAATTCGTACATTATCTGTAAGTTAATTGCTTATTACATATAAAGTCATCCATGTCCCCACAGATAGGGAACTCCTTCAGACCTTCAGAGTACTGACAATTGTTTTGGCCCTCAACAGTTTGAGGGCAGACCAGGGGTGAGGAGGAATAAAATCTGGAGTTTTAGATAAATAAATAAATAATTAAAAGATTTAAAAACACCAAATATAGTGGTTGAAACAAATTATATACTCCATAGGTTTCAGATATCCCAGATAAATTTAATTAATAATTGAAAAACATGAAATGAATATACAAATTATAATGGAATACAAATAATGCTGATGAACTAAATCAATTAACATTTTTATTGACACTAAAATAAAGAAAAACCTATGATTCTAAGGAAGCATTCTTTGGAGGTTTACTTTGCAGAAGAAATTTCCATACTGTAAATGCATACAAAGATATAGACTTAAGTAAATACTGAAAAATCATTTCAAATAACTTTATTATAGTTATAGATTTTACATACTAAATATCACCTATCTTCTTGGCTTTAACTGCCCAAGTGTTCTTAGAGTCAGTGTCTTGGTTTGTCACTCTTAGAGAAGCAAAAATGGAAAGCAAAAGAGATGGGGAAAAGAAAAGAGAGAGAGAGAAGAACAAAAAGAAAGAGAAGGGGAGAAGAGAGAGAAAAAAATCAGAAACCTTAAAGTTAACTTGATTTCACTTGTTAACTAAATGTAGTCATGTCTGTGTATGACATCTGACTAGCATATTTAAAAAATGGCACCATTTGCTTCTAGGAACTTCTTTCTTTTTTATTTTTTAAGTATTTAATTGAAATAGAATTTATCAGTTCCCTCCCTCCAGACACTCCCAGTCACCATCCATACCATGCTCCCCACTTTGAAACTGATAATTTTTTCTTTTGCTTTTATGCATGTGTGTGTGTGTGATGTCTGTCTGTGTGTAGGCATATATATAAAACATGCTGGGTCCATCTTTGTTGTTTGTGTGTATATAGTTTCAGAGCTGGACAAACAAAAAGTGGACTTACCCCTGGGAGACACTACCACTCCCCAGCAGTAGTTTGGCTCTTAGCATTGTTATACCCACTCTTCGTCCGTGTTTCATAGATGAAGGAGCTGTGATGTGGATTTACCCATCTGGTTGTTGACTCCATGATCTGTTAATTTCTGCATTATATCCAATTGTATGTTCCTGTGATGGTCTCTATTTTCTATAGAGACTCTTCTGTTGTGGCTACCTTTATTTGTAGGGATAAGGATAAGAGTTAGAAAGTAATAAGGAATTATGTTTGTCTAGGAAAGTAGAGATAGGAAATTCTTTTCTAAGGTTCATGATCTGACTATCTCCAGAAATAATTTTCTGTTGAGTAGTCCCTAAATCTAGCTAGACAGTTGTTGGTTGGTACCAATTTATAAATGCCATGTACTGCTCCTTTTTGGATATATTTCCACATTTCATAGTTGTTTCAGTATGGCACAACATCCATAAACTTCTTATTCAAGTACTGGTGTCACAAGTTATTACCATGTATAGTGGTTTTGTTTTTGAATGTGGGTTTTCTTTGAGTCTATTTTTTTTAAAGTGTTGACCCCAGAAAAAAATGGAAATTTTATCTTTATACCACATTTTCAACATGTCAAATATTTCCTAGAGAAGAAAGCAAGGAAAGTAGGAGGTTGATGGATAATACTAGGAGATAAATAAGAGTCAGTTACCAGGGAAGAAAACCTTCTTCTAAATGATTAGTTGGACTCTTTGCTATTTATCAACTTGAACCATCAGTATCCATCCTGCCACAGTTACAAACAGAAACCCACTTCCTTGCATAGATTGTCTAGAATTTCTTTTACAGGTTAATTTAGTAAGTTTCCAAACAAGACCCTTCCTGGGTTTTGTTGTTGTTTGTTTGCTTTATTTGGTTTTTGGTTTTGTTTGTTTGGCTGGTCGCTTGGTTTTTCTTATGAATAAGATATGGAAATTCTACAACAAAGTACATGTGCTTAATAATTATTGAGGTGGTTGATAATGCACTGTCTCTACGAAGGGCACAATACTCATAATTAGTAGATGTGCAAGTTTCCAGTCATTTCCCAAGCCAAATGCATTGTCAGCATATACTGTGTATATGCTGAGGTTTGGTCTGTTGCTATGTACTGTAATGCCAAATGTTATGGGAAATATTAAAAATAACAGCAAGTTCCTGTGCTACACCCAGCTACTCTTAGCCAGTTCTTATCTCATGGAGACTCTCTGACTCAGAGCTCCAAAATTTCTCCACCCAGCTCACTAAGTTCCCTCTGGTGGGTGGTTACCATGCCAGCCCCATGCTTCATAACCCAGAAGGCCTTTATGATGAACATCTAGCAAACCCACTTGTTGCCACCGTACCTTTCTCTCTTGAACCCAGTCAAACCGCTGAAGGGCCTCAGGAAGGAAAATGCCACACAAACTTAGTTCAGAAACACTGGTAACTCAATTGCTGGGCGCAACAACTAGAATCCTAATCTTGTAAGCCATATTAAAGCTGAATCCTCCAGTGGCAAATCCTGGTGGATTCACCATATAAGCCAGGAGATACTAGTAGCTAAATCTTGCTCTCTCACTAACCCTGTCCAAAAGCCCCAAACTCTCTCCTGTTTCCTCTCTTCCTCCATGCAACCTGCAAGTCCCACCTACTTGCCCAGTGTTTGGTCCCTTTATTCCTTAGGGGTAAGTCACCTGAGTACCTGACTCATTAGTCAATCCAGACAACCCCTCCTGGGAAAGCAAAATTAACATCAAAATATAGGTCATTCACAACAGCAAAACTATAGCTGAAAGTCTAAGGCTGGGAGTGAATTCTCATATTTACAAGCTTTTATTTTGCAAAACTTCTTCCTTGCTTTAAAACTAGTTTAAACTGGCTACAGCTATTTACTTTTGAAATTATTGATAGGTGAGTTTTGAGTTATGTGACTGGGGGTAAAGAAGAGAGAGGAATGCATAGAGACTAGAAGGAGAAAGGAAGAATAAGTGAGAGGAGGAAACTGCCATGAGCAGAAAAGGACCATGAACCAGGAAAAACAGCAAGTATCTGAGGTTCCCAATGGGGAGGTAGACAGGCTGACATTGGAAGAAGAGGAGTTACCACCAGTAATTGTCAAAGCCAAATAACCCTAGTCTGAATCTCATTTATTTGTAAGCTAGTCGTGGCCAAGTTTAAATTAGTTGTACTATTGGTTGTCCTACCTTTTGGATCTTTCTTTCTTCTTTGTGCTATTGTTTGTCCTATCTATAGGAACTTCTTTTAAGAACTTTAGGAACAGTCCTTGGTTGGTGGTTGAGACCCTGGGAGTTCTGAGGGTGCTAGTTAGTTCATATTGTTGTTCGT
>NW_022196913.1:5613637-5644787 GCF_008632895.1 Mastomys coucha
AAAAAAAAAAAAAAAAAGAACTTTAGGAACTTACACACTTTGACTATATTTAAGTGTCAAGTAAGTTTGCTATGCATGTTGTACCTTCCTGGGTCCAAAAGTACACTGTTTCCAGAATCTCTCTGTGAGCTAAAGATCTAAATGACCCATTGCTGATGAGCAATGATGACTTTGCACTATGAATGTCACAGGTGTGAGATAGCCTAAGTGGTCCTCATTCATCTCTGTCAAAGACCAGGACAGGAAATATCTTTCCTGTATACATTCTCATCAGTTGCTGAATGCCCTCTCAAGGCTGGAGGTGTCTTAAATTTAGAAAGAGTTTTATATTCTCACTCCAGGAGAATTAAACCCCTTTCATCATGGTGTTGTGCATGTCCTCATCTACTAAGATATTTTTTTAAGTTATCTGTCCCACATTTTCACATTTCCTTACTTGTCTATTTCTTTGCTCAGCTATAGAGGAAGTTTTGTTGTTGCTCTTGTTTCCATAGTAAGCCTTAGCACCTTAAAAACCATCTCTGCAGCTGGACAGTTGTGGCGCATACCTTTAATCCTAGCACTTGGGAGGCTGAGGCACTTGGGATTTCTGAGTTCGAGGCCAGCCTGGTCTACAGAGTGAGTTCCAGAACAACCAGGGCTACACAGAGAAACCTTGTCTTGAAAAAAAAATCTCTGCTGCCTCCTTCCTGTCTTCACTGATCTCTGCTCAGAAAATACTAGGCAACATCTTTGTTTTTATTTCTTCCCACCCTCCTATTGCATAATGCACGCCCACTAGGCACTGGTTAGATGCATCTTCATTCAAATCCTTGAACAAACTGAGGAAACCTACATCTCTGTTTTTCCCCTGTGCTTTTCTTCTTAGTCTTAACCAGACTTTTGTTGAATTTTCACTGCTGCTTTGTCTAATTGTACATGCAACTTAATAGGAATTTCATTAAAAGGACTTTCTTCAGTGAACAGTCAGTAAATATCACATTCTTATTTTCTGTACTCAGAGTATTGATTTATAATACAAATCACGATTCATCATCTACCCTTGCCTCTCAAACTAGACTGGAAGCTCCGTGAAGGTCTCTAACTTAGTCAGTGTAGCCTTATCTATTGAAGGTACTCAATGAGTGTTTGAGCAATAAAGATATGAACACTGGTACATGCCCACTAATAATATAAATACCAAATTCAGATAGCAGCAGTAAACTTAGGTATTATTCAATTTTATACAGATTGAATTTGAAAAGACATAAAATCAAATTAACAAAATGAAAATGAAAGCGATTAATTCTTGTATTTTAGGAAGTCAAATGGCATGTATGACTATGGGCCCAGCAAGTTTTAGAGGGTCTTCCCAGACCATTCTGGTATGATTTGTAGTGGACCTTTGTCTATGCTCTTCCTGTAATCAAGCTTCTCAAGCATGGTGAACAGGGCTTCAGCACTGAAAAACATATCTTACCACTTTATCAATATCTCATGAAAAATCTTTCTTTTTGAACATTTTTAAAAATTTACTTGTGCTATTACATTTCTTTAGTGGTACTTATTTGAGGAAGACAGTCTTGAAAATACAATAATAAACTGATTTATCATGAATGTTTTTCCTGACTTACATTGGCAATGGTTAATTTTCAAAGTTGAATCCTGTTGATCTTGGTTTTCAGTGTGATGAGGCAGTAAAAAATAGATATAAGAATATGTTACAACATATTGAAAGGATAATTGTAAGGAAAAAGGAAATTACAGTCAGGTGAATACTTACTACCTGTACTTAAACAGAGAAATGTGATGGTTTGATGAGATGCCCCCATACTCTTTTTTTTTTTTTTTTTTAAGATTTATTTATTTATTATATGTAAGTACACTGTAGCTGTCTTCAGATGCACCAGAAGAGGGCATCAGATCTTATTACGGGTGGTTGTGAGCCACCATGTGGTTGCTGGGATTTGAACTCATGACCTTCTGAAGAGCAGTCGGTGCTCTTCCCCACTGAGCCATCTCTCCAGTCCCGCCCCCATATTCTTAAGCATCAGAATACTCAGTCCGGACAGCTGATACCAGTTGATGGCAGTTAATAGCATATAAAGTTATTTCTTTTTTTGAGGGGAGGGGAGAGAACTTACTGGTCCCCTATCTTCTCTTAAATTCCAAAAAAAGAGTCCTTCATATGTTTAATTTTAAAGATCAGCACAGGAGATTATCAAAGGTACTGTCTCAAATGCCCCTTCCCAAGTCAGTATACTTTCAGTATTCTAGACAAAGGAATTTTGTGAAGATAGGGCAAATTGTAAAGAGAATGTTAGTGATGGAAGATATGTCTCTTTTTTTTTCACTCTCTAAATGATTTGTCTTGTAGGGTACATTGAATTTACATCTTAATTCTTTAGATAATAATAATTTGTTGAAGAAATCACATGTTTAATTAGCTGTGGTAATATTGAATAGCCAATATATTAAAAGTAAATCAAGTAGTTCATAATGCAGCTACACTAATCAACTGCTAATTAACATCTGAGAAATACTCCACAAAGAGCTTTTATTAAAAAATAAGGGAGAGTAAAAACTCACTCTTTTCATTATGTTAGATTATCAGCTTATTTATTAATCAGCTAACAAATAATGTCCACAAATTTCAAGCTCATTTGAACAATCGGAACAGCAACCATAATTTTGAGATAAAAGAAATTAATATACTTAAGAGACACTTCACTAAAAAGTTGATAAAAAGAAAATACTATCCATCATATTAGTTATTGGGTTTATTACAACAAAACACTGTAGGCAGAATGGCTTATGCACAAAACGAGTTTCTCTGAGTTTTCTGGAACCTGCGAGTTCCAATATGAAAACATCTGCAGATGTGGTGTATGGAAAGGGACCATGTGTCTCATACATATCTCTTTTTATACTCTTTACAACAGGCTAAAGAAGCAAGCTGGATCTCTGGAATGCTTTTTAATAAAGACACTGATTCTAAACACAATTGTATTCTCTTCATGATCAAGATCATGATAAACATTTTCCTTATTCCTCATCTAATAATATCACCTTGAGGTTCATACTAATTCTGAAGTACATAACTCTCAGAAAAACATGTACACCATATTGTGAAAAATGTAGTTACAACTAAAATTGACTAGCTGAGTAGAAACATTGTCCTGGTCCATTCTTTAACACTACTTGAAAATGAGTCACATACATGATCCCTACTTGAGTCATACAGCACCTCATCTTGGTACCCTCAGTTTGTTATGTCAAACAAACAAAGTCCCTGCATTCTATATCTACTAGTTACTAATCTCTCACCTTTGTTGAACTCTGAGTACACTGTGGTTCAAAGCTTAGGTCAGAGACCATTGCTTTGAGGAAATCTTTAGATCCCTGATATTCATCTATGTTACTTTGAGATGCTAAAATGGATTATTTGCAAGTTTTGAACTGATTGAAATCTGTATTTATGTAAATATTCATTTCATGTTTTTTCAATTATATCATAAATATTTGGAAATGAGCAATTGTTCCTAATTTTATCCTAAATAGACTAGGACATATTAGCTAAGAAATCAAGAATTTAAGTACTTTCAGTGTTGGAGTGGTGGCCCATCTACTGCTCTTGAAGAGGACCTGAGTTCTTGTCCCTAGGAACCATGTGAAATGGCTCACAACTTCCTGTTACTTCAGCTCTAGGAGATAAAATCCTATCTTCTGGCCTCTCATGGCACTCATACACATGAATGTACATGCACATTTACATACATTCAAATCTGAAGAATAAAAAATGTCTGAATAATGTAAACAAGGAAGAAATCAAAATTCCTTATCTATTAATAACATTAGCAAAAATAATTTATACTATATCTACTCATTACAAATACAATAAACTAGACCTATCTACTAGAAGGTGAACAAAACCTACATCATGTCATTACGCATCTTTTTACTATGACAGACTTCAAGTGTTATGAATAAGCTTAAGTTTTTAAATATTACTTTCAATTTGCATGATTTTGATGGCATATAATATCTATATAAATAACATAAAACCATGTTTTCTATTAATTTAAAAAATACCTATTCATTTCTCCTTCAGTATATATCATTGAAAGACAGCATAGATATTTACAACAGTCACAAAATTTAGAGTGTTGTTATTTAAAAAAAAAACTTGATTTTTGTTCTTGACACCAAATGATGACTCATTGTGATGGGTAATCTCTTTACAATAAGTTCAGAATTCTAAATTAATTAAAAAAATCCACAAAATTCACCATTTAAAATAGGTAATATATAATTACTTTCTGAAACGTCTTTGCTGCTAGACTGATAATCAATAATGCTCCTGACAAGTGTATGCAGTGCCTCTAAGGCAAACTTCATAAGAAGCCACAAGAGAGCTGGAGATCTAAACATCCAGACCCAGTGTCATGAGAAAGATTTAGGGATCTGTTAAAGATCACTTAAGGCAAATAAAAACTAGACTCATGCAAGACTTTTGTCTGTGTTCAGAAGTGTTTAGAGATTTGTGTACCTAAGGTAATTTTCTACATAGGCCTCTTGAATTAAAATATGTTTAGTCTCCATCAAAGGGCTTCACATAGTCTAAAAAATTACAGAGAGGAGCAGATTGATGGCATATTTCATTGATTTATTTGCTCATTGGAAGCATGTAGACGTAAGAGAAGCTTGCAGTTTAAATAGAGAGAGAGAAAGCCAGTGAACAAGGTAGAAATCTAAAAACTACATGTGATAACACAACCCACTCCTTCAGAGAAATCTGAGTATGTGATTTTTCACAAAGATCAAAGTTAAAGTAACACATGTGCACATTCAAACTCTTAAGAGCTTCTCTCCCATTTGATACTGTGTCTTCTCCAATAAGTAAATACACAAAATATACAAGTAAGCAAAATAACATTCTAGAATGCTGAAAGTTCTAATCTTAAACATGACTCCATTATTTATGCATCCTTGAAAATGCTTATGCTTTTGGATTTTGTACCTTTAGGTGATGCAATTATGAAGTTATATTTGGCTGTGTCAAGTTTTGAAACTTTAGGGACATTGTAAAATACCTGAAGAAGTTATCCTTAAAGATGACAAATATTTATTTTCTACAATCTTCTGTCTAGTCTTTAAACAATTTAATGTTAGAAATAATGGCAAGTAGGTTCTGGATAAATTGACTGGAATTTTAGGTATATACACTTTTTCTTTTGCACCATCAACCATAATAGTCTAGGAGTCCTCCACTAAATAAAATAACACCACGATCCTCTCACATTTCAAAGCACATGGAGGTAAAGAAGCTTTTAACCAAAATTGGCAAAAGCAACACTCTAGTGAGAACCAAACGATACACCAAGGGAGAGGGCCCATCAGACTCAAAAGTGGATATTTCTGTTTAAGAAAAATTTAAGTGCATATTTTTCCAGATAAATTCTTAAATATTATTCATGATTATTATATTCTTCTACCATTCAGGATCTAACAAACCATATAAGAGAAACATTTGAGTTATTAATGGAGGAAAACTTTTGAAAATGTGTCAATTTTACATTACTATAATGTTATGTTTACGGGTTTTTTTTCTCTACTGTATGTACGTCTGTGTACTATTTGTGTGCCTAGTACCTACAGAAGCCAGAGAGGCCATCATATACTCCTGAAACTAGAGTTACATGTGAGTTGGAGCCACTATGTTCATGCTGGAAATCAAATCCTGGTCGCCTGAAAGAACAGCCCATGGTCTTAGGTGCTGAACCGTCTCTACAGCATACATTATATTACTGTAACTTAGGAATAAAATAGTTCAGAAAATTTTCAGAAAAAAATACTTTTAACAAGATACTTACCTATAGAAAAATTCTGCCTACCATCTTCTATCTATCATCTGCCCATCTATTTATAATCTGTTTGCCTGTCTGAATGTCTGTCTATTCAATTGTCTTCCATCTATCTACATGCCATCTGCTATTATCTATCCATTCCTACCTTATCATATAACAGTCTTTCCTCTAACTCTACTTTGCTATACTTATATATCCCTTAAGATTTATTTTATTGTTAGCTTCTGACAAATTTCTTTTATCATATGAAAATACTTCATAGTAATAATATTAGTTAAGAAATTTTTTTTTTTGCCAACTTTCTGTGTTTCTGATGGTGTATATGAATGTCCTGACTGTTTATCTCAAGGCAACTGTATAAAGCTCAGCCTCTGATTTGGTATGAAGTTCAAAGATCCAGAAAATTAGTAGACTACTCTCCCATTCTTTTGATTTGATGGCATTGCACTGACAATCTTGGCTGATATTATAGACCACAAAGAAGCCAGAGAAAAATACACAGGAGGGGAAACATTCTGGAATTTATAACTTTCAGAGATGTAAAATATGCATAAGGATATAGTCCCTCAACAAAAAGTAGAAATTGTTGTGCAATATATATTGTACTAAGTGGTAGATCATATACACACTTTTATACAAGGACATGCACATAGACATAGACATTCATATAATGCTTAAATTAATGCACAGTTATTTATAATATATGATAAAAATGTATAATGTATTTGTAAAATCATGCCTATATAAGTATCAATATGGGAACATATATTTAATAAATCCATTGCCATATGTATACATGTAGCCTGGCAGTGGTCGTACATGCCTTTAATCCCAGCATTTGGGAGGCAGAGGCAGGTGGATTTCTGAGTTTGCAGCCAGCCTGATCTACAGAGTGAGTGAGTTCCAGGACAGCCAGGGCTATATAGAGAAACTTTGTCTTAAAACAACAACAACAACAATAAAATAGAATGTATACGTGTGTGCATATTAAAATGTACAAATATATACACACATATGTGTATATATATATATATATATATATATATATATATATATATGTGATTTACAGATGTAAATGTAAACACAAATGTCTGTCTACATGCGTAAAAGCAGTCAGCTTCAGATCAACAAAATACAGAACCTTTGCTTCGATGTCATCCCATTTAGCATGCTGTTCCTGTTTCCTTCAACATTCCTAGTCCTAGTGTCCCACGAAAAAATGGAGACAAAAGTTGTTTGTGACAGAAGAAAAAAGGAGAAAGAAAAAGGCACAATACTACTGATGACTTTAGAAAGGAGAATTTGGATCCTATCACTGTAGCAAGTGGTCATAAGTCATTTTATTATCTAATATGAATCCTTAGCTTTTACTGACTTTCATCAGACTATGTAATAAATTAGCCATCTTCCCTTTACTATTACGTTCTTTCAAAATGGAAGTTTGTTTATTGATGCACTTACAAGAAGTCAATTAAACTTTATCATCAAAGCCATTAGAATCTGACAGTAAAAATAAATGCATAGAGTACCAGAGGACACTGAAAAGTTTTATAAAATGTAAAATCAGTTTTCCCACTGATGAGAAGTTGGCACTCAACTAGAATATGTTAGTGTGTCAGAAAGTAATCAAAAAATCTTGAAACACATCCTCTTATAAGATACTCAAAAAGCATTCTATACATAAATTATCGTTTGTGAAAGATGGACACAGAGTACCAGTGATGGTACCAGAGTACCACTGCCTGCCATTTCTCTAAAAGGTTTGTCTGACACTTCTCCCAGGGTAATCTTCTACTGTGTGTGTGTGTATGATAGTCTCCATCTGGGAATAAATTCTCCAGCTCTGTGGAGAACTGGATATTTCAAATAAAAGCTAGGGTAAAATCAATGATAGGGCTTTAATTATAAAATATCCATATCAATATGTAGTAAGCTATACAATTTCATGATGAATAATAAATTTTAGACTTCCTTTTTTTTTGCTTTTACTTTTATTTATTTATTTATTTATTTATTTATTTATTTATTTTCCTAAAAGTGCCCAGGTGAGTGTGCCCGTGTGACCACCAGACACAATCACTTCTACAGCAACAAGGGCTTCTTTCTATTCCATTTACATAGATCAGGAGAAGGGAGGGAGCCAGGAAGAGAGAAGATAGGGAAAATTTACCTCGCCCAAATCCCAACCCAAGGAGACCTATGTGCCAAGCACAATGGAAGTGTGTGCTCCCAACACTGGTTAATGGCTCCACACTGGTTAATATGCTGCTGGTTTTACTCAGACATCTATTTTGAAAAGCTTAAAAAAACACAGGAAATTTTGAAATAATTCTATCCTGGCATCAATCAAATCTCCAAAACTAGGAGCAAAAACATCTTTCACTTAATTAATCCCTTTTCCTTTCTTTTTTCTTTTCTTAAACATTATATTAATGTAATAGAGGGATTTCTTTTTCATTTGCCTTCTCAATCATTAGGAGTTGAGGAGTACTGAATCCATTATTACTTTGATGACACAGGTAAGAATCCAGATTCACATTTCCAGGTACCAAGAGTTCCCTCTAATGCCACGATCCAGCCAGCCTTCCTCGACTCCTACTGAACACAGCAGTGCCCATTGGTGTCTCTGAAGCTTTAGCGCATCTTAGGTCGGTACTTCTCCAAGTAAAGCAGCTCTTTGGAAATGAATGCTCCTCCTCCTCCTCCTCCTCCTCCTCCTCCTCCTCTTCTTCTTCTTCTTCTTCTTCTTCTTCTTCTTCTTCTCCTCCTTCTTCTTCTACTTTTTTAGATTTCTAAGATGAATTGGGTTCTGTTACTCAAGGATGAATACATCCTAGAATGACCATGTTTGGAGGTGATGGATAACACATATCATGAGTTATTTAGTACAGGCAGTGTGGATACAGTACTCTCGTTATCACCCAGAACACACAGAACAGTTTTCTTATATGAGGTAGAAAATCACTGGCAAGTTAATGATCCCTAAAAAATAGATATCCCTAAAAAATAGTGCTTGCATGCATAGCCCATGAAGAGATTAAGATGAAAAGCAGCCTATATTTTTTCTAGTACCTATCACCTAATGTTTTGAAATTATAGAAAGTCAGAAGACAAGTAATTATATTATTTGAGGTTTTTCTTCCATTCCTGTGGCAAAATAGCAATTGCAGAGTTATAATTTTAGCTCTCCAGCTGGTGGTGTCAAATGCATGCTGGCAGATACCTGTTTTGAATGAATTGACAGATTGCTAAACTGTTGTTTTTCAGTTGTTTTCTATTAATTTAAGTTTGAAAATAAATGTGAATTTCAGTGTTACAGAATCCTTTTAGAAAACTTCACTATCACCTTCTCTGCTTACTTAAAGAGAGATGCAAATAACCTTCAGCAACTGCCTGAATGTGGGAAGAAGTGATGTCTTTTCAAAGACAAAGATTCGTCACTTATTTATTTTGTCACATTTGAGTTTATCACATAGTATGGAATTTTTTAATGCTGATTGAATTAAATTCTAAGATTTTGGTTATTTACATGTCTTAGAAGGTATATCTACCCACAAAGATTTGGATGTCCTATGATTTTTAATGCATTTTGAGAAACTTTTAATAAATATACTTATTCTGTCCTTCCATTTTATCTAATATGTGCTTCCATGAGTTTTTAAAAGATTGATCTTAAAATATTTGATTTTAAAATGAATTCTCCACTCATTTCTTAATCACCTCTATAAGTCTGAATTCTTCACTTGGACAGGACCAATAGAGTAAAAATATATTATTAAAGGGATTTGTAAACTGGCTTTGAAGATTTGGTTTTGGTAGTCTGCAACTGGAAAACCCAAGGTTTGCTCCACCAGGTTGGATGCATCAAGTCCAATTTTGTCAATGAAGGCTTGGGGAATTCCTGGATAATTACTGGTCTTCAGTCCATTGGGAAAGGCTGAGGAAACTGACTTCCAGTGTCAACAGAGAATGTTAATATTGCCAGCAGCAGAGTAGACTCATTTCCTCACAGACTAAGAAAGCAAGTAGGAAAGAGGTCTCCTGGCTCTCCTTCTGTCTGGGATGCTGTTCGAAGATTCTGTCCATCATGACAGAGGATCCACCATCTCAGTCTCTTCAGAAAATATCATTACAAACTTTCCAAGATGCATATCTTTTAGTTAATTCTAGACCTCCTCAACTGGCAACTTGATGAACTCTCATAATTTAAGATTTGCTACTTTTCTAAGACAAAATACCAACTTAAAGAAAGAATGGTTTACCATAACTCATTGCTGCAAACTGTGACTGTCTCTAAGTTTTTGAACCTATATAAAGGCATAAATTATATCATGGCAGGAAGCTTTTAAGCAGAAATCATACCTTGTAGTAGACAAGAATGAAAAAATAGATTACTTCTAAGAGCCCACTTCCAATGATTTAATTTCCTTGAACTTGTACTCATCCCCTACAGGGTCTGCTGCTTGCCTAGATTACCAGATGATGTGTATCAAGGGTTTGATTCATAAGTCATGGATTTTGAAACTATTCAAAATCCCAACATTAATACTTTTTAAAGTACCAGCCAGTGTAAACAAATATATAAGCAGGTAAATGTTATATAAATATATACAATTTTTAGTTCTTTTACTTGATTTACAGAATACGTTCATAAAACAATTATAAAATGTGTTCAAAGTGATAATGTTAAGTATATGATTTATCCAATTATAAGAATACAGAAAGGAAGAATGGAATGGGTTTATTTTGGAATAATAATTTCATTATTAAAATTAATTTGTGAACACAGTTGCCTTGGAGGTATTAAATCTTCAGTTTTGGTTCACAATAATCATGTAAAATTTGGTTACATTGATTAGTGTCTATTACCTCAGTACCAAAAAACCATGTAGGGACATTCAAGGATCGATGGAGAGGCTCTGTCTTTGCTAATGGAATAAATAAGTCAACTCAAACCTGTCTCGCTGATGCTTGGTCTGACAATACTCAACAGACTGGTGATCTTCACTTCCTTTAAGCTGCCTCAAATACTGTGAATTTTTATGTAGTCAAATAAGAGCATTTGAATATAGCAGGAGAAAAATGGTTCTGATCAGAATTCTCGTGAGGAGAATGGTGCAGAGTTCTGTTAGATGAAAACAAGGTCTATCTTTTTCCTGTGAGCTGAGGGAGCAGAGGTAAGTAGGTCCTCCTTCCCTACAATCTGAGCACTTAGCATGAGAAATTACTTCCTTTAACACACTGTACAGACCATATATTATGAACTGTTCCAGCAATCGAGAAGATTAAGAAGTACATAAAGATAAATAGGATGGTTTTCTTTTCTGCTAGAATATCATTCTTTAGCTGGGTCAGTGCTTGGGGAGAAGCACATGAATTTAAAAACAAAAACAAAAAACAAAAACTGAATTTCCAATGTATATGCAATTTCATCCGGCAGAGCGAGAACAATGTCAAGATGACTAACAGATGAGCAAATGTAGCCCCAGTAAACAGCAGGAATTTAAGATAAATCTTTCAGCAACAATCAAGTTTAAAGAAATAATTCTTTTCCAAAAAAAAAAAAATCTTAGACACCAATTTAAAAGCTAAAAGTGGTGAAGAATTCTGATACACTGTTGCAGCTAAATTATGAGCCTAACCAAGTCTGGCCCAAACTGTCCAAAAATACTTGCCCACAACTGTGAGTCAGAATCAAGTTACACATGGAAACAGGAAGTAGCAAGTTACTCCATGTAGGTGGATGCTGTTTCAAGACAGTCTGGGCAGCAAGTGGTACTTCATAGAACCCTCACAGAGCAGCCAACTCTGAAGCAAATTGTCTATAAGGAACCAGTGCTTCAGTGATGAGGGCATTCTCTGGTCCAGATAGAGGGTAGAGTATTAATAGACTCCTAAAGCATCCATGACATGTGTAACAACCTTCTTGCAAGCCCTTTGTCAGCTTTCATTAACCATGAAAAGTATATAATTGGGAAGATCAAGGTCACAGAGCATATAGATGTTAGAGAATAGTAAGCTAAGGACCTCTAGTAACATGTGGCATATAACAATCAAGACTTTGGTACAACCATCAACAGTTTACTAGTGAAAGAAGCCTATGAAGATGGGAGCTTAGGGGAACTGTAGATGTTTTCTAGATATAATAATGGTTATATGAAGAGAGGTTCTTAACAACTAAAAGAGAAGATAATAAAATGCTGGTCATGGTATGAAATTAAAGAACAATAGAGAATTTGTGTGAATAAAACTGTAAGTTCCTATCCCATAAAGCACCTCTGATTGGTGTGTGTGCCTCAAGGTTCACCTGTCAGAACATTATTTCCTCAATACATCAGCGTCTGGAGCTCTTTAAGCTAGAAAAGGAGTCATTCTAAACAGATTACTGCTTTTTGCCTCAGGAATGAGTGAACTATGGTACGCCTTTGCACATGCTCCTCCTTAGCATAGACCATCACAACATTTTTATTTCTGCCTTGACTTAAAGCACTAAAATGCCCACACCAGATATGAATACCCAGTCTTGAACTCCCCCAAACACATTCATTTCCTTTATAAGTCACCCAGTTCAAGATATTCTTTTATGTCAATTGAATGGATGGAGACACATGCTGACTGGCAAGCATGATGTGGCCCTGGTGAGGACAGAGTGACATGGTTCCTACCTCTGGACATGGCCCCTGTGTAAGTTTCCACAAGTGTCCATGGTTGTTGTGGTCATAATGCTTGCTTATATAAAAACGTACATATTTCACATTCTTCCAAGCAATGTCCTCCCTGTCACCATTTACAACTCCATGATGATTAGAAACAGCATGAGTCCAGGAATTGAGGATGTTACTATGTCTCAACAAAATGGTAAACACTGAAACCTTCACAACAGCTTTAAATACATGAAGTTTGAAAATATATAATTTCTCAACTATACAAAATACAAGGATCCAATAAAATTATGAGGAACTTGTAGAGGTAGCTACATTGAGTCAGCTCCTCAGAAAGATAAAAAGAAAGGCAGATAGATTACTAAGTTCAGGATCAGCCCAGGACAGTGCAAGTTCAGGTTCATGCTTGGTGGAAATTGTAATTTCAAGGCAGGGGCCCACTCAACTAGCTTATTGTCTGTGCTTAACAAAGACAGACAAAACTCTGAATTCTTTTACAATGTTAAGAAAAAATATATGCTTGATGTCTCCTAAGAATCAAATGGCTGAGGTCACAGAATGCTGACTCATTAGATAATCTAAAGGAAACCTGGAGTAAATGACTGGATTGATATGTAAAGTAAAAGACTGGACCTGTATTCTGTAGGAGATGACTATCCAGAGAATTTTTTTATGATTAAAAAAACAGATCCGCTTGGAGAACTCACACATTCACAAACACATGCTCACATACACACACACACACACACACACACACACACACACACACACACACGCACACATGCACACACAAACAACCAGGAAATGGAAAAAGAGATCTCTTAGAATCACAAGCAGGCAGAATTTAGACAGAGAAAATCTCCAGAGAGAAAGCAGAACATAGAGATAAGCAGACTGGAAAAGCTTTATCAAACAGAATACAGTTCTTCAACTTGGATCTACCACTTGACTTCAAGTCATTCTTTCAATGCTCCCAGACACCCCCTCTCCAAGAGGAGGCTGGTTCCTGGCAGCTGACATAACGGAACAGCCTTGTAGCTAGAGAAGAAATTAGTTATATGAGATGATGTATAGGCTTCTTTGGTCTCTCAGATAGATCACTGGCAAGTCCTTCCCACTTATGGGAGTAAGGCAGAGGGGATACACTGACAATCTCGTCTGTCTATGTGCAACTACCACTGGTCCTGTGTATGAACTAAAACAGGGTGTTGCTTGATACCACTTTACATGAGAGAATAAAACTTTCAAAAGGAAGTTGCTTTTTCATATTTATTTTCTTCTCCTATCACAGATTTATAAGTGATGTTGAGCCTCAGAAGACTTTGGGGGAGGTAATTACAAATTCAAATATTGAAACAGAATGATCAAACACAAATAGTTTATGAGCATTTGTGAGGTAAAAAAAAATCTGTAAATATTATACCTTGAAATGAGCTTTCAGAATTTTAGGAAGGAAAGGACATTTTAAAATAAAGTTAAACTTATCAAGAAGAGTTAACATACTGGAGAAGCAGGATTCAGTATGCAGCAGGAGATCCTCGGGGTGATTCATCTAGAGGGTGAATAAGCTACTGACTCAGTTCTGACAGCAAAAAAAAAAAAAAAAAAAAAAAAAAAAAAAAAAAATAGCTCAACTTGAGATATTCCATGGTAAAAGCAATTCAAAATAATTTAAAAGAAAGTAAACTCACAGTTTTAAAAAACCGGTTTGTATTTACTTAGTCCAGTCGTTTTGTCAATTTAAAGACATATAAGACAGTCTTTTCTTTTTAAGAGTTTGTTATTAATTAGTACATATGTGGCCAAAGGGATATACACATGAATTAAGTGCCCACAGAGCCTAGATAAGGACCTAAGATACTGTGGGATTGGTGTCACAATTGGTCGTGAGTTAGGAGGTATATCAGATGAGTAAGAGGCTCAGGTCTTCAGAAATATCCAAATGCACTGTTAACTGCTGAGTCATCTCTCCAGTCCCAAGAGGGTTTTTGTTTTTTTGTTTTTTGTTTCCTTTTTCTGTGTCTATTTTTCCTCTCTTACTGAAAATACATTTTCCATTCACATAATATATTTTTATTACACTTTCTACTCTCTCTACTCCTCCCAGTCCCTTTCACTTCCCCTCACATCAGGACCCTCCTCCTTTGTGCCTCTTATTAAAAACAAACAGGCTTAAAAGAGAAACTAATGAAATAAAGTAAAATATAATAAGGTAAAACTTAACATATTAAAATAGGTCAAAGTAGACAAACAGAAGGAAATGAAGCAAGGAAATGGTACAAGAGTAAGCTATAGATGCAGAAACCCATGTGTTCATACACTCAAGATAACCATAGAAACATTAAAATGGAAGCTAAAATATATATGCAAAGGACCACGTGATAAAAAGGGAAGAATGCATACATATACACATACACATACACATGCACATACACACATACATATATAATTATTATATTATATAATATATAATGTGTATATATACATATATGTATGTATATATATATATATATATTAAAGCAAAAAAAGACAAATTAAAAAACAAGAAAAGAAAAGTTCTACAGGGAACAAGGGACCTCCAAAGATGCTATTGAGTTCATTTTCTGTTGGCCATCTACTGCTTGACATGCAGCCTACCCTTAAGAGTATTGAAACTCCCTTGGAGAAAACTAAATTTTCAATTGGAAGTGGTTATCAATTGGAGATAGCTTCTGGGTTAACAATGGGGACATGTGTCCACTTCTTTCAACATTAGGACATCATCTGGTGGAGACCTGTGTAGGACCTGTACATGCCGTTCACTCTCTGTGACTTCACATGGGCTTCAATACTGGTGATTTAAAGGGCTTTGTTTTCTTGGTGTCCTAGATCCCTGCCTTCTCTTTCCATGTTTTCTTCTAGGGGATTGGCTCCTGGAGCCATGAGGGGAGGGATTTGAAAGATATCCTTTCTGGTCTACTCCAAGGTCTCACTCTGCATAATGTCTGGCTGTAGGGCTCTGTATTTTTCTCATCTGCAGCAGGAAGAAGCTTCTCGATCAGAATCTAATTAGGAGACATTTTACTACTACAGTTTTTTAAACTAGTGTGTTTTGGTTTGTAGATTATCTAATATAAAGTTCTTGGTCACACAAGCAGTGACAGATATGGATTTCATCTCATGGAGTGGGTTAAGTCAAATCAGGTGCTGGTTGGTCACACCCACAAGCTCTGTGCCTTCATTGCACTAGAATATCTTACATGCAAGACATCATTGTAGGTTAAAGGACTGTGACTCAGTTGATGTTTACATTTTCTCCTTTAGCAGCAAGCTGATTATCTTCCCATACCAGCACATAGGGGTGAAGGCTATGTGTAGGCACCAGTTAAACTTCTCCATGTTCAATAAATTGTATTTGGTGTTTTTTTCAGCGATGGGTACTTGCTGTCAGTTTGAGGAGAGCAGCCTATAATCCTGGCAATCGTTTGGTTTATTTGTGGAATTCCCATGGGTACCCTTGGCCAGTAATTCAATTAAATCTAATTCAATCCCAGTATTGGAACATTCCTTTGATTCCAGGAGATGTCCAGGTAAAGTTTGTACCACCTATTATTGGGTAACTTTATTTAAATTGCCTTCATACATGTATATATTTCAAAGAGATTCTAGTGTATTAAGTTTCCATATTACCCTTCAAATGACACTTAATTTTAGCTCTCTCCCATGTTGCCTAGCTTGTTCACCCTTCCTCTCCCTGGCCTTGATTCATTCCATTCCTCCCTCCAGCCTTAATATTCTATTTCTCTTTCTAGCATGACCAATCTGACAACCTCTACACCCCTACTCTATCCTCACCTATGTAGTTCTATGGATAATATCTTGGTTATCATTGACTTAACAGCTAATATCCACTGATAAGCAAATATGTATCATTTTTCTCTTTCTGGATCTGGGTTCAGACTATTTTTTAGTCCTATTTATTTACCTACAAATTTAATGGTTTCATTTTTTTCACAGATGAGTAATACTTTATTGTGTAATGTATGATACATTTTTATATCTATTCACCTGTTGAAGGACATTTAATGTGTTCCATACTTCTGACTACTATGAATAAAGAGCAGTAATGAGTATGGTTAAACGATTTTCTCTGGTTGTATGAAGTGTCTTTTGGGTATATGCCCAAGAATAGTATAACTGGATCTTGTTATAGATCAATTTCTATCTTCCAGAGGAACTATGACATAGTGTCTGTACAAGTTTGTGGGCCCACAAGCAATAAATGAGTGTTCCATTTTTCCATATTCTCAGCAACATGAGCTATCTACTGTTTTACTGGTCTTGGTTTTTCACCCTTGGGGATAGGGTGAAATTTCAATGTAGTTTTGATTTGCATTTTCCAGATGACTAAGAATATTGAATATCTTTTCATGTGCTTTTCATCCATTTGAGTTTTCTCCTTTGAGAATTTTGTTTTTAGATCTGTACCTCATTTCTAAAATTGGATTATTTGGTTTCTTGATATTGTATTTCTGTAGTTCTTTATATATTTTGTATATTGGTCTTCTATCAGATGGGTAGTTTATAAATATCTTTTCCCATTCTTTAGTCTGCCACTTTGTCTGAATAATTGTGTCCTTTGCTGTACAGAAGCTTTCAGTTTTATGGGACTTGATTATTAATTGTTGATCTTACTGCCTGTGCTAATGGTGTTATGTTCAAAAATTCCTTTCCTGTGCCAATGGGTTCAAGGATATGCCTCACATTCTCTTCTATTAGTTTCAGTGTATGTGGGTTTATGTTGAGGTCCTTGGTTTTTGTTTGTTTGTTTGTTTGTTTGTTTGTTTTGTTTTTAGCATTGAGTTTTGTGCAGGGTGATACATATGGATTTATTTGCATTCTTCTACGTGTAGTCTTCTGTTTGACCACTACTGCCTTGTTGTTTATTGTTGTTTTGTTTTGTTTTTAAGATTCTGGAACTTTCCCCAGTGTGCATTTCTAGCTTCTTAATTTTAAAAAGTCAGATGTCCATAGGTATGTGGGCTTTTATTGGGGTTGTCAGTTCATCCTTAGTGATCAACATGTCTTTTGTGTGTGTGTCAATATCATGCTCTTTTTATTACTGTCTAACTTGAGGTTGTATAACTTGAGATTGGGGATGGTGATACCTTTAGCATTTCTTTTATTGTTGATGATTGTTTTAGCTATAATGAGTGTTTTGTCTTTCTATGACGCTGAAAATTCTCTATTCATGATCCATAAAGTATAATGTTGGAATTTTGAGAGGGATTTCAATGAATCTGTAGATTGCTTTTGGTAGAATGACCAGTTTTACTATGTTAAGCCTACTGGTCTTTGAGCACAGATCTTTCCATCTTCTGATATCTTTTATTTGAGGTTGTTTGGCTTTGGGGTTTTTGGGGTTTTTGTTTTTGTTTTTGTTTTTTGTTTTTATGAGACAGGGTTTCTCTGTGTGGTCTTGGCTGTCCTGGAACTCATTGTAGACCAGGCTGGCCTCAAACTCAGAGACCCGTCTCTCTCTCTGCCTCCCAAGTGCTGGGATTAAAGGCATGTACCACTACTGCTTTTCCATCTTCTGTTATCTTCTTCTATTTCTTCAGCATCTTAAGGTTTTTGTGATACTGCTGTTTTACCTTCTGGGGTAATTCCCCCAGGTTATTTTATATTATTGAGGCTATTTTGAAAGGTACTATTTCCACAACTTCTTCTTTACTCATTTGTCTTTTGTATATAGAAAGCTACTGATTTTTGTGAGTTCATTATATATCTGCCTACTTTACTGAAAGTGTTTATTTGGTGAGATTTCTAAGATCACTTATATATACTATCCTACTGTCATCTACAAAAACAGATACTTTGATTTCTTTCTTTCAGAAGGAAAGGAAGATACTTTGATTTCTCTTTTAGTTGTCTTATTGCTCTAGTGACAATTTCAAGTACTATATTGAGTAGAGATGGAGGGAGGAGTAGGTAAGCGGTATCCACTAACAGGTGTCAGTAGAATTACACTGAGATTCTCTCCATTTAACTTGAGACTTGTTGCACTCTGCCTTTATTATCTTTAGGTATGTATGTTATATCCATAATTTCCCTAGGACTTTTATCAGAAAAGGGCATTACACTTTATCAAAGGATTTTTCTGCACCTAATGAGATATTCCCATGTGTTTTTTCTTTCAATATGTCTATATTTTGGAATATATTTATCAGTTTATGTATCTTGAACCATCCCTGCATCACTGGGATGAAGCCAACTTGATCATGGTGGATTATCTTTTTGATGTGTTCTTGGGATCCTGTTTGCAGTTAACTGAGAATTCTTGTATCTGTGTTCATATGGAACATTGATCTGTAGTTCTCTTTCTTTGTTGGATGTGTGCCCTGCAGGGTTCCAGGTATAATGTCTTTGGGGTATTGGGAGCTAACATTTAAGAAAGACAGTGGGCTGGGTTTGAGGCTCTGGGGGAGTCCAAAGGAAGAAGAAAAGCAGAGTTTTCTGCCAGGATCTGCTAAGTTCCTAGAAATAGGTGCAGAAACTGGGAAGAGGCCACAACAGGTACTCTAATGCTGAATTGGGTGGGGGGTATATTTGAAGGAGAGGATAAAAAGGTGAAGATCTATAGGTGGAATACTTCTTTTCTTGGCTGGAGTGTACTGTGGGTTCCCAGTGAATCAAGATGTTTCTTTCTTAAAAGCACTAAAAAAATATAGCAGTGAAAATAACACTTTTGGAAAGTGGTAAGTGGTTGATTCCTATCCACAGAGCTGCTGCTGAGTGACTCTGAGACTAAAATAGGCTTTCTGTAATGGGGGGTACGGTAAGTGAAGGTAGATACACAAGAGGGCTTCTGGTTTTAGCTCCATCTGAAAAGAAATTGAATGCTGTATTCACCTCTGTATTCACAATAAGAAAATGAGCTGAATAAACGGAGGGTCAGCAGCTTTTAGACCCACCAGTAAACTGGGTCACAAGGCACAATTCAACTTGTAAATGCAGATACTTCGACAGGAACAGAAAATACAAGCAATCAGTGAACTTGGTCTCCTTGAAGCAATCATGCAGGAGCTGTACATTGGAGTGGGATAGGGTTGAGGGGGTGGGATGGGCATTCCTTCATAGTAGTACTCTGAGTTTTCATTAACTTGGCATATTAGTTGCCACCTAAGAAGGCTTAACAATTAAGTGGCATTTTTTTCCTCTGGGACGCTCCCCACACACACTCACACACACTCATTTCTCAGCGTGAATAACTGAAAAGAACCTTTTTTGTTCAGGAAGAAGGGATGGTCACCCTTTGGAAATGTCTCCAGAGTAATTGTCTTAACAGAGCTCTCTCCTAAGACAGATTCCCATCTGCTTTTCCCTTGGCATGAGCCAGCACTCAATACTCGGGCCCCTCTGCTTTTTCTTTCTCACAGAAAAGAAAGATTAAAAGTTTAAGCAACAAGCTCTGCAAGTATCATAGATTCAAGCTTCCCCTCCAAATTATCTGACTTTGTTTCTAATGTCATACCTTTATTTCTTCTCCTGTTAGCTTATCATATTAACAAGTTCTAATGAGATGGATTAAAACTGAAATTGTGGCAAGATGGACTGAAATTAAGGAAATGTTCTTAAGGAAGCACAGACAACTTGAAATAGAAAGGTACTACAAAACCTTAAGCCTTTGGCATCTATACCTAGTGCATAAATTACACACAGCCAAGCTCCTGCCTGGATTAACATAGGAACTCAAACTAAAGCTTCTAAGTCTCCCACTTTTCAAAATCTTATGCCAGCTTTCAAGTGAAATTACAATGTGCTAAAATGAAAATTTAAAAGTCTGAAAGTCTCAAGCAGTCAAAATAACTAAATTCAAATTTAGAATTATCAGATGGGCAAATTAAAATAATTAGCATTTCTTGGTATGTTAAGGATTCAAAAGGAGAAATTGGAGTATATCCAAACACAAAAAAGAGCTAAAAAACTTCACATAAAGAATCGGGAGGTAATGTAAGACATAAAAATGAAGTAAACAAACAAGCTAAGTAGGGATTGGAACAAATGTATTTGCATATTGGACAAAGCCAAAGAATATACTTGGAGATGATACTGTCATAAAATTTCTAAACATAAATACAACAAGGAAAGAAAAACAAATCTATGAAGTATGGAGGTATACAGATGACAGTTCTCTAGGATGGAGATGGTGACTGATGCCTGAGTAGCAGCTTTTGGAGGCCTGGGATGCAGGTGTAGGAGATCACACTTATTGCCAGAGATCAGCACTAGCACCAGGGGAGATATTACCATCTGTGATCAGTAAGTATCTGGACCATGTGACAAGGCCACATGTCTGAGTATACGTGTGTGCACCACATGCATGCATGTATTCACAGTAGTGAGAAGTGGGAATTAGATCTCTTGGAAGTGCCATTACAAGATATTGTAAGCCACCTGATATGGTTCTAGAAACCAAACCTGGGCCCTCTCCAAAAGTTGCATGCACACTTAACCACCAAGCCATCTCTCTAGCCCCTACTTTCAATTTCCTATCTTGATTCAAGCAAGATCAACATTGAGTTTGACACTGATTAAAGAAAAATAAAATGAAAGAAAGAAATACTATAAGAACAGAGAATTATAGATATTGATATTCAGTGACTGCGCCATTTGTAAATCTGTACAGTGTCATTTCTATTATATTAGTAATAAAATATAAGACAACCTTCTAAAACTTGTTATAACTTTCTAACATTGTTAAAGGGAGATTAATTTACATTTTTGAAGGGAGAGGAAAAGAATTATAATCGCTATTGATTAATATTGGATAATGCAACAAAAGGGGGGGACAGTGAAAACAGTAACTATGAACATGCACACAAGCAGAAACAATTTCTGCTGCAGCAGATTTTGATCCAAGTATAGCAAAAATCAACTTAAACAAGTATAACAGATAGGCAGTAATTAAAATATGTCCTTGATCAAGTATGAACATAAGAAGTAAGACTATATGTATAGGTACACACTTGAAATATATAAATTATCAGAAGTCAAAGTAAGGGTAGCTAAGCATATATGTCATGGTAGCATGAGTCAAAGGGAAGGTGTTGTATTTATGACATTTGCATATATCAAACACATAGCACATGGGAGGTTACTAAGGATAAAGAGAAGGCTAACTGCTGATTAAGTTATAAACTTTCCAAGGTTATTCAATAGCTTGCATTTCTTATGGCCTAGCAACAGAGGTAGTAAAAACATCTTCAAGGCAAAATCCTTTGAACCTCAGTGGAAAATTAAGCAGACATAGCTAAAGATATCAACTTTCTGAAATTTATGAATGAGCATGAAGAAATCAGACCAATACTTATATGAAAAGTTCTACTAATAAAGATTATGTAATTGACATCCATAGATTGTTCTTTCCAACATCAGAAGAATGTACAAGGCTCTCAGGTCCACATTGTCAACAAGACAGACCATAACCAAGGTCATCAAGTCCATCTCCAGTTCCTAGAAAGAATCACGAGTTGCTTTCAGAAGCCTAACTAGAGGAGAATGACAATCCATCAGCTTTTGTGTGCGTGGGGGGGGGGGGTCAGCAAGAGCAGCAGGTTGCAGGAAGTTGATAATAAGGAATGAACTTGCTGTTCTAGAAAAAAAAAAGGAAGGCTAGTCTGGTCTTCCACTTCAGAAATCTAGAGGAGAAACATCTGAAGTCTAAAGCAAACAGATTTTAAATGCAAAACTAAAGCATATATCAAGGAAATTAACATAAATGCAATAGATATAATCAATAAAAATTGGTTATGTCTAGTTAGATTGATTATGAGAATTAAAAACAAACACACAAGCTAACATTTCTGGCAACAAAAAGATGCCATTACCACAGTACTCGTAGACATTAACAGGCTGGTGAGGAATAATGATAAACTCTGCATCAAAAATCACAATTACAAAACTGCGGTTCAGAGTAACAAATAAAAATATAAATGCCAGGTGGTGGTGGTGCATGCCTTTAATCCCAGCACTTGGGAGGCAGAAGCAGGCAGATTTCTGAGTTCAAGGCTAGCCTGGTCTACAGAGTGAGTTCCAGTACAGCCAAGACTACACAGAGAAACCCTGTCTCGAAAAACCAAACCAAACCAAACCAAACCAAACCAAAACCAAAACAAACAAACAACAACAACAAAAAAGAAAATATAAACTAGATGTCCCGACTTGGAATTATATGTGCTATCCTATTTTCCCATACAGATGAGGAGGGTATGGTAGATGTGTGTCCTTGCTTGCTTTTTCTACCTGCTACAAATTACTTTCCATCCATGAAGCACCTGCTACATTTTGCTACCCAACTATTTATCACCGTGGCACTAATAACAACACAAATATTTGCTGCCCCTATGTCCCATGTCCTAAGGTATGGATGTACTGTCTACACTAGTGAACAGTAGGCAGACTTTAAGTTTCGAAGGAAAAACTGATGGCTCAATACAATAAAGTAAGTTTGTTGAGGATGACAGCTCTTTTAATTACTCTTGTCAACACTAGGACAAAATAAATGATCAAAGCAACTCAAGGGAAAAAAATTATTTTGACTCCTAGTTTGAGAGTATAATCCATCATGGCTGGACAGTCAAGGTAGCAGGAGCTTGATGGGATTCACTGTATCCATAGTGAAGAAGCAGAAAAAATATTTCTGCATATGCACCTGAAGATGAAGATGTACTTGCATGCATATGCTTGACACAGAGGCTAGAGGACATTGTCCTCAGTCACTGTCTATGAGCCAGTGCTACTCAAGATGGCTGGGCATTGAGCTCAGTGTATCACCTTGTCTCTGATCCTTAGCCCTGGAGTTACAGACACATTCTTTCATGTCCTACTCTAATGTGGGGACTGGCCATCTGAAGCCAAGCCCCATGCTGTATAGTTACACTTCCCCAGCTGAACATCACCTCACTCATGTTATAGATTTTCAAATAATTAACTCAGTGTTCTCTATACAGCAGTACTAGAACATCATAAAGTTTATATCCTAACCAAAATGCCATCATTCATTGAATTCAATAGATTTAATGAGAGTTAAATAAAACAGTAATAAATAACAGTGTCATTTTATATAATATACAAGATGTAATTTCTTATCTAATATTTATAAAAGACAATGAGAATTACCTTTACACTCATAAAAGACAGCATAATTGTTTGAATGACTTGAGGAAATACTAAGACTAAATCTTTCACACACTTTTTTTCTTTCTATGTGGAACATATATTTCTCATAAATAAGTCATATGGTCAATGAACAAGTGTTAAATGGAAATTAAGGAAAATAACATTTCTATTCTCATATTTACTGGAGCAGGCTTAGTCTCACACATATGCATACTGGTAAATGCTAAGTCACTAAAGAAGAAACCTGGACCAAGTCATATTTTATCTGATCTGAGAATGGTTCCCATAATCAGGAGTTTCCCATATTAAGAATTCAAGCAACTCCAAAGGTAAGGCTGCTTCCTTTTGATATTTCATAATTTTTAGCAAATAAGCTTTGAACATGAAAACGCTTCTTTCTTAACGCAGTGTGCTACTGCAGAACTTTTGGAAAAGAGGCAGGAACTTAGATCAAATAGATTCCATGCATTTCTGTGCTAATTCAGCTTGACAGCTCAGTGATGGCTGCGTACACAGAGTTACAACAGAGGAAAGAAAGGCAGCTGTGCAGCGAACACATGGAAAAGTCTTCTGCTGCCCTCTGCTGATGTGATGGGGTCTTCATGAACTCTGTAGGTGTTTATCTTGCAATGTTGGGGGAAAGATTTCCTTTGTGTCTTTGATTACCTAAGATGAAAATAATATCAATAAAATCATATTTCAATGTACTAAATATAAAATGAGAATTATTGGTTGTTTTTAAATTTCATAATTGCTAAGGATAGTAACTCCTTGTCTTATATTTTCTGTCACTGTAGTATAATACCCTGAGAAAAAACAACTTGAAGAAGAAAGAGTTTAATTGGGCTATCATTCTGAGGACACTGTCATCAAGCAGCAGCATGGAAGGCATGTCCCAGGGATGGGAGTTTGGTCAGATTGCGACTACAGAGAGGAAGGAGAGAATAATGGATCTCCATGCTCAGCGAGCTTCCTCCTGTTCATGCAGTTCAGGACTCAAACCATGGAGCGCTGCTTCCCTCCTACAAAGGATCTCATAGGTTCCTGGAACTTAGCTGCTGCATGATTCCAGAGCCACTCAAGATGAGCATCAACACTAACCATCTCATATCTTTTTCCACATTGTATTTTAGAAAGACAGAAATAGAGACATTACTTTTTACAGTTCTCATACTTGCTCTTGTCTTTCTTGTGTTAGAATGTAGGTTAATTTTCATTTATCTCTGAGTAGTCAGTACCCCCCTTGTCAATTTTATTTGACTGTTCTCTATCCCATAGCTACATTTTTATGCATGATAAAATGAGACAGGCATTCTTAAGGAAGAGAAAAATGTGTGAGTGAGAAAAAAACTTTAGTTTCCTAGGAGTTCTTAGAATGGTGAAATAAAAATGCACTTTATTGACTGGAGAGAAAGTTTAGTGGCTAAGTACTTGTTTCTCTTCCATAAGACCTAACTTTAGTTCCCATGTAAGGCAGCTCACAGCCACCTGTAACTCCCGCTTTAAGGAATCTAATGCCCTCTGCTGGTCTCCATGGGTACTCACACACATGCCTCTGTGCCTGTGGGTCTGTCTTGGTCTCTCTTGTGCTTATGCTCTCTCTCTTTCTTTCCCTCTCTCCCTCCCTCCATCCCTCCCTCCTCCTCTCTGTGTTTCTCTCTCTGTCTCTCTGTCTCTCTGTCTCTCTGTCTCTCTGTCTCTCTCTCTCACACACACACACATACACACACACAAAATAAATAAATAATATAAATTCTTTAAAAAATAAAATTTTACCATTGAGAGACAATCAATGTTTAGAATTATTTCTTCATTCCACTTTCTCCCTCCATTTTCTGATGATGTGTACTTAGAATACAGCCATAAATTTAGAGTATGAAGAGGTAAGAACCATTAAAGTAAAAAAAAAAATAACGATTATTTCAGCTATCTGCTTATTGTTCACACATATAAAATCTAAGCATGAATAGCCCAGAAAATAAACCTGAGAGCTAAGTAAGGTTTTCAAGATCTATGTTGTTGGTAGAGCCAAGTAATCAACTTCCCATGGGAGAGGCATTGAAAAGCGACCAAGCTGTCTTTGAATATTATTCAGACAATAAAAAGGTGATATCATTAGTGGCCATTAGGGACTGGAAATAAAGCTAGAAGTGGAGGTGTGGATAGAATTACTCATCTTGCTTGGCAGAAAATGAGGAAAAGCAGAATGGATAGATGAACCTCCCAAGTGCCATTTGCCAGCATGGGACAAGGCTTTAATAAAAAAAAAAAAAAGATCAAAGTTAGTGCCTGTCTATCTTTAGAGAAATCACATGAGAATCATGATTAGTTAGGCCAATATCAAGTATTATAGTTTTAAGCTGCTATGAAGAACCCATGTGAAGGACAGCAGGGATGACCGAAGCCAGAAGCTCTACAAGCTGATGACCGTTTAAGAACTCAGCTCACTACAAAGGTCATTTAACGGAAAGATAATAAGCAACGATAATAAGCAATAATAATAATTTTACTATGCCAGCAGTGCTCAGTTCTTGAAAGTAGCATCTGTAATTCCTTGAATGATCCACTATAGCCAAAGCTAATAGCTAATAGGTCATATGGGTTAGTCATAAGGGCTGTGCTTAAATAACATCATTAAGTGATTAAAAGCATGTAATGACAGTCAACAGGTTGGAAGTCTGAGGAACGTCTCTCTCTGTGTCTCTGTCTCTGTCTCTGTCAATGTCTCTGTCTGTCTCTGTCTGTCTCTGTCTCTCTCTCCCTCTCTCTCTCTGTCTCTCTGTCTCTGTCTCTGTCTCTGTCTCCCTCTCTCTCTCTGTCTCTGTCTCTCTCTTTCCCTCTCTGTCTCTGTCTCTGTCTCTGTCTCTCTGTCTCTGTCTCTGTCTCTCTGTCTCTGTCTCTCTCCCTCTCCCTCTCTCTCTCTCTCTCTCTCTCTCTCTTTCTCTCTCTTTCTCTCCCCTTGTCTGTCTGTCTGTTTTTATTATGGATTGAAGTAGAGCCTTGTAGATGAGAATCTAGTGCTCTGCTGGTGGGAAACTGCCTCAGCACTCGTCTCTCTTATTTTGAAAAAGAAACTCACAAAGTTTCCCAAGCTGGTCTTGAGCTCACTAAGTACCACAGGAGGGCCTTGAATATATAGTCCCCCTGCTCCAGTCTTCAAGTAGTTGATATTCTGGACCTACACCACCAGGCCTGGAAAAATGAATGTTTTACATAAATGATATGGCATCCTAGGAGTTCCCATAGCAATGCCTGGAACATAAACTTAAATGTTTCTCAGTGTTGCATGCTGCTTTTAGGGGTTTCAAGTTTATTTGGAGCTTTTATTTATAAAAAGCTTTTTCTTAATATATTTTTTCTGTAATCTTTCTTAAAATCTATTTCCCAAAAAAACCTTGAAAGTTTAAAGTGTGAAATGTGATATTTGCTGTGGATATATACCGAGGAGTGCCTGACATCAAGCTATTGAAATCACCATTCCCCTCGCATAGTTATTTTAGTAACATTTAAGATGCATTTTGCTAGTAAGTTACCAGTGAACTATATATTATCAATATCAGCAGCATGCAACAGACCTGCAACAGACACATGCAGATGCTGCTTCTCCTCGCTTGCTTCTCCTCGCTCCTCTACCATCATCTAAAACTTCTTCAAACTCCCAATCCCTGGAGACGATCATTTAACTCTCTTCTCTGAGTTCAGTTTTTCAAGTGGAACTATTACCTACAGAAATGAGTGTGTAAGGGATTTGTCTTCAGCACATGCATTAGTTCAATAAGCATTATTGCCTTTGGTCTCTTCCACAATGTCTCAAATACACTATATGAAGTTATACTTTAATAGGGAATAGTTATTAATTATGTATATGCATATAATATTTTGTTAATGTGTTAATCCACCTTTGGACTTTTAAGTTGATCACGAATCTTTACTGTTGCCAGTGTCTATCGGCCTTAGGGCATGCAGGCATCCAAGCTTTCTTCTGATATTTCTTTTAGCTGTATATTCAGAGGAAAGATTGCTGGAACATATGATAGCACCATTTTCAATTTTGGAGAAGCTTCCTTGTCATTTCCCATAGTGACTATACTAACTTTCATCCTTAACAATCCTGTATGGCGGTTCCCTTGTCTCTAAGTCCTGAGCAACACCTGTTGTCCTATGTCAATTTTTAAAAAATCGTATCTGTCAGAGCTGGTGTGAGCTGAGTGAAGCAGTTAGATGGAAAGATTAGTTCCTGATCTATGTCCAAACTTATGTAAAAGGAACTTTGCTAGCCTTGAAAATATAGGTATTTCCAATATACATATACAAATATATGTATACATTATATACACATATACATATATATGTATGAATACATACATACACGTATATATATGTGTGTATATATATATGTATATGTACATACACACACATATATATATATATATGTACTATAATCTCATTAGTCACACTTAGTTGATATGGAATGAGTAACCAAGTTGAGCACAAACAATTTCAAGTCTGACTGCCACACCTCCATAGACAAATCTGTGGGTACCATGATTGCTCACAGACCTGTGCTTGCTTCAGAGAGAAGTCGATTCTGTGATAGAGTAGGTTATAGAAGTAAATCAAAGTTTCAAGTATGATAAGGACTTTGCCAAAAAAAAAAGGACTGGAGGAAAATACCCAGACAGGCCTAATAACTTAATTGCTGAAGTGCTATCTACAGTTTAATTGATTTGAAAAAATTTATCTTCAGCTCCGACTCATCTCATACCTAAACAATGATGCCAAGTTCTGTAGTTAATGTCATTATTCAGACAGTTCATGGAATCTCAACTTTATCACTGACATCTATTTTTAGACCCTATACCACCTGCTCCTTCTGCTTGCATTCTCCTTACTTTTAATGATAGCACCTGCTGTCCAGTAAGTGCAAAACACATCAAAAGCCTATGTTCTTTCATATTCCATGTTTAACCAAAATACTTTCATTATTTCTCCTATAAATTGCATTTTTGTCCTACATTTTTATTTTTTATTTTATTTTGTTTTGTTTTTGATTTTTTTTTTTCGAGACAGGGTTTCTCTGTATAGCCCTGGCTGTCCTGAAACTCACTCTGTAGTCCATGCTGGCCTTGACCTCAGAAATAAACCTGCCTCTGCCTCCCAAGTGCTGGGATTAAAAGTGTGTGCCAACACTTCCAGGTCCCTACATTTTTATTTTTTAGCTCAATTCTGTATGTTTTCTCCTATACAGTATTGTTTTAATATCATGATTTGACCACTCATAACAAGGAGATCCATCAACTTTTTCCTGAAAAGTTCCACCAAAGCCATATGTCTAACTGTGTGCTTCAGCAAGAAATACTTTAAAGTGCATTGTTTGTTAACAGGGATTAGTTTTCCTCAGTTCTTGAGACTGGAAGCTGGAGGTGAGGATACCAGCATCATTGGAATGTGAGGTCCACTTTCAGGCTAAAGACTAACAAGTTATTTGATTATTTTATCAGAGACAGAAAAGGGGAGGGATTGTTCCAGCTTCTTACATTCTCCTTCCTTACAAAGATTCACGTTGCGAGGTCCTCAACCCTGTGACAAAACTGCCTCCCCAAAGTTCCCCCTCCAAACACCATCATATTGAGGATTATCTTTGAAAAAATTAATTTCAGAAGACAAATCCAGTCCATAATATCGCCTTTAGGAAAAGTACATTTTATGATGTCACTACTCTATAGGCAGATTTTCAATATGCCCTCCTTGTTGGAAACAGTACAAATGTCCCACGTTACCTGAATTCTTGTACTTGGACAATCCCATTTCCATGTCTGTATTTCCTTGTTACCCACCCTGCAGGGGCCACTACTCTTTCTCCATGCCTGAGTCCTCACAGGTGTGTTATTTCTGTGTGAGTAAACTTGGAATTTTTCTCCATGCTAACATCTAATAGCCCATGAAAACTACTCAGGTGCCATCTCTCTTCCCAGGAAGACTTACAAAACCATACCCATTCCTTCTCAAATCTCCCCAGTCACTTGAGATTTGCATACTGCATTCAAATTGTTCTTAGGGCTCTGTCCCTCTTTAGTCTCTGATCTCCAATATGCTTCTTCAGTATTTCAGGAGGAAATGTATTATCTAAACTGACATAGTAAACATTATGGTTTTGAAATTCAATTATTTTTTAATATAATAGAATCTAGTTTCATTTTCTCTAAGATTTCAAACATAAAAAACCTTTTTAAAATTTGTACTAATTATAACCAGAGGTTTTCTTTCTTTCTTTCTTTCTTTCTTTCTTTCTTTTTTTTTTTTACCTTATTACCAAACATTCCTCATATGCCATGGAAAAGAGCTGAAATCCAAATGAATAACAATAATCTTCAAAGCTGACAGCTTATGAGAAAACATTTGTAATTATTGAGAAAAAATAATATTGAATATTTATATTATTATTATCTTTCACTTGATGGAATAGGACTGAAACTCTGAGTTAATAAAATTTTTATGCCATTTGTTCCACCAGTTTATATGAATTCATATTGTTATGCTTAAGGCTTACAGATAAATTCTATGATTTATAATTCTCCATAGCTGTGAAAACTTGTCCATCAATTTCTTATATTTAATATTACAAGTAATAGATTTATATAGTTAATTTATACTAGTAACATAACTAATTTATAAAATAACATAATATAGCTTATTAGAACTTTACAATCTCATTTAAAGATGCTCTCTGAAGTTGACATTTAAAATATAATTTTTATATTAAAGCATAGTAATTCATAGTACATATACTGCCAAGCAGGTAGGGTATGTTTTCAATGTAATGATTAGCACTCTGAACTCTAAATCCAACTCTAACCATTTTCAATGATATTGCTTGAAGCCTGTGTTTGTATTGGACTGTATCTCCAAGAACACAAATCTCACGAGACCCCAGAATCCAACAGTGTGGTCCCCTATCTGTGCTATTCAAACAGACCCATTCTGATCCTCCAGGGAAATCTATTATTCTGGCAAAACACCTGAGTCATCTTTTTGTTTTTCAGGCTCACAGAATGAGAAAATGGGGTGGGGGAGTGAGCAGATCTGAGTGTTCCCACATCAGTCACAGACTACAATCTGAATATCCTAATACACAATGGAACCTTGAGGTGCCGCAACTAAAACTTAGACAGTTCTCTAGAATTATAAAAATCTCTAGATGAAAGAGATTAGTGATTGCTCAGGGGAAGAGCCTGAGTGCTAGGAACATAGCCTGAAGGAAGTGCAAAGAGGGGTGAAGAAAACAAATGGTCTCAAGTTAAAGAAGGGTGAAGGTACATAACTTTGATGATACAAAACTCCATGAAATTCCACACTTGAGATTACTGAAGTCCATGATATGGACTTTATATATTAGTAATACTTGCTTACTTAACAAGCAAAACTGTGGGTATCTCATAATATATACTTCTCTCAAGTGAACAAATGGATTTGAGAGAGTAA
>NW_022196913.1:5644836-5653225 GCF_008632895.1 Mastomys coucha
AAAAATAAACTAAACTAAACCAAAATCTGAAGTGAACATTTTGGTATTTTCCTGATGCAAACACATTTATTCTTAAATTCTTTGACGTTTCACATTCTAGCTCAGAGAAGGCTGCTTAAAATGCCTTTTTTTTCACATTTATTTTTAGGGATTTATTAATAAAGATGGCATGTGATAGGCAAGTTATGCTTGACTGCCATCTGGTGGCTCAAAATGTACCCACTAGTTTAGGTGATTTTAACCACTCTACTTGGCTTAAGAGGTGTGATTTTTTTTTCCACTTTTAAAAATATGGGCTTGCGTGCGGGTATGTGCATATATATGAGGCTGACAAGAGTCAGAAGATGGTGAGCCACTGTATTTGGGTGCTGGAACCTAGCGATTGTCTTCTGCAACAGCCGTTGGTGCTCTTAACAAGATCCATTTGCCAGCCTGCAGCACAGGTTTTATAAGTCTTCACAAGTGTGCCTCAGTGGTCTTTCACAGCAGCCGTATGTCTTGCCTTTGTGATTATGCAGTAACGGAATGTGTATAATACCATGAGTTTGTCTGCCTCTCCAAGTATGTGCTTACCTCCTTTATGCCCTAAGACTAAGGATGAGGGTGAGGAGGGGGGGAGGATGAGGATGAAGAATGTTGTCCTTCTGACCACCCACATTTACCCCCACTAATTTGATCCACCTTCACCTGAATGACAAGATTTGGAGCCCGTGAAATGTGATATGACCCTCTATGGTCTGAACAGAAGATCACTGGAGAGCATAAAACAGAGGATAAGTGTGGCCTTTGCAAAGATTAGGGAAAGAGAGTGATGAGACAGAGGAGACAATAGTAGTTGATGGGGATTAATATGATCAACATATGTTATATCGATGTGTGAAAATGTCGCAGTAAGCTTAAAAGCCACTTAAAATATAATCTAAATGTAAATAAATTACATAAATATTTCTGGCACATATGTGGACAGAAAGGAACCTTCTATATTGCTGTTGAGAAAGTTAGGCATCACAAGCACTATGGAAAGTGATGTGGACATTTCTCCAAAAACAATGAACGGCCATGCCCTGGACCTGGTAATACCACCTCTGAGTTATACCCCAAAGCCTGAAAGTCAACATCTGACACTGATGGTTTTACATCGATATTATTGCAGCTATGTTCATGATAATATCCATATCATGGGACCAACTAAGGTCTCCACCAAGAAATAAATGGATAAAGAAAGTGCAGTTTGTATACACAATACAATGATTCTTTAGTCCCCAAAACTGAGATATACTGTTTGAGAAAAGAAATAGATACAAATGAAAATAGCCATATGAAGTGAATGAGGAGAATCCCAGAAAAAAGAATACTGTATGTTTTCCCATGGTTCCTAGATTTTATACAGCCACATAAAATGGCATGCCCATATGTTAAATTTAAAAAAAATGAGGTGTCATTATTTGAGGGTAGAAAGGGGGCTACAGAAGGGAAGGAGAAAGGAAAATAGAAGATACAGGCAATAGGGTCATGTGGAATATAGTCAGTATACTGTGTAACTGTTGGAAAGTTTTAAAGTTAATAAATGACCAGAAGAAAGAAGGCATTTTACTATTTGGTGTTCTGATAGAAGTACAAGTGAGAATTGCCTTTGATCTTGCTGTAGTCTTGATGATAGAGGATAACGGTGCCCTGTGCCCTGCAGTGAAAATTACAGAAAACAAAGGCAGAGCAGAGAGACTCAGAGAATCCAATTTAATATCTCACCATCACCCAGGAGGAAATACTAAGCCTAAATTTCAGAGAGTGGTACATGGGTCAACATGTTAATGCCTTTGAACTTGGTGCAAGTTCACACGACAAAGCCCAAAGAACTGACTTTATATTTCAGTATTGTGTTTTTTTAAGTAGTAATAAAGGGTTTTAAATCATTTGGGGTCAGTTTTTGGTTCAGACAGACTTTTTATAGGTATATTTTTCTCTTCCTTTCAGCTGTTTCAATAAATGGAGGAGTCCATGACATGCAATCAAAAATCAAATAATTCCTTCCAATCCAAGGACAGAACAACTGAAAGAATCTCTGCACTGTGGTAGGAGCATAGGAAACATGAGGTTAGTACAAACAGGCAGCTGTTTTGTTCTTAGTCATTTATTTTGCACCATGGGGATTCCATCTCAGGGAAATGAGCAGGCTAGGGATCCATTCCACCACTGAAGCACAGTCCCAGTTCAGGCAAACAATAGTATTTTATAGCAAGTTTTGAACCTTCTCTTCAAACCACATCCTCTTGGAAGATGTTAACATCTTTAAAAGAGGCTATTAACAACAGACATAGACAAATACCATGCAATCGGTTGAAGCAGTATTTAAAATTTCGTAGCATAATAAAGTCTAGGACCAGATGTATTCATTGCTGATTTCTTTCCAAAGCTCAGAGAAGACTTAACATCAATCCTGATGAAACTATTCCATTAAATAGAAAAAGAAGAATGCTACCACAACTACCTACAGAGCCAGGATTGCCCTGATTCCAAAATACAAAGGAAAAGAAAGTATGGGAAAGAAACATGTAAAATAATGGACCAATTTCCCGACAAAATAGACAAAAATACCTCTCAATAAAACAAGGTATCTCTGGAAACCTTAATGAAATCATGTTTTTGTGACTAATCTGCATCTCATTTTATACTCATCCAAGAGATGCAAGTTTAGTTCAAATCAGTATTTAAATCGATAAATACCAGACAGCATATGAATGGACTATGGACTTAAGAACAGTTAACACATGATCATCTTTAGAGATGCAAGAGAAACAATTGGCAGTGTTTGTCATCCTCTCATTGTAAATGATCTAAAGAAATAAGGGCTTAAAAGAACATTTCAGCATAATAAAGGTATGTACGGCAAGCCTATAACAAATATTACACTCAATAGGGAAAAGAAAGCATCTTTCCATGATAATCTGAAATGTGACAAGGGTGCATGCCGTCTCTCAATTCTTTTTTTTTTATTAGAAATTTTCTTTATTTACATGTCATATGATATCTTCTTTCCCAGTTTCCCTTCTGAAAAAAAATTAAAAAATAAAAAAATAAATAAAAAACCATGTATCCTCCCCTCTCCCCCTGCTCACCAATCCACCCTCTCCCACTTCCTGTCCCTGGCATTCCCCTACACTGGGGCATAGAACATTCATTCACAGGGCCAAGGACCTCTCCTGCCCTTGATGACCAACTTGGCCATCCTCTACTATATATGCTGCTGGAGCCATTAGTCCCACCATGTGTACTCTTTGGTTGGTTTTAGTCCCTGGAAGCTCTGAGGGTATTAGTTCGTTCTCTCAATTCTTATTCAATATAGTTCTTAAAGTTTTATCTAGATACATGAGAGAAAGTTACAGGGAAGTAGGTTTCAAAAATGAAAGGAAGGAACCAAAATTTCCAATTTTTATTTGACAGGAGCTCCTACTTATAAGACCCTCCCACTTCAGCAGCAAACTCTTAGACCTGATCAATGCTATCAGCAAAAATACAAAATCAACAGAAAAATCATAGGTTTACTAGGTAACAATTATAAATTCACCAAGACAAAAAGGTATGGGTGGAATTCTATTCATAATCCCTTAAAACAACACAAACAAGCAAAGACTGACCTAAGAATAAAACCCAAAGTTGGAGGTTAAAGACTTTTAAGACAATAAAAAAGAAATTGACAAAGCTTCTAGAAGATGATGGGACAGATTCCAACACTCATAGATCTGGAGAATCTATACTTGTTAAAATTATACAAAGAGTGTTTATAGATTCAATATTAATCTCCATTAAACTCCCATTGATATTCTTCACATTTATAGTTAAAAAAATCCTAAAATTCATACAAGGAAAAATATTTTGGATGGGCAAAGAGATCCTAATTAGAAAAAGCAATCCTTGAGATATCCCAATAACAAAGCTCAAACTTCTGAAAACAACTTCAACAGCACAAGAAATAATGCCAAGAATTGACTATTGGAATCCTGTAAAACCAAATCCCTTCAAAGCAAAAGAAACTACCACTACAGTGCAGAGACATCTGCAGAATAGATGAAAATATTTTAATAATTATATATTGGATGGGTGGTTCCAAGCCAGATTATGGAAAGAACTGTAAGAACTAAGCAGCACAAAGCTCAAGTCTCCAATCAGTAAGTGGCTAATGAATTCAATAGTCAGTTCCTAAAACAAGAAATACCTATGTTCAAAAAATATTTGCAAAAGTGTTTAGCATCCTTAACCATCTTGTAACTATGAATCAAACTGATTCTCAGGTTCTGTCTTTCTTAGAATGGCTGACGTCAAGAAAGCAAATAACTTTTGGCTGGGTTTGATTGGTGTTCAGAACGAAATCTCCCACGCACAATGGGGGCACTGAACATTAGGGTAGCCACTGTGAAAACAACATGGAGGTTTCCTCCAAAACTAGAAATAAAACTGGCATATAATCCAGTCAAACAACTGCAGGTACATAGCCAAAGAACTTGAAGTTCAAGCTTAAACAGGAGGATTTAGACAGGCATAAATATCACCTCATAATGTCCACAAAATAAGACCAGCCTTGGTAGCTATCAAGAGATGCATTAATAATGAAACTATACTGCATTTACACAGTTGAGTTGTATTGAGCCTCCAACAAAACTGAAAATCATGAATGTTCAGGAAAATTAATGTTATTGGAAATAGTTATGTTTAGTGCTACAAGCCTGACCTGGAAAAATACCGTGTTGCTCCCTCATATGTAGAACCACAGTGTTAATATGTGTATATAGCTCTGTGTATAAAGGAGTGCATATGCACATGTGTTGATACAAGAAAGGTAGTCATGAGAGGGAAAGAGAGCTTAAGCCAGGAAGGTTAACACAATGCATATAGCTAGCAGGTTTAAACTGTGAAAGGAGACAAGCAACCAGGCCATATGAATGAAGGAAAGCAGCAGCAAGGGTAGATTACTGAGAACAAAAAGGGTGAGAAAATGCCATGGTGACAGCAATACATCTATGCTATCTTAAAATCTAGTTAAACATTGAATACTTACTGTACAGCAGAAGACATGTTAACAATATGACCTGTGTTGTACAGCCATAAAATATAAGAGGTATAAATATAGTCAGCCTATACCAGCATGTAATAGTGCTTCAAACCATTCAAACTGGGTTTAAATATTTTTATAATTAACTCAGTCAATTAAGGCATTTCATATATGATATATAAGTACTGTTGAATATTTCTAATTACACTTTAAATATTATAGCACGTAAAGCCCCTTTCTAAATTTATATTATGTGAGGTTTTTTGGTTTGTTTGTTTGTTTGTTTTTTTGTTTTTTGTTTTTTTTTTGGTTTTTCGAAACAGGGTTTCTCTGAGTAACCCTGGCTGTCCTGGAACTCACTTTATAGACCAGGCTGGCCTTGAACTCAGAAATCCACCTGCCTCTGCCTCCCAAGTGCTGAGATTAAGGTCATGTGCCACCACCGCCTGGCATTATGTGAGTTTTAACTGAAAAAAAAAACAAGGTAAAAAATCAAATTTGTATCAAAATTACAGTACCTGGTCTAATGTTATTAATAAGTGACATTTATAATTCAGAAGAATTATTGGTATTAGATTTTATAATTCTGTCATTATTTCTGTAGATAACAAATGAACCACAGAATTTATAAGGATTCAAAATTATATGATTAATAGACCTTTCATGAAAAATTATCAAAAATCTATATGAGACCAGGTTAGCCTCTGATAGAGGAACTCATTAATCAATGTTTGTTGAAACACTATTGACAATAGCTAATTCAGAACTAATATATGTGTCCTGTAGATGAGGAATGGATAAACAAATTGTGGCAGATATACACAAGGCCTTAATTTTTCAGTATAAAGGAATTAGAGACATATTTGCAAGAAAATGGATGTAACTGTAATTAGAGATAGCCATTGTGAGTGAATTAAGCCAGCCTCAAAAAGACAAATGTATATTTTGTCTAGATTTTATAGTTACATAAAATAACACACACATGACATATAACATATATACACACACACACACACACATATATATATATATATATATATATATATATATATATATATACACATATGCCATGTATATAACATACATATCTCAAATAGAAAAGACAATGACTAGGAGGAACAAAGGAGACAAACAAGAAGGGGAGGGACATAAAGAGGAAGTTGTTTTGATATTAGAGGAACTACAATCAACAAACAATACACAAAGTATGTAAAATTTAAAAGTATAAACTTAAAATTCAAAAACCATTGATGTAAAAACACCCTGTTCCTTGTAACAAAATGAAATATCACAGAGAAGAGCTGGTGTGTAGGAATGATGAACCACAAACCAATAAAAGGAGTTTTTAGTTTTGTTTTTTTTTATTAGATATTTTCTTTATTTACATGTCATATGATTTCTCCTTTCCCAGTTTCCCCTCCAAAAGAAAAACAAACAAACAAACAAACAAAAACAACAAGAAAAACCCCTGTTGCCTCCCCCTCCCCATGCTTGCCACCCCACCCTCTCCGACTTATTGGCCCTGGCATTCCTCTACACTGGGGCACAGAACCTTCACAGGGCCAAGGGCCTCTCCTCCCATTGATGACTGACTTTGCAATCCTCTACTATACACATGCTGCCAGAACAATCAGTCCCATCATGTATAGTCCTTGGTTGGTAGTTGAGTCCCTGGGAACTCTGAGGGTACTAGTTAGTTCATATTGTTGCTCGTCCTAAGGGGCTGCAAACCCTTCAGCTCCTTTGGTCCTTTCTCTAACTCCTTCATTGGGGACCCTGTACTCAGTTCAAAGTATGGCTGTGAATCTACATCTGTATTATTCAGGTACTGTCAGAGCCTCTCAGGAGATAGCTATATTAGGCTGGCTTGTCCTTTCTTCAGTCTCTGCAACTCCTTCCTTGGGTATTTTGTTTCCCCTTTTAAGAAGGAATTATATGTCCACATTTTGATCTTCCTTCTTCTTGAGTTTCTTGTGGTTTGTGGGTTGTTCTTCCTGTATTCAGAATTTCTGGACAAATAAACATTTGTCAGAGAGTACATGACATTTGTGCTTTTTGTGATTGGGTTACCTCACTCAGGATAATCTTCTCCAGATCCACCCATTTCATAATTTCATTGTTTTTAATAGCTGAGTAGTACTCCATTGTGTAGATGTACCACAATTTCTGTATCCATTCCTCTGTTGAAGGACATCTGGGTTGTTTCCAGTTTCTGACTATTATAAATAAGGCTGCTATAAACATGGTAGAGCATGTGTCCTTACTACATGTGGGAGCATCTTCTGGATATATGCCCAGGAGTGGTATAGCTGGGTCTTCTGGTAGTACTATGTCCAATTTCTGGAGGAACCACCAAACTGATTTCTGGAGTGGTTGTACCAGCTTGCAATCTCACCAGCAATGAAAGTGTTCCTCTTTCTCCACAACCCTTCCAGGACCTGCTGTCACCTGAGTTTTTTATCCTAGCCATTCTGACTGGTGTGAGGTGGAATCTCAGAGTTGTTTTGATTTGCATTTCCCTGATGACTAAGGATGTTGAACATTTCTTTAGGTGCTTCGCTTCCATTCCGTATTCATCAGTTGAGAATTCTTTGTTTAGCTCTGTAACCCCATTTTTTAATAGGGTTATTTGGTTCTCTGGAGTCTAACTTCCTGAGTTCTTTGTACATTGGATATTAGCCCTCTATCATATATAGGATTGGTAAAGATCTTTTCCCAATTTGTTGGTTGCCATTTTCTCCTATTGACAGTATATTTTGCCTTACAGAAGCTTTGCAACTTTATGAGGTCCCATTTGTCAATTCTTGATCTTAGAGCATAAACTATTGGCATACTCTTCAGGATATTTTCCCCTGTGCCTATTTGCTCAAGGTTTCTCCCCACTTTCTTTTCTATTAATTTCAATATATCTGGTTTGATGTGGAGGTCCCCTATCCACTTGGACTTGAGCTTTGTACAAGGAAAAAGGAATGGATCGATTTGCATTCTTCTACACGCTGTCAGTTGAGCCAGCACCATCTGTTGAAAATGCTGTCTTTTTTCCACTGGATGGTTTTAGCTCCTTTATCAAAGATCAAGTGAGCATAGGTGTGTGGGTTCATTTCTGGGTCTTCAATTCTGTTCCATTGATCTACCTGCCTGTCACTGTACCAATACCATGCAGTTTTCATCACAATTGCTCTGTGGTACAGCTTAAGGTCCAGGATTGTGATTCCACCAGAGATTCCTTTATTGTAGAGAATAGTTTTGGCTACCCTGGGTTTTTTATTGTTCGAAATGAATTTGCAAATTGCTCTTTCTAAGTCTGTGAAGAATTGAGTTGGAATTTTGATGGGGATTGCA
>NW_022196913.1:5653643-5659326 GCF_008632895.1 Mastomys coucha
TTGCTCTGGCTAGGACTTCAAGTACAATAGTGAATAGGTAGGGAGAGAGTGGGCAGCCTTGTCTAGTCGCTCATTTTAGTGGGATTGCTTCAAGTTTCTCTCCATTTAGTTTGGTGTTGGCTACTGATTTGCTGTATATTGCTTTTACTATGTTTAAGTATGGGCCTTGAATTCCTGAACTTTCCAAGACTTTTATCATGAAGGGATGTTGGATTTTGTCAAATGCTTTCTCAGCATCTAATGAGATGATCATATGGTTTTGTTCTTTGACTTTGTTTATGTAGTGAATTACGTTGATGGATTTCCATATATTGAACCAACCCTGCATCCCTAGGATGAAGCCTACTTGATCATGATGGATGATCATTTTGATGTGTTCTTTGATTTGGTTTGCAAGAATTTTATTGAGTATTTTTGCATCGATATTCATAAGGGAAATTGGTCTGAAGTACTCTTTCCTCATTAGGTCTTTGTGTGGTTTAGGTATAAGAGTAATTGTGGCTTCATAGAACGAATTGGGTAGAGTGACTTCAGTTTCTATTTTGTGGAATAGTTTGAGGAGTATTGTAATTAAGTCTTCTTTGAAGGTTTGACAAATCTCTGCACTAAACCCATCTGATCCTGGGCATTTTTTGGTTGGGAGACTATTAATCACTGTTTGTATTTCATGAGCAGATATGGGACTGTTTAGATAGTTGATCGGATCTTGATTTAACTTTGGTACCTGGTATCTGTCTCGAAAATTGTCCATTTCATCAAGGTTTTCCAGTTTTGTTGAGTATAGGCTTTTGTAGTAGGATCTCATGATTCTTTGGATTTCTTCAGTGTCTGTTATGTCTCCTTTTTCATTTCTGATCTTGTTAATTAGGATAGTGTCTCTGTGCCCTCTAATTAGTCTGGCTAAGGGTTTATCCATTTTGTTCATTTTCTCAAAGAACCAGCTCCTGGTTTGGTTGATTGTTTTTATAGTTCTTTTTATTTCTATTTGGTTGATTTCAGTCCTGAGTTTGATTATTTCCTGCCTTTGACTCCTCTTGAGTGAATTTGCTTCTTTTTGTTCTAGCGTTTTCAGGTGTGCTGTCAAATTGCTGGTATATGTTCTCTCCAGTTTCTTTTCGTAGGCACTTAAAGCTATGAGTTTTCCTCTTAGGACTGCTTTCATTGTGTCCCATAAGTTTGGGTATGTTGTGGCTTCATTTTCATTAAACTCTAGAAAGTCTTTAATTTCTTTCTTTATTTCTTCCTTGACCAAGTTATCATTTAGTAGAGTGTTGTTAAGCTTCCACGTGTATGTGGGCATTCTATTGTTTATGTTGTTATTAAGGAGCAGCATTAGTCCATGGTGATCTGATAGGATACAAAGAATTATTTCAAACTTCTTGTATTTGTTGAGGCCTGATTTGTGACCAATTATATGGTCAATTTTGGAGAAGGTACCATGAGGTGCTGAGAAGAAGGTATATCCTTTTGTTTTAGGATAAAATGTTCTATAGATATCTGTTAAATCCATCTGTTTCACAACTTCTGTTAGTCTCAGTGTGTCCTGGTTTAGTTTCTGTTTCCATGATCTGTCCATTACAGAGAGTGGGGTGTTGAAATCTCCCACTACTATTGTGTGCAGTATAATGTGTGCTTTGATATTTAGTAAAGTTTATTTTATGAATGTAGATGCCCTTTGATTTGGAGAAGAGGTTCAAAATTGAGAATTCATCTTGGTAGATCATACCTTTGATGAATATGAAGTGTCCCTCCTTATCTTTTTTGATCACTTTAAGGTGAAAGTCGATTTTATTTGATATTAGAATGGCTACTCCAACTTTTTTCTTGGGACCATTGGCTTAGAGAATTGTTTTCCACCCTTTTATTCTGAGGTAGTGTCTGTCTTTGTCACTAAGGTGGGTTTCCTGTATGCAACAAAAAGTTGGGTCCTGTTTACGTACACAATCTGATAGTCTATGTCTTTTCATTGGGGAATTGAATCCATTGATATTAATAGATATTAAGGAAAACTAATTGTTGCTTTCTGTTATTTTTGTTTTTAGAGCTGGAATTCCATTCATGTGTCTAACTTCTTTTAGTTTTGTTGGAATATTACATTTTTGCTTTTTCAGGGATGTAGTTCCCCTCCTTGTGTTGGAGTTTTCCATTTATTACCCTTTGAAGGGCTGGATTTGTGGAAATATATTGTGTGAATTTGGTTTTGTCATGGAATACTTTGGTTTCCCCATCTATGGTAATTGAGAGCTTTGCTGGGTATAGTAGTCTGGGCTGACATTTGTGTTCTCTTAGGGTCTGTATGACTTCTGCCCAGGATCGTTTAGCTTTCATAGTCTCTGGTGAGAAGTCTGGTGTAATTCTGATAGGCCTGCCTTTTATGTTACTTGACCTTTATCCCTTACTGCTTTTAGTATTCTTTCTTTGTTTTGTGCATTTGTTGTTTTGACTATTATGTGGCGGGAGGAATTTCTTTTCTGGTCCAGTCTATTTGGAGTCTATAGGCATCTTGCATGTTCATGGGCATCTCTTTCTTTAGGTTAGGGAAGTTTTCTTCTATAATTTTGTTGAAGATATTTACTGGCCCTTTAAGTTGGAGGTCTTCACTCTCTTCTATACCTATTATCCTTAGGTTTGGTCTTCTCATTGTGGCCTGGATTTCCTGGATGTTTTGGGTTAGGATCTTTTTGCATTTTGTGTTTTCTTTGACTGTTGTGTCAATGTTTTCTATGGTATCTTCTGCCCCTGAGATTCTCTCTTCTATCTCTTGTATCCTGTTGGTGATGCTTGCATCCACAGTACCTGACTTCTTTCCTAAGATTTCTAACTCCAGAGTTGTCTCTCTTTGTGATTTCTTAATTGTTTCTACTTTCATTTTTAGGTCCTGGATGGTTTTGGTCTATTCCTTCACCTGTTTGTTTGTGTTTTGCTGTAATTCCTTAAAGGATTTTTGTGTTTCCTCTTTAAGGGCTTCTACTTGTTTACTTGTGATCTCCTATAATTCTTTATGGGATTTTTTGTTTCGTCTTTAAGGGCTTGTACCTCTTTACCTGTTTTCTCCTGTATTTGTTTTTTATGGGAGTTATTTATGACCTTCTTAAATTCCTCTAGCACCCTCGTAAGATGTGATTTTAGATCCAAATCTTGCCTTTCTGGTGTTTTGGGATATCCAAGACTTACTGTGGTGGGAGTATTAGGTTCTGATGAAGCCAAGTAGTCTTGGTTTCTGTTGGTAGGATTCTTGCATTTGCCTTTCACCATCTGTTGCTCTCTGGTGTTAGATGTTCTTGCTGTCTTTGACTAGAGCTTGTTCCTCCTGTGGGTCTGTAAGCCTGTGTCAATACTTCTGGGAAATCAGCTCTCCTCTGGTAAATTCAGGGCACAGATGGGTGGGTCCCTGGGATAAAGCACTCCCTGGAGGCACTCCACTTGCAGGGAAGGGGCAGAGAGGGTTGCTCATCCACCACTGTCACTCAGAGGCTGAGAGGATCCTCTCCCTGCTGCCCTGCGACTCCCCTGTGAGTTGTGAGGCCTGTGCCTCCTGGCTGGTCCTGCCTTAGAAAGTCACAAGAGAGAAAATGGCAGATCTCACCTGAGTCCCTGGTTAAAGCATTTCCTGGAGGCAGGCTCTCCACTTGCAGGGAAGGGGCAGAGAGGATTGCAGATCCACTGCTGTCACTCAGAGGCTGAGAGCATCCTATCCCTGCTGCCCTCTGACGCCCCTGCAACTCGTTAGGCCTGTGCCTCCCAGCTGGTCCTGCCTTAGAAAGTCACTGGATAGAAAAAGCAAAAGGAGTTTTTAAATACCAAGATTAATTTGCCTTTTGTAGAAGATCATCTAAGTTATTCAGATAGGATTAGTTTCAATGCAGAAATAAATTGTCTTCAAGCAGAGGCTTATGTGTGAAAAAAAAAAAAAACATGATTAGTAGGAATTGGATTGGAAAAACAGCCAAATATCCTGAACTGTTCAACTTTATTTGCTCATTATTTTATTATGATGTTTGGAAAATATCATACTATATTTGGCTAAATGCTCATTGTGAAAGCTTACACACTAAAAGAAAGTAAGAACATGACATCTTTTAAAATTTTTTATGTCAGTTGAATATCTCTATTATGTTTCAAATACTGCTAATTTAGTATTTTAAATCCTTATGAAGTATTATTAGACTTTTTATATAGTTCTAGGGCAGTGGTTCTCAACCTCCCTAATGCTCCAACCCTTTAATAAAGTTCTTCATATTACAGTAATTCTTAAACATAAATTATTTCAGTGTTACTTAGTAACAGTAATTTTGCTACTGTTATGAATCATAAGGAAAATATCTGATATGCAACATATGTAATATGTGACCATTGTGAATGGACCATTCATCCCCGAAGAGGTCCTTGCATACAGGTTGACATTTAGGGCTTTGAATTCAGGTTCATATGTTTGCTCAGTAAATGTTTTTATTGCAAAACCATGTCCCTAACCACCTTCCAGATCTTTACTAGTAACTGTAAAGGCTTTAAAAATAGATTCTTAATCAATATTATATTATAAAATATGCTTTTAATTTTGATATTGATTTCACTGTTTACTAGTAACATTTCTGCTAGAGTTCTTTGAAATCTTAGTAAATATGATAAACTTTTCTAAGATAAAGGATGGTAGAGTCATACCAAAATCTATGAAAGTTGACAGGTGTGGTGACACAGCCCTTGACCCCAGCATCCAAGAGGCAGATGAGTCTGTGTGAGTCTTAGGCCTGCCTATCCCATGGAGCCATCTCCAGGCTGGCAAGTGCTCTCCAGACAATGACTTCTCACCAACTTTAAGATTTTGCTTTGAAACTGTTGTATTCCTTTCTTTACAGGAATGGTAATTCGATACTTATATTCAGTATCTCTTAGTTCTTAGGTGCTGCAAACCTTCCAAGTGTACTACAATAATCAAAAACCATGCAAAATTAATCATTTCATTGAATTTTGTTATAGGTATTTGCAAACAACAAAAAGAAACAAACAAAACAAAACAAAACATGACAGGCAATCCTATGTAGTAATTCTGAAAAAACAAACAAAACAATAAAACACATGTAGTAATTGAAGTAATAAGATAATTTTTTAAAAGATATTTCATCTTGGGTCTGATAATTTTATTATTTCTTGCTTATTATAAAGAAGAAAGACTTAAAATACTTTCAAATTATTTTTAAGGGTTATTAATGTTCCCATGCCTTCTGGAGTAAATGATACCATGAAAAATACTGGAGGAAGAACTTTCAAAGTATTGAGATGCAAATATTAATTTTATCATATGAGTTTTACCACTAGTATTCAAAATCTATTTTTTTTTCTATTTTCTTTGCAGGATTGTGATTATCTAAGTCATTCAAAGCAGAAGTGAGTTACATGAGATTTTGAAGGGTAAAATGCCACTGTTTTGATTTCATATTATTTGGGTAAATCTGTGTAATTTTTAAGTTGTTAGTTAAAATTTCCACAATGAAAAGATGTTGGGCCTGGTGACATCTGCTGAATTACCAGCACACAAGAAGTGCAGGTAAGAGGATCATGAGTTCAATGGTTCAAGAAAAGCTTGGCCAGGTAAGGTCTCACAAAGTAGATAAAGCAAATACCACTCCTGGGCATATACCCAAAAAATACTGCAACATGTAACAAGGACACATGCTCCACCATG
>NW_022196913.1:5660295-5691035 GCF_008632895.1 Mastomys coucha
AAAGAAAACATTTGCAAGACTTCAGAGGGCTCAGCAGGTTTGAATGCATGTTACTCAGAAGAGGGTCTGAGTTTGGCTTTCAACATTCATGTTACATGACGCATAACCACCTCTAACTCCAGCTCCAGGGCTCCTGATGCCTTCTCATGAACTCAGAGATTGCTGCATTCACAAACACACACACACACACACACACACACACACACACACACACACACAATTAAAAATTAAAAATTGTTTTGAAATAATATTTAATTTATTCATGTATGAGAGTAGATTCCAGTTAAGTCAAAAAGACTTCTTAGTATGAGATTCAAGCATTGGCTTTTAGGATATCAAAGTGTTAGGCTTTAAGGAGAATGGCCCCCAGAGGCAAGAATGTCCAGCTTCTGACATGGGAGCAGTCCTTCAACATGACCACAATCACTTATTTAGATGGGGATAGGCTTTGAGGTTTCAAAAATTCTGAAAGGGATGGCAACTTCATAGGAGCACAAATAGTGTCAACTAACCTAGACCCCTGAGAGCTCCCAGAGACTGAGCCACCAACCAAAGGGCATATATGGGCTGGTCCGAGAATGTTGGCACATATGTAGCAGATGACTCCCTTTTCTGGCCTCAGTGGTAAAGGATGCACATAATCCTGTAGACACTTGATGCCCCAGAGTGGGGAGACAGCAGGAGGGCACCCTCTCAGAGGCAAAGGGGAGGGGGGAGTACTCTGTGAAGGGAGACCAAAAGGGGGGCAACATTTGAATCTAAATAAATAAAATAATTAATAAATTTAAAAATGCCCATGCCAGGTACAGCAGCTCTCTGTCTCTCTGTTGGTGTGTGTGTCGGAGTGGTTTTGTCTATGTGTCTGTGTATCTGTGAATGTGCAGACAAAGATGTAGCTCCCAGCTACTGCTTCTGAATCTTGCTCCGTGCCATAAAGATAGAGGATTAAGGCTTTGGTACTGTAAACAGTTCCCAGTTAAATGCCTTCTCTGGGGTCTCTACCCCCTTGAAGAAGGGGAGAGGGGTGGGCAGAAGGACTGTGTGATAGCATACTAAGATGAGGGGGATGGATCAGGATGTAAAGTAAATTAATAAATTCATTAATTGAAAATAAACAAATTTTTAAGAGGTGACCTTGGTCCTGGTATTTCTTCACAGCAAGAAAGCAGTGAAAAAAACCACACTATCAGCAATGTTTTATCATTGTGGTTACAACTCCTACATGGAGTTGTTCTGTCTATTTTATATTACAGGAATGGTAATAACACTGTAAATGTAAACTTGCAACTCTATATCCCTCAGAAAACTTCATTAATGAATATCAGTCTGTCTTGTTTTTCACTTAAGGAAGGCCACTATGCATCAGCAGCAGATCATGAATTTGCAACATGATCAGGATAATAAATACATATTCACTCTTGGTTCCTCTTTTTGTGAGAGTCCATTATCAACAGGCTTGTGCTTCCAAATCACTTTGGTTCATAGCAGAAAACAGAATGTCCTTTCTTACTTCACTGAGTTATAGTACAGTTACTTTTTGTTTGTATTTGGGTTTGTTATGCAAGTAATTTCAATAATATGTTCTCTGAGGCAAGGAGGAACTTGATTTAGAAACCGTCTAAATGAGTAACTGATTGTTTTCATGTCAGAAGCTCAACATGGATTGGATACAGCATGTCCTCTTAAAGAACAAGAAGAGAGTGAATGAGAATGAAAAGAATCCTCAGTCACAGCATCTTCTGAGAAATGAAGAAAAATAATAAAATTATGTAACTTTGATGACATTAAGAAACTCTAAATGCCGTTTAATAAGCATACTGCTGCCTGATGAACACCAGGCATGTTTCCATTCCTTGTGGAAGGATTTCTTACAAGGTCACCATGTGTCTATATCATAACAAAGAAGTAAGTGAAGTATGTACGTACCCTGGAGAATATTACTCTAACTCTCTAACTATTCATAGAGAAACTATACCTTTACCTTTTTTATTATTTTGTTGTAGCAATATATCATTAGAAGTCATTTCATTATGTTCCCTTAACATAATAATATTACTAGATTTTTCCCCCATCCCATGAACTATCTAGTTTCAGGTTCGTGGCCACATGAACAGTGCTAGACATGGGTTCCATTTTGTAGAGTGAGCCTCAAATCTAATCAGGAAGTGGTTGGTTACTCAAGTAACATTTGCACCACTATTGCACTATTGCACTATTGAAGGCAGGTCAGGTCGTGGCTTTAGGGCACAGGAATTATAGCTAGGAGATATTGATGATTACCCTTTCCTCTGTTAGCATGCAGAGTACCTCCCACTACTATGCAGGCTAGTAAGTGTGGGTGGAGCTTATAGTTGAGATTATATCTTTTTTTTAAAGGGAACATTTGTTCAAATGGTTGCAGTCTGAACATATTTGATGTGAAAGAAGCTGGTAATTATGGAAACATGGCGTGTGTGTGTGTGTGTGTGTGTGTGTGTGTGTGTGTGTGTGTGTGTTTAATACAGAGATTTTTTTTCCTGTATGCTTTAGTATATATGATGTGTGTGCATGTGTGCATGAGTGCATATGTTTGTGAGGTTGTGTACATGTGAGTGTGTGTGTGTGTGTGTGTGTGTGTAAAACATATATGTGGGATATTTGGGTGTACTTGTATGTGTCATTGCAGGCATGTGTGTATCAGAACATGTGAGATTATCAGAGGACTTAAGCATTGTCTTAGCCTTTCACTTTGTCTAAGCAAGGATATCTTTGTTGATTTTTGCCAGAGACAAATCTAGCCTAATGGGCCCTTGCATTCCTGGAGATTCTCCTATCTCCGCATTTTATCTTTCTATAGAAGTCCTGAGATCACATATCTGTGCTATGGTTTATTTGATTTGTAGAAATGTGAACTCATATTCCTCATTGTAAAGTAAGCACTCTACCTTTGAAATCATCTCAGTCCCTAAGCTCTGTTATTGGGAAAAGCATCACTCCTACTTACCAGGAGAAGAACACAAATAGGCACATCATTGATTTAAGATAAATTACTGGTTAAGGATTTTACTTAGGGGATCTATAAGCTTTCCAGAAATAGTGTATTTTTCCTCAAAAAGCTTGTCTACTTTCTCCCATGAATTTTTCACACCTATTCTTCACTTAATCTAACACAGTGTACTCATGTTTCCAACGTTATATATTTAGTGCTGTATTCTGGGTTTACAATCCAGTTACAAGCCTTCTTTCATGTACCAAAACATCTAACCAGGATGCTCATTTTGATACAGACTCATGTTTTCTGTCCAACATCTTAAGGTCTATATCCTTCCAGATGATTTGCAATACTTCTAATTCCTTTTCTACTCCAGTTCATCTTTCCACCACAGAACATATAGTGTACTCATAAGAATTTTGTTCTCTTTCATATTTTCCCAAGTTTAATATGGTAATTTTCTGTATTTCTTCTGTAGGCTAAATTCTTTCATTAATGTTGTTATCAAGTTGCATTTTTACTTTGCCTTATCTTCCTTAGACCTAGTTTTTTGACAAAATTCGTTACTAATCTGTACTGGCTGGTCTTGTGTGTCAACTTGACACAGGCTGGAGTTATCACAGAAAAGGGAGCTTCAGTTGGGGAAGTACCTCCATGAGATCCAGCTGTGGGGCATTTTGTTAAATAGTGATCAAGGGGATAGGGCCCCTTGTGGGTGGTGCCATCCCTGGGCTGGAAGTCTTGGGTTCTATAAGAGAGCAGGCTGAGCAAGCCAGGTGAAGCAAGCCAGTAAGGAGCATCACTCCATGGCCTCTGCATCAGCTCCTGCTTCCTGACCTGCTTGAGTTCCAGTCCTGACTTCTTTTGTGATAAACAGCAATGTGGAAGTAAGCTGAATAAACCCTTTCCTCCCCAGCTTGCTTCATGGTCATGATGTTTGTGCAGGAATAGAAACCCTGACTAAGACATAATATATGCTAATCTTCACCTTTCTTAGCTAAAACTCTTAGCCAGGACATAAACTTTATAACATTGGAAGGCAGAATAGTTGAAAAAAATCAAATAACGCCCCCCAAAAAATATATTGTATTTCAGTTATTAGAAAGTTTTAATAAATATGCAAAGTTGTGATAATATCACTTGGATTCAACTTCATAATAATTTTATCTCTGTAAAATTTATGTGATTGCAGTTGATACTAGTATCTACTCCTAGAAAACCATTGTCTAGAAAATTACCTCTTTTATCCAGTTTTTCACACAAATATGATCATTCTTCACTTAACATTCAAGTTAACTCAGTGTAGAACTTTTAAGTCTCATTCACATTATAGCATGATTGGGTAGTTTGTATGTTCATTTCTTTTCATCCTCAATATCCTACTGTAGCAGTACACTGCAACCACATACTCCACTTCCCTGTGGACTTAGCCCCTTCAGCTTTAGCTGTCTCTGACTAACCACATTTCAGGCATGTTAAGTGGGAAATTCTAGAAATTATCAGTCATACGTTTTCATTGCATATCATTTTGAATACCATGATGAAAACATGTACCAGGATATAAGTCACCCATCTCTCCAATATTTCTACCTTGTCTGTGCTGCTACCATTAGTCAGACAGTGGTTATCTGTATTGTTTGTGTATCTTGTGTTCTTGGATCAATACAATGGTTTCTTGATATTGGCAATTTTGAAATTATGTTAATATTCATTCTTCAAACTATATCCTTCAACTTTAAACTAGATTAAGATTTTATATACATTTGCATATTCATATGCATCCTGGATTAGTTATCAATCTAATATAAAAATTCCTGGTGGAATTTTAATGGAGATTATGTCGAAATAATAAAATTACTACAGGAAGAATGAACATCATAATAAATCCAGAGACATGAAAGAAATATTTATCTATTTGCTTTAATCTTCTTTACTTCCTCTCAGGGATCTTTGTAGATATAAACACATGTTTTTTCATGTTACTATTTTATTATTTATGATCTTATTTTAAATAAAATAAATATCTTCATTTGACTGTTGGATTAATCATTATGTATGCACTATATATTTTAAGTATGCATTTACTTTAAAATAGTTTTAGATTTTGGAAAAGTTGTGAAGATAGTAAAATGACCTTTTATGTTTTCAATCTTGAATCAATAATATAAGCATTTGATATTATTATGATGTTTGATAGTTAATAATGTCTCACATAAAACCCACTGTGTCATTCAGATATTCTATCACTTTACTAACTAACATTGTTTTATGTCAGAATCACAATAAATATGATAAATCCCATTTAGTCCTAAATCTCTGTTTCTGTAGGATGAGTTATTTCCTTAGCCCTTTGTGCTTGTGATAACTTTGATAACTGAAGAGTTTTGGCCAGATACTATTACAGACTGTACTTCAATTACAATCTCCCTTATCATTAGATCTCTGATTAGATTGGATTTGTGGATTAGTGGAGCATTATCACAGAGGTAGTTCTCTATTCATAAGTGAAGATCACACATCAATAAAAATAATGTAATCCAACATGGATAGGCTTAACAATAACTTCTTCCCAATCACCTATTCTTTCCACACTCTGCCTTTTGTATGCACATTGCACAATAAAGACAAGAGTTGTGCTTCACTTAAGAACAAGATAACTATATAAATATTTTGTTAATTATTCTAGTATATAAGAGAATTGTCTATTCTCCTATACATATTTATTCTTGCTCAAACTTTGGCAGACTTAAATGTGCTCATTTTGTACTACAGGTTAAAGTGTTGCTCAAAGTCTTTGCTTGTGATTTTAGAATCTCTTTTAGCTAACACTTTGTACTCTGGATAGAGCTCTTTGTCTCTACAACTGTCTGCTGTGACTTTCTGAATGGATGATGGCTCCTGTCCTGGAGAATGTATATAGGACATTGCAATGTTAAGAACTGTGTGGTGTTGGTTCTATGCTCTTTAATTAACATAATAAACTAACATATGTACATTGTAATCAGCATGTAGGTTAGATATACATAGTTATAAATAGTTGTAGATGTAGCTTTTATTTTTCTTCTTTGGTCATAAGGTGTTTTATTTTAGAAAGTAAAAAGAGAGAGATGATAGAAAAGTAGAGGCCGGCCATGGCCACGTGGGGAGGGAGGGAGGGGAGAGAGGAAAAGAGGTAAGAGTAAAGACAAGAAACTAAGAGGTTGACAGCCTAACTATTTTAACTTATTTAAATCTACTCAAATAATACATTATCCATGTAAATACATTTGAGTAACAAATATGCTTCACATGCAGAATAGGAACATATAACATAGTATAATAGTATACTGTTACAACATTTTAATATGCAAATATATGACATACATTAGTATACTTATAGATGCACATCAATTGTATCACATGTGTATTACAGATAGATTACACATCTGTGCATGTAACACCTGCTGTACTAGAAGGTTGTTACCTTTTCCCAATCTCTATTCACAGTTATTTCCATTTACAGGTCTGGAAACTATTGATTAAACACGTACCCCATTGCTATAATCAAAGTCACTGTAAATTTGTTGTTGTTGTTTTTTAATATTCCTTAGTCTTTCATTCGTAAGTTCAGGGTCACTTTATAAAATAACAATGAAAAGTAAATTTGAGAATGATCAGAATTTTGAAAAATATTGAATACAGTACTTGCATTAAATTGAAAACACTGTACCAAAACTATAATCAGGGAATTGTGGAATGTATGGGAATAGGTTACTGGAATGATAAAAGTGTTCAAAACAAAGCTTACCCTAAGATGTATCCACAAAACCCACAAAACCAACCTCTGTCTCTTTCTTCTTGACTCAAATATGTAATTGGGAAAGGAAGAGCTAGCATCAGAAAAACTCAAGACTGTGGCTTCCCAAGTGAATGGAAGGTAAGGTTTCCATCATTTATGAAGTGAGAATCAATTCTTCAATAGGTACAACTAGAAATTCATAACCACATCCTAACTATTCCATTCAAATGGTAGGTTAAAAATAATATTCTATCCTAAACAATGTGTCTTAAACAGAGACAGGAAGTGCCACATAAGAATGGATGGGTTGTGGGTTGGTCAGTCTTACTATGCCCTTCAGAGCTCTGAAAAGAAAGCCACACAGGTGGAACATGGCATCTGTCAACTGAACCAGGAAGTTGCCCTCACTGCCAATGAGTATGAATGCTAACCAACCTGGTTTACACACTCCATGTACAATCAGCCAGTGAATGAATTCTTTATTCCTATCTCCCAGAAAGATAGAACATTATAATCCCCAGAACAATGTGAATGCTCTTTCTCCCACTTGAACCTTTAGGAGTTCAACACTTCACAAATTACAGTACTGGTCTCTCTGTCTATGGTAGGATGCTCATCAAACTTGGAGAACATAGCACATGAATTCTAATTTAATCTAATCAGTCTAAGTTAATGAAAATTTAATAGTGGCTCACATCTGTCACTAAGAAAATTATACATCAAGGAATGTTGGTAGGCTTCCTGTGTTTTTAAAAGTTTAGTATACTACAAATAGAATGTGGCTCTGAGCCATCCACTTACTAACTTGGAAGGGTTCAGGCTTGTGTGTGAACAAGAACAAAGGGAGGCTTTGTACCAGTTCCCAGCTCATTGATTCTTGCTTACTGTGGGAAGTCTATGTAATTTTTTTTTTACATATTCAACATGCTGCTTTTTATTGAAAAAAAAAAAGAAGAACAGAGTTTATTTAAGTGAAAAATGTACAATATGATAAATTTGGGTTCAAAAACCCAGTGATGAGAATGTTTCTGTTGCTTCTGAAAGGCTGAGTATAAAACATTTTATTCAATTAGTATATTAAAAGAATTTATCTATGGGCAGCAGAATAGAGTTGCCATGGACAAGCACCAGTCCTGGACACTACTAACAATCCTCTGTTATGCTTGCAGATGGCAGTCTGGCATGGCTCTTCTCTGAGAGGCTCTACCCAGCAGTTGATTTAGACAGATGCAGACACCCACAGCCAAGCAGTGGATGAAGCTTGGGGACTCTTATGGAAGAATAGGAGGAAGGATTGTGGTACCCACAGGGGATAGGAACTCAACAGGAAGACCAATAGAGTCAACTAACCGGGACCACTGGAACTCTCAGAGACTAAACCATCAACCAAAGAACATAAATGGACTAGACCTAGGCCTCCCTGCATATCTGTAGCAGATGTGTAGCTTGGTCTTCATGTGGAACATGATCTGGAGTGGGAGCTAGCCTAGAAGCTGTTGCCTGTATGTAGGGTATGTTCTTTAAGCTGGGCTGCCTTGTGTGGCCTCAGTGGGAGAGGATGTGCTTAGCATCTCTGAGAGTTGATGTGACAGAGCTGATGGGATACCTTGGGGACCCCTATCCACTGAGAGGAGAAAGAGGGAAGGATTGTGGGAGGGGATGACCTGCAGGGGCAGTGACTGGGATATAAAGTGAATAAGTAAAAATAGCAAATAAATAAATAAATAAATAAATAAGAATTTATCTAGCTAACTCAAATTGTATGACACAACTCAGGGAAAATCAGTATGTACTTGTTTGTTTGTTTGTTTGTTTTGTTTGTTTTTCAAGACAGAGTCTCTGTATATCTCTGGTTGTTCTGGAGCTCACTATGTAGAACATGCTGGCCTTGAACTCACATAGATACTCCTTCCTCTGCTGCCCTAGTGCTGCAATAAGGGCATGTGATGCCATGCCTGGACATAAGTACACATTTTAAGACAGGCAATTTTACTTAGATTTGAGTCTTCAAAAACAATCTCACAATCTCTCTCTCTCTTGTGTGTGAGTGTGTGTGTGTGTGTGTGTGTGTGTGTCTCCATCTCCCTCTTTGCTTCCACTCCCCTCACCATCTCTCCCTCTCCCTCTGTCTCTGTCTCTCTCTGTCTCTCTCTGTCTCTCTGTATGTCTGTCTCTCTCTCTATTTCTGTGTGTGTGTGTCTCCCTCTCCCTCTTTGCTTCCACTCTCCTCACCATCTCTCCCTCTCCCTCTGTCTCTGTCTCTCTGTCTCTCTCTGTCTGTCTGTCTGTCTGTCTGTCTGTCTGTCTGTCTCTCTCTCTCTCTCTCTCTCTCTCTCTCTCTCTCTCTCTGTCTCCCTCTCCTTTGCTTCCACTCCCCTCACTATCTCTTCCTCTCCCTCTGTCTCTGTCTCTATCTTTCTGTCTCTCTCTGTCTCTGTCTCTGTCTCTGTCTCTGTCTATGTCTCTGTCTCTCTCTCTGTCTCCCTCTCTCTCTTTGCTTCCACTGTCCTCACCATCTCTCCCTCTCCCTCTGTCTCTCTCTGTCTCTCTCTGTCTCTCTCTGTCTCTCTCTGTCTCTCTCTCTCTCTCTCTCTCTCTCTCTCTCTCTCTCTCTCTCTCTCTGTGTGTGTGTGTGTGTGTGTGTGTGTGTGTGTGTGTGTGATATGTATGTTCATGAGGTGTTTATACTTGTGTGGATGAAAAGGCCAGAAGGTGATATCCTGCATCTTGCTGTAGTATCATTCTCTAACTTTTTGTTAGAGGTAATGCCTCTCCTTGAATCTGAATCTAGTCTTGCAGCAAGCAGAACCGGGGATCTTCCTGGCTTGACTCTGTGACCTCTGAAGTACCAGTTAAAAGTTTCCATGACCATATTTAGCTTCTTATGTGGGTGTGCAGGGATCCACACTGAGGACCTCATGCCTGTGTGGCACATGCCCCTACACGCTGAGCCATCTCGCTACACACACACCCCAATTCTATCTTTTTCCCTTCTTTAGGTTAACATGCATAAAGTGGGCATCAGCAAAGCACCTTTCCACATATTTGTGATTCCCTTTGTCCTTATTTATTCCCTTCCACACCTAATGCTTACTTATCCAATCCCTTGAAACTAATTCACTCTCTTCCCCAAGGTACTCCTTTACTCTGTTTTCTTTTATCCACTAATCATAAAACATTTTAAAGGTAAGAATTAATATGGCCTTTGTTGTATAAAATAATATAGATTGAATTTTATAAAATACAGATGGAATTTAGAGTCAATGACATGTTAAACATATAGATGTGTAATGGCCTAGAATAGGAAGGAAAATTTATTTCCAGTGAAGAACTATTGTAACCAATTTATATAAATGAAAGGTAAAATTCATAACTCCCTCATTTTTGACAGCACAGAGCTTAGATTTTTAAGAAAGAAAATTTGATGCACTTGAGGGAAGCAAAGTTATTGCTAGTCCTTTCAGTTTTTTTCTCCACTAACCTCAGCTTTGACCATCAATTGAAATGCATAGACTCATATGGAAAGTAAGAAAGGGCTAAAGAAAGGCTGATTATTAAGTTTTCTATATAAAAGGATCTTTTCTATGGTGAAAAAAATAATCCATTGATTTCCTTGGTTTGTATAACTTGCTTTATTCTGTAAAAGTCAGTGAAAGTTATAGAAAGATCTTTGGCAGGATTGCATCGGTGCTTCTGAAAGAGTCCCATGCAAAGTCTGTTAGTTTGAGTCAAAGGGAAGTGAAAGCTACTTTCAATGGAGATGTGTTCATGGTTACCAGCTTAGGCTCTGCCGAAAGTGCCAGCAGAAATATTAAGGGAAGGTTTGATCCAAAATGTTTTTAAATCTCAAGAATGATTTTCAACTTATTATCAACATTAAATGAATGAGAATATAATGATGATATAAAGTTTCTGATTTATTTTTTCATTTCTTGTCTACATAACTCATTTACTTCTGCTTAGGTATTGCCAAAAAAGGTCAGTTGCTTGGAATTTAACTTATTGATGGTCTCCTCAAATGTATAGAATAATTATACAATTTCATGGATTTTTAAGGTACTTATGAAAATTTTTATACAATAAAATACATTTCTAATAAACTGAAAAAAATTTTGTTTTGTGCATATCACTCAGTTAATAAGTTGGCTGCCATGTAAGCATGAGGAGCTGATTTTGGATTCGCAACACCTACACGAAAGTCTGGTGCAGGAGAGTGCATTTGTAACTCCAGCAATGGAAGCATTGAAAGAGGGAGTTAGGTAGAGCTCATTGGCAGGCAAATCTATTACAACCAGTGAGCTTCTGGTGTAATAATAAAACTTTTCTCAAAAAATAATAAGGTAGAAAGATGCAGTAGACACAGACCTTCTGCCTCTGATCTCCACTTTCACACACACATTAGTGCACACACATACACACAAACATACACAGAGAGAGAGGTGGGAGGGAGAAGAGAAGAGAAGAGAAGAGAAGAGAAGAGAAGAGAAGAGAAGAGAAGAGAAGAGAAGAGAAGAGAAGAGAAGAGAAGAGAAATATCAGGTTATCTCACCCTCTCACCCATTAAGCTTTACTGTTATTTCCAATCTGCTTGTGTTATTTTTTTCTTTTTCTTTTTTCTTTTTCTACATGAAGGCTCTCCAAAGCATCTCCAATTCAGGTATCAAGAATTAGAGAAGAAATATTGAGGTTTCTAGAGAAACTAAAGTTATCTCCCTCTCATCTGAATACATGATGGTGTAGTGAGCCTCAGTTCTCTCCAGCGATGGGAAGGAGATCTCCCATGTCATTTTTAGAGATGTGTCTGATCCTTGATACTTGGATTCCTTTTTCTATGTTTTCTCTTCCCATTTCCTGGTCTCTATGTGACATGGTGGGGCACCAGTCATGTGAATTGCTCTGGATTTCTCAATCACATCTGGAAGTATGAAAAAAAGGAATGTGGCACAGCCCAAACATCTCCTTTTCCCTCTCTCTTCTAATACTACCTGTTCTCAAAAGTGCATCTGCCCATTACCAACACCAAGGGGTTTTCAAGTCTAGAGGCATCCTTCCTGGTTTATGCTGAGTAAGAAAACCATCCATTGTTCTGTAGAGGAATTGTAAGCCTAGGATTGTCTCATGAATCAGCCACATTCTTCACAGATTTATCCATAATCAGGATAAAGGGGATCTAATGCCCCTTAGGCAAGCATTCTTTCATGTAAAAGTGGTTAAGTATTTGAATGTAGCAAACTCATATTGGTTATTAGCCTTCTAGCATCCTAATTGCAGATGTATTGCTTGTTAGTTTATTATTGTATCATCTATCCACATTGTTAACCTTATATGCTTTCATTAATCTTTGTTTAAGTGATCAGTTGTTATTATTTAATGACAAACTAAAATTAAAATATTTATTTTAATCTTTTCTTTTTCATATTTGTAACCCTTCTCTATTGATAGTAAGACCTTGACTTCAACTACTGTCAAAACATACATGATTTAATCAACACCATATTTCATACTTTATAAAGGAGCAAAAAATTATTTGAAATTTATCCTATATGAGATATGATGAGGATATACACCTGTGAGTGAGTGTGTGGAAACCTATCTGTGCAAATGTGAGGTGTGCATGTGATGTTGGAAAAGAAGAATCAGTTTCATATGTGCATAAGTGCATATGTGCAAGTTTGTGCATGTGTGTTTTCATGTTTCAATTTTATAATTAGCATTACTTCAAAAGCAACCAATTTCTCCTTCTGTCATTTAAGTCCTGCCTCTGCATTAACCAAGGGATCCCTCAGTCATAGTTCTTTATGATATTGACTGAGGCAAGTTCTGTAGCCATTTCTCAGTGTGATCTCCTCTGATCTCAAATGGGTTAAATATGTCAACGGCATGACACTTCAATTCTCCTCCTCTAAGACTGTGAGGTTTGAACAGTAAATGCCTCAGTATTGCAGAACATTGATGTCTTCCAATAATCTTTTGAGTTTCCCTTGCAGGTTCTATCTCAACTGCCACAAATGAGACAGTGGGAAGAAGAAAAAAACATGCAATGAGCAGCCCAGGAAACACCCTGTCAGGTCTTGTCTGAGAGCAGAAAGATGAAAGTTACTCCCCTGAGCCTTGCACATATGAGACTGGTCCAAATCCTTCCTGATAAACATCAAACAGAGACAAGCAGTTACAAGAAATTCCTCCAGCAGCCGAATAAATATTGGCACACTAAGAAATAATCTGCTGATGGAAATAGAAGCACTGAAAATCATCCCGCGACTTGTCAATCCCAAATCCCGTGCAAATCCCCATCAAGACAGAATCAGGAAGGTGTCTAAGCAAGTCTACTTCTAGTCAACATAAAAACAGTTATTCCTGCTCTATTTCCTCCTCTTGGCAGCTCTGTACCTCCTCATTCATACCATGAAGCTTTCCTTGCTGTGTATTTACTTTGGTAGCAAAGTCAGTTTAAGTAAGAGATTCACTGGGTATTTATACCTATTGATTTGCCAATAGAGTACTCTTGATAGTCCTCTGGCCTACCCACCATTTTGTTTTAAGGATTGTTGACCCTATATCTGTTTAAAATATCCTTTCTCTCTTAAGCAAAGCATTGTGGTACAGTGGAAAGTGAATAGACTAAGAAACATCTTCTGTGCTAGTCCCCAGATACTTCCAGAAGTATTTGGATAATATTTTCCTAGCCAAGTTCATAGACTTTTTATGTGGATATGTTATTATACTTCATGGGAGAGTATTTGAAAATATTATAAATATATGGGAGTAGGAAAATATATTAATATAAATTATGCAATATGAATTTGCAAAGTGATTTTTCAGAACAACATATTATTGGTGTCTGTTACACATGTGAAATGGTTACACATATCATAGAACCCATGCTTAGGTGTAGAATGACCTTTGTTGAATTGGTTCTCTCCTTTGACCTTTCTGTGGCTTCCAGGGATCAAACTCAAGTCCTTAGGTTTATATAACACACATCTTTACTCATTGTGCCATCTTTTCAGTTCATGAGTTGATAGTTTAAACGATCTTTTTATGACATTTCTATTGGAGCAGGTTAGTGTCATTTGCATAATTGTCTCAGTCACTGAAAAGGACACACCACAGTAACGTTTTTCCTGGTGGCTGTGATTGTGAAGCTCTGTTAGGTATGGAGCCACTTGCTTTTTTTCATAGATGTCCCCAGATCTTTGGAACTAGCAGTCAGTATGATGTAATTTTAACATACAATAAATACAGAAATAATTTAACTATCAGGAAATGGAGAAATTTATCTCTTTTTTATTTGAAATCACAACTATTGTTCAAGTAAACATTTAAATGTCATGGAAGTACCAAAAGTGATATGTGTCTCTTGATCTTGTGCTAAGTAAAACTTCAGCATGATTGAAATGTGAATATAGGCATTGGGCATTGATTTTAGTTGCTGAAAATAAGCATTCCTTCTTTCCTCATGCCTTGTGTGTCTTAGTATTCATATTTATATATCATATGCTGTACAAGGGGATGACTAAGTTGTATAGATCAGCTGGGGAGCAAGCTGGAGGTAGAGCTAGAATGAATATTCAAACCCATGGTGACCCCTTACAAAGCATGGTGTTTATAATCACCCACTGACAGTAGTGAGGGCATAAGAGTCTGTTAGGCTACCTGCCATTTACATGCCGCTTAGTATATGTGCCCCTTCATACACCAAGTGGATCCTGTGATGTAACAGAACTTCTGCTCATATTATTTCCTTATTATAGCTAACTACAGAATCTTGCTGAATACTTTAAATCATAGATAAGTAGACTGAATAAAAACTATGAAGAGTAAATAACTAAGGCTGAAGAAGCCTTGCTCTCTGATCCCGAGCACCTGCTAGGATGATTTGCTTCTGAAAATTTACAGACAAATAATTAAGAGGCCTACCCGTGTGATAAGAAAAATGGACTTCCTTAACATTCGATTGTGGAACACCTAACTAGAGAGACCGCCGTCTATGTAAAACTATATTCTCTTATCATCAAGTTTTACAGGTACATCCCAACATTAAAATCACTCTTTGTCTATAGAAAATCCTTTTCTCCCTATAGGTTCTGAAGTGTCCTTCCAATGAGATCTTGCCAAATTACCCACTCAGTTCCTACCAAAGTCAAACATTTCTATATTCTAAGCATTGCTTTGTTTTCTTCCTTTAAATTTTTGGTTTGTCTCAGTAGATGTATTTGAAGTAAGTAAGACCTCAGTTTACAAGGAGAGCCAAGCAGTTCTAATCACAGAAATATAAATTATATATCAAAGTTACTTACTGTGTGTCAGCAAATCCATGGGCTGTCTTTGTCAAGGGTTAAAATTGTGTTGCATCGTTTGTATATTTTTGGTTGTGAGCCTAGACTCCTAACAATGGGTGCAGGGCTGTCTCTGATTCTTTTGACAGCTTTGGAACCCAGTTCCTTGTACTAGACTGCCTTGTCTAGCCTTAAAGTGAGAGGAGGTGCCTATCTTACTGCAACTTTATATGCTGTGTTTAATTGATTTCCATGAAAGGCTTCTCTTTTCTGAAACAGAGGAGGAGTCGATGCAGAAGAGAGGTCAGATGGGAGAAGAGGGAGGGAAACTCTGGTCAGGATGTGAAAGGGAACAAACAAAACAAACAAACAAAATCCCAGCTGGTAACATGGGATCTAAGGAAATAAATCCATTTATCCACTTTCCCTGTATCTTCTCTCTCTCTCTTCTTCCTTCCTCTCTTCCTTCTTCCCTTCCTTCCTTCTGTTTCTCAAAGATGTCATTGAACTCAGTATGAAGGCAAAGATGACTTTGAGCTTCTTATAATGAAGCTGCCTCTTTCTCCCAAGACCTAGAATTATAATCATATGCTCCCATACTGGGATTTATGCAGTTCTGGGGATTAAAACCAGCGTTTTGTTTTTGTTTTTGTTTTTGTTTTTGCTTTTTGCTTTTTGCTTTTTGCAAGCTAGACAGGCACAAAACAAATGATCTCCCATGCGAACCCAGTACAAACATTTTCTACTTCACATCAACCTATGCTGGAACAATCTACCCTCCCTGATTTGTCCCTGTGAAAAAGGATATTGGTTTTGCTTGTACTATCTTTAAATTATCAGCCTATCTACTATGTACTCACCTGCCTTTTTCTTTGGGGTTAAAAAGTAGAGAAATTCAACAAGAACAGCCAGTAGATGGCACAGATGCTCCATGTAAATGTATTTCATTAAGAAAAGTGAAGCGAACCAATCAGAACCAAAAGCTTTCTGAAATGCTTTATTAGCCAAAGAACAACCTCATCACTATGAGACTGTCAGAATCTGTCAGAAAAGAAAAAAAAAAAACATACCTTTTATTGATTACAGAAGTGAAATATCAGTGAAAGGAGAGATGTGCATGCCTTTTGCTATGGTGACAGAGGACAATGAATAGATCCCTTATGAAAGGCAATCACGTTGCATTTCTCTGAGCAGTGTAAAGTCATGCTCTCTGAGTGCTACCTACCAGTCATTGGGATATCTGTGGGGCAAATGAGTCATACTGAGTGAGCAAGAGTTGGGAAAGCGGGGGTCGCATGATACCAGGGTTTTAGAGCGGAATTCCTGTGTTGGAATTAACCAGCTATAATTCTGGATTTATTATCAAGTAATAGCAGCATTAAATGTGTCGAGCAGCAGTATTCCATGAATGGATATCACAGTGCATCATGGCCTGCACTAAGGTAAGAACCAATAGCAGCTTAACTAGCACATAGGATCCATAAAGAATAGGCTACAGCTGAGCAGAGAGATTAGGGTACCTGCATCTACCATCATGCTGAGGCAGAAGCAGAACCAGCTCAAGGCCAACTGCAGCCATCTTAACCCTTTATGCTAAGCACATGAATTTAAAACACATCGGTGGTTTGTGTCCACAGATACAAGACACATCCCAAAGTGTACAAGCTGCTGCATCTGGGCCGATCACAATGGCCAATTTAAATCTGACTATAGAGGTTCTTCCATTGTTTTTGTTTTGTTTTGTTTTGTCTATAAAGTCTGTAATAGAAGGGGAAGGAGTAAACAGAAACAGCCAAGACTGACAAAGAACCAAGAGGCAAATTCAACAAAGCTGTGGCCAATGAATAGCATAGCTGTAGAAAGAGTACTATTAACTAATGTTAGTGTTGACATGAATCGAATAAAAAAGATGGCCAGCGCAGTTACAACACTGTCCCCCATCCAGTTACAATATTGGGACATTTAATAAAGGAATGGCCCTAGGAGACCTGTTCTGTAGAAAACTAAAGGCACTTGTTAAAGGCCATCACTGTGTAAGAGAAAGATGAAGAATGCTGCAGAAGGATTGGACAGCTTTTCCAAACCTGGAGGACACAGAAGACTTTGATGTAAGCAGCTTTCTTAGACTGATATAGTCCCAACGCAGGACAAAGTTAGCAGATATACAATGAGAAGTCACTGGGAAGCCAGTTAAACTCTTGACTCAGGTTCCTCTTATGCCACATAATTAGGTTACAATAATTTGTTAAAATGACTTCCAGCTCTAAAATCTCAGATTTATGAATGTAAACCACAGTCCCATTTGAGTTAAGATTGTGTAACCTTCTGGTAATCAACCCTCACATGCCATAGCATCTTCATACGCACACAATATTCTTAGTCTTAAACAACCAACTTAAAAGTTAATGCAGTGCACCTAATACACGCTCCTATTAAATTCATGGTCAGTTCATCCACAAGATGTCACTGTCTGCCACCATTTGTATTATAATCAACTTGACTTTTCCACTAGGGCTTTTTCTGCACTTAAGTTGATTCAGGTACATTGAGAAGAAAAACAATTTTTGACAGTCTGATACATAAAATTTCATTCAAAGTTAACAAATTTCAAAGATTGTATCTATATATGTTTGAATAGTACCTCAAATTCTTCTCACTTTACGTTAAATATTCAGTGATATTTAACATAAAAATAAAGGCTAGAAGCATACAATTTTATGAAAAGATCTTGTTGCAGGAAAATATGTAAGAGAATGGAAAAAGTTTTCATCATTTTGTGGAGGGATTCGAAAGGATGTTTGCTTTATTTTATAAAATGGCAGGACTGAAAGTTCTAGACATGTTACAGTGTTTTGCCTCAGATCTTGGCATGACCTGAGGAGTCAGAGAGCAGTAGATATCCAGAGAACCATTCTGAGATTTAAAAGTACTGCAGACCTGGCCCTTTCTACAGAGTTTTATCACCACTTATGTCCTCATTTGTGGGGATCTTATCACCATTCAACCTCATGAGCAATAGCAATGCTAGATTGTACCATGCCTTCTGGCTCAGCAGCCCAAAGATAACACTGACACCTTACCAGAGTTAGTGATGTTCCTGTACCCTGCAGGGGGAAACATGGGGACACTGAGTCCAGGGACTTGGATAATAAAATGCTTCTGTGACAATTTTATTCCAGTTGCCTGCATTTAGCATACTCTTAGAAACGACTGTTAGAAAAACGGTTCTTACATTTAATTGCCCAGATAAACTCAAATCACAATTATCAGCACCATCTGATGGTTGCTAGATTCAAGCTGTGATCTCTAGGCCTCCCAACACAATGAACAGACTCTAGGAAGCATTTCCCAACATTACTTGGAGGATTGACAACATGAGAATAATAAGCGAATGATAAATCTCCGTTTTCCAGAACTGCAGTACTCCAAGAGGCCACTGGAGGTCAGTCCTCACTCTAAAACAGTGAAATCAATTGTCACCTGTCTCGTCTTACCCCTGCCTGGCTTTGGAGTTTGGATAGGTAAGTCAATTTTACATTCTATTATCTTGTGTAGGGTTGTTGATTCCATCTGAGACTAATTATATTTTCAACGAATATACAAATTAAAAAGAACATAGATTTTGTTTTCTTCTTTGATATATCCACGAACCTCCCTACTTTCTTCCTGTTGACTTCTCTCCTAATCTAAGATTTCCACATTCAAGAGGTGTTAACATAACATGTTGACCCTGAGCATCCCATGTTGTGTACCTGTGAAATTTGTTTGTGGCCTCATTGTTGATGTCAATAGCACAATAAAGCTAGTCAGTGTTTTCCTATTGTTTTCAGATTCTCTCTGATGTCCCCAAGACTTTAGGTTCCCTGACCCTGTATCCACTAATTTGCTTTGGCAAGATGCTCGAAATCTTGTAGACATATAGAACTAAGTATAAAAGAACTCGGATTCAAACTCTTATTCTACTATGTATTAACTGAGTGACTCTGATAAAAACCATGTATCTAATCTTGGCCTCTGTCCCCAGTTATTGAATAAAAATAATATTAACATATCCCAAATGAATGTTCATGAGGACAGAAATTAGCACTTCATTCATGCTAATGATAACAAGGTTGGTAGATTCATGTTAAAGTTTTAGGAACAGCAACATCATTGTTTTTCAATCTAGACTTTGAAGTACATCCTAGAGCAGCTTCATTTCAGAAAAGATGCTGTTACCACCAACTTTTTGCAAAAGAAGAGGAAATGAAGGGGTAACTATATGAAAATCCAGGAGTAACCAATTCCTAGACACAAGTCAGTCAACCAAACAAAGAGTTAGGTACAGGGCCCTAGAGTATGTATTGGACATGCACTGTTGCTTTATGGGCCCTGCATCCTCTTTTAACATGCTTCTGCATTTGCAGGCTTCTTGTTCCACTGTTTTACCTGATGGGCAACCAGAACATCTTAGTCAACACATTTCCAGGCTAGCAGAAGGCAAACAGGTTTTGTCTTCAGTTAGGGTAAATGTCCATCTTTAGTGCTGTGGAGAAATTGAGTGAGGACTATTGAGTGTCATCCTGGTCTTTAGAGTGAGTCTACAGACAGGTAGAGAATACTCTGTGGAAAACAGTGACATCTCCATCCTCATGTATACTTAAGGAAGTTGAACAACAAGTTCCCCACCATCCTAACTTTTCTTGAAATTGGACAGAGTAGTTTTAACACTGTCAGATTTGTTTTTCTCAGTGTCTAGACTTGCTTCCAAAATTAGATCAAAATAAAGTTTGTCCTACCACATTTGATAAGGTGGATAGGTTCAATTTCAAAGAAACTACCAACTTGCCAAACCCAATGAGGATTTCATGGCTGAAAGACATTTCCAATGCCACTATGTATGCCCCATGGCTTGGGTTGTCAGGGCTTCTCAGCATCCTGAACCTGTTTTCTCTTAGGGGTGTGCTTTTGTGGCTCTTGCCATCTCTCCTTGCCTTGAGGCACAACTCACCTCATCCCACGTGCTTTGCTACTTTCAACTAAGTGTGGTCAGTGTACAGGATGCCTGGAGAGTTTACTGGGTGGCTTTTTCTGTGGCAGTAATTTAGGATTTTATGAAATGAGTTTCAAATGTGTCATAAATGTTGCTGTCTATCATAAGCAGTCATTCCAAAAGACATACAATAAAGATTATTAAAGAAATCATGGGCAAGCATGCTACTTTAGTTATTTTACTGAGTAATAAATAATTAACTCACTATAGAATATAAGTATGACTTTAGGATATGACAACATTATAACTACTCTAATTTATTTCAGCCAAACATTTGATTGAGGAGATATTTTTGAATTTGTAGAGATCTCTGGCAGGAATCCTGTTTCTTCCCTTACACGGATTCCATTATGTTAACATGTAATTTATGACCAGACTGGAATTAATCTATTGATTTGGACTCATGATACCTATTTTCATTTGTCACAATTCAGTTCTTCATTTGTGGAGCTAATTCAGAGAGACTAAGAAGAAACAAAATTAAAAAAAATAAAAGAAATCCCTGCTGCTATAGTACCAGGTATCAGAGAAAGAATCTTCCCTTTATAATTGTTAAAGGCAATGTTTGCTCATCTGCTAGAAGGCTTGGTTTCCAAGAGCCCATTGTTTTGTTTCCCTATGTCTGTTTACCGGTGGCAGATTTCACCTATGGTATTTTCATTTGTCTGTTGAGTTTAAAAGAACATTGAATTAATTTACTTGGATAAAGAAGCCCTGTGATATAATAAAGAGATGCTTTATGTCAATTTAGAACTAAAACCAAATCCTTTGTTTTCAAAATTATTTTTTATGAAAAGAAAGACTATAAAATTATAAGATAAAATTATATCTGATGCATTTGATGTATATATGTATATGTATAAATATATACACATATATTTTACTTACAATCAAATACTATTCCAGCAATCAGGTATGATTTTAATACAAATCAAGCTTCCTTTAAAATTAGAATTGGGTAAAGTTCTCTTCAACCTGCTTACTTTCTTTTGATCCATAACTCAGGGGACTTTTTATCTTGTCACAAAGAACCCATCAAGCAGTTTTCACATGTGAACTTCTCATCTCTTTTTTCTTCATTTTCTTAGGGGTAGAGCTTACTTGCATAAAGACTGAAGGATGAAATGAGAATAAAAAGAAAGAAAGAAAAAACTTATACCATAAGCAGTGGATGGTGACTTCAAGAATAAAGTTAGAATGTAATTCATGGTACTGTAAAATAGTAACCTCACTGAGGATCAAAGTCATGTTTTTTTTTTTTTCTAATCTAGCGCCTCTTTGTGACAAACACATTATGTCAGCTCCACTAGCTCATTTGTCTGCTGCAGTTCCACTTTATCAGGCTGAAGTAAAAAGAATTGATGTGTCTGGAGAGATAAAGTAAATGGAAACTCGGGGCTCATTCCAATATGCTGTACTTTGATATATTTTGCAAACCTGAGAGCAGCTGCTGTAACACTAGTTACTGTTTGTATTTAAATATTGTACATTAGAACCTTTGAAAAGGTGTTTTGTAATGCCCCCACCTTTTCTCCTTTGTAGCACCTACTGGCTTCCATATTGTTCTCTTTGCTTTTATTTCCTTTGTGTCTACAAATATTTTCAAGGTTTGTGGTTTCAAGAACTTTTGTCTTTTATTAACAAGCCAGGAAAACAAGTCAAGATTCTTTGCAAATGCTCCCTGAAAAATTTAAATTTTAATATTTATTCACTTGAATTGTCCTCATTGCTTTATGGTGTCATATTGGAGCTTTTGTGAATTATTAAGATTTATGTGCCTTCAATATCTGTCCTTGCTGAATAAAAATCCCGCCAAATTTAACATAACATATATATCCTCTTTAACAAGGGATGGAGAGCAACAGGAAGCTACTTACTTTTAAAATCACATCTTCACATAAATTATGTTCATCATAAAAATATTCTTACTGTGATTCAAGATGTACATCGAAGGAACAAGAAGCACTATCAAATGTGTTAGGAAAACAGAACCATATCATGTCTCAAATTCTTAAGCACAGACAAGTTTACATCCAGATACTTAAACCAGAACCGATGGCATTTGCATTGTTTTAGAGGAAAAGATGGTTTACAAATCTGGCTCTACAGGAAATGTGGTATTTTTAAATAATAATCAATGAGCCTCTTTTATGTGTCCTTTAATTTTGAAAATGTTAAATATGCCAATGATCCCCAAATAAAACCAGTTACTGAGAATAGATCACAAGCTGAAGACTAAAATGTCCCTTATTCATTACCTAAAGGTTTTAATTGATATTTCTGGAGCCCTCTTTTGATTCACCTTCACTATCTACTTTATCTGCTTCTTCGATAGCCTTGTTGCACACAGTTGCTATCATGACTTAAAATTGGATGTTTTGAAAATGATTAAAGAGGTGGCGCCAGATATTATGCATATTAATTCCTTAGCCCTTCAAAATGGGGAAAGGAGCTACTGTGACAGCAAAGCGTGGGGAAGAGTGACTGGAGTGACCAGCCAGCGGATCGTTCTTCTACCAATACATTTAGCTGGAACTAAATCAGCCTCTGATCCCTGTGCTGATTATGGGCTTGCTTAAGCTGCCTTTATGAGAAACAGGAAGACAAGATGATCGGCTCTTATCCTTAAAGAGGAACTTGATCCTGCTGGAAACATCCTAATGGAAAATGTGGCTTGGGATGAGGGGAGCTTGTGATGGAGTGGCAGCTTGGCCATGCCACAAGTCATCTGATATCAGCTGCCTAACTTCCCATTCCAAATTTTCATAAAGCTTTTTTGAGTATGGAATGAGTTCCCAGGGAAATTAAAACGGTAATCCAGGATCTTCATTAATGTTGATCCTTTACCTACATATTGGTGAACCACCAACGTTTAAAATATAGGGAACATTTTGAAAACATAAAAGACAAAGGGAAGTGCATCTGGTTACTGATATATGCGGTATATGGCTGTATATTCAATTTTATTGGAGTGTGATTACCAGAACATTTTAATCCCAGAATAAAATCTAGTGTGAAATGGCAGAAAAAAAGAATTGTTGTATAGAGTATAATCATGTAAAAATAAATGGATTTTAAAAGCATCCTTGAACATCAGCTCTTTCAGTTAATATAGACCATAAATATTAAAAATTTAATTAAATTGGGGTTTTGATAACTAAAGAAATTAGTAAATTTAGCATTGGCTCTAAAAACTTTATTTGGAGGTATGTTGCTTTGCATGTAGAATATATAACCAGCATTTGTGATAGATTTGAAATGGCAAAAATATTAGATATAATGACTCAATATACACCTATGTACTTTAACACTTAAAAGGAATAACAAATACTGTCATCATAGCAAGGAAGAACTTCCATGATTTAAGGAATTATTTTTAAAGCTTGTTGGTTCCTAGGTTTTTGTTTATATGACAAATATTCGTGAAAATAAAGTAATCAAAAGCTAACAAATATGTGTTCACAATGCTACAAATAGCTAAAATAAACGTTTAAGTTAATGCTCCTCCAGAAATGTCAAGGGACAAATGTATTAAGGGACAAAGTAGAGAATTTGGTTAGTAATACAGATCATGAGGAGGGATACCCCTAAACTGAAAGGAAGGGCAGCATAGGAGAGTAGCATTATTTAGAATATGTGCAGTAGAGAGACCATGTAGCTCTGCTTTCAGCAGCTCAAAATGTCAAGCCATTGTCCAGTGTGTGCAAAAGGCCATACATGCCTTCTGGTGAGCGCTATGACATTTTCTAAGTTATAACAGCAAAAATGAGAAGTGTGCAGGGCCGTGGTCCTGTGGGTGTGATCTGAAGGAATGCAGGTGCACATGCTCAGTGGGGTCACTGAAACTCTACCCTTAGCAATGAATGTGAGCCAGTCTATCCTCTGAATGCTGCACTTGATATGCTGGAGGTGCAATAGGAAACCCTTCCCACTTGCTGAATGTTGTTGGCCAGAGCCAATTCCTTTGCAGATAAAAGTTGGGGAGGTAATTTTGCATTTGCTAACCATGGCATATATAACCAGCCGGGTAAAATAGGGCAGAAGCTGCTTCAATACTCTGTTGGTGTGCAAACCACTCTAGAGGAGTGACTTTCTACTTTAGTATGAAAATGCTATATGGAGAACATGATCAGAAAGTCCTAGTGTGAACCCTCCCCTAAGAGGCTGAGTGGCTTTGGGCATGTCATTTAATCTGGAGGAGTCTCACTCCTTATCTGGAAAATGAGAATGCTGAACTCCTCTTGAGAGTTGGTTTCAGTTTGAAGTCCTATGAGAAGACTGGATTGCTTTCTCTTGGGTGTCTGATTTCAAGCCATATTTTGGGAATTCTGAACCCCATTCCTCATGCTGATACTGAGAACAAGCAATAATTCTGGCTGGCTGATTTGTCTCCTGGGGTATGAGATTTTAGAGATCTGTTAGAAAGAATTTAAAAGACTTAACAACTTCACCCACTCTATAAGATGAACTTTTCATACTTTGGCATACTGAATTTTTAGGAACACCATTGGTGACAATGAAGGCTAGTCCCATTTTATAGAGGAGATATCTGAAACTCTGAGAATGGCATGGTCAATCAATCACACCCAGAGTACAGACCACCTCATAGATTTGGCATTGTATTGTTTCCCTTGCACCTCAGCAACTAAGGAGGAAACATATTTTCAGGAATGGTGATACTTCAGTTCATCCTCTTTCAGAATGATGCAAATCATTCATCATACCAAAGAGTTGGAGCCTGAGATTGACTCATGGGATCAATATGACAGTCAAGTCTATAATATGTCTAGGTTTTTTGTAAATAAAGCTTTATTGGAACCCAGTCTTGAACACTTCCATATTATTGCTTCGACTTGCAGCTTACTACCACAGAACTCAGCCATTTTTGACATGACAATGTATCCTGCAACTGCAATGCTTAAAGTATTTATCACTTGGACTTATGCAGAGGTTTATCACCTAACATAAATGCACTCTTTGGAGACTGAACACATGTTTGTGTTTGTTTGGGAGACATGTCTCACTGTGGAGTCAAAACAGGCCTAAGAGTCATCGTATATATCAGTATAACCTTGAACTTAAAGAGTTCTCCTGCTTTTCTCTTCCAGAAACTGGGATCACATGTGTGGTCACCATATTTGGCTAGAAGACAGTTTTCCTCAGAAGTAAAGAGCTATAATTTGGTAACTAAAATTTTAACATTCAAACAATAAAAAGGGAGAAACTAAATTATGAGTTAAAAATGATGTAAAGTGTAAGATGAAAACTTTCTTTTTTACTTATGTGACAACTAAAGTTGTATACAAGATGGTTTGTGCATGTTGCATACTTACCCTATGCAATAAAGACATTGCCTTAATTTTTTGTCCCAACAAAGATTCAAGTCTGTTCTCTTTGTGACTCTAGTTAGCAAGGTTTCAGAATTATTTATTCTTACTGGCTGAAGCACTGTAACTTTGACTGAAATCCCTACCAGAAGTAGACCTCCCAGTCCTCGGTAACCATCTTTCAACTTTTCTGTTCTATAAATTAAATATTTTTTAGATATAATGTATAAGAAAATCATGCAATATTTCTAATTCTATGCCTGGATAAATTTACTAGAATACTAATGTATTTTAGGTTTATCTGTGTTGCAAATAAGTGGCAGTAAAAAATGTGTGTATATTTAGAATAGATAGATAGATAAATAGATAGATAGATAGATAGATAGACAGACAGATAGATATACATACATATAGATATAGACGTGAGTATACTTTCTTTAGTTGCTTACTCATTGATGGATGTTTAGGTTAATTCTATATCTTAGATATTGAAAATAATATTGCAATATGTTTCAATTGTAGATGTTTCTTCTACAAACCAACATCGATTAATATCCATGATTTTCCTGAGTGTCTCCAAACTAATTATGAAGGTAATTTTAGATAAAAATTTCAAGAATGGATTGAACACTGAGGTCATTGTAAGAATTAATGAATTGTTTGTTACTTCTGCTCAATATTTCTTATAAATTTATAAGCTTATTATCTCATTATTGACATAAATGTGTTTCCTTCGAGCAATGTACACATTTATTTACATAAATGTCTAATAATTTATTTAGAAAGATGAGAGTTTTTTTCACCTTCTTTTTCAGAATTCTTCCTGGTTGAAACAGAATATGACTAAATGTTAAAAGAGAAAACAAATAAAAAATATAGATATATTGATGCTACTAAATAATTTTAAAATTAAAAGCATTGGCATTACGGATTCATATAGTCTCTAATATTTTGCATACAAACAAGAGGATAATGCATGGCAACTCTGAGCAAACTTGCTTTGCCAATGCCTTATTACCTCTCTGATGGTCCAAATCTGCCCTCTCATTTCTATACCATCTTACTGTCCATTTAACATCTCAGATACTTATTAGCTTGGCTCATACTTACATTTTATGTCTTAACTGTGTTCCCTTCAGATCTACCCCATTACTACTTAGGGTAAGTAAGTAAGTAAGTACTACTACTGTGCCATCTTCATGAGGACTGAGGAAGTCTGGCTCTCCTAAGATTGTCTCTGCAATTTTTAAGATTTCACCTTCTAAAACACTCACCACACATGCACTGACATCCTTTCCTGTCACCCACATTTCAGTATCAATCAGTTTTGTTCCCATTTTACTGGTGATATGGATAAACACTCAGCATAGAAAAATTGATTGCTCAGTCAGCCATGAGTTGGTGAGACCTGAGCCCAGGTACTTTGGCTCCAATTACCAGACGAATCTTTATGCCATTTTGTTGACATTGATAAGCTTGAGGAAAGTGAACCTAACAAGCAGGCTTCCTGCCCAGTGACTAGAACGGTCTAAAGGTGTCTGAGTAAGCTTGAAGTTGAAGGTGACATCTTATAATGTGGATTAAATTCTTTTGCAGTACAAAAAAAAATCTTTAAATTCCATAAAGCTCCTACATCTGAATAGTAATGAGGTAAGTATCTGATTGATGTGACAATTTATAGGTTGCTTATGGTTTCTGAAATTATTTTATTTCATTTTTATAGATTGATAATTGCAAGAGGGGGTTTGGCTAATAGTAACAAATCCCTAACAGTAGGACTTAACTGGTGATGGGCGAAAAGCTTTGGTAGTAGGGATTTGGATACCTTCTCAAATTACAGTCCAAGCCATGTTTATCACAACTCTCAAGTGCCATGTGTAAGCTGAGTATAAATACTCGAATGGCATCAGATTAGGCACCTTCAAATTTGTGGGCTCATCCCTTCCTTAGCCTGGAAGCTACTGACACCCATCAGCTCAACTCAATCTCAAGAGCACATGAGTAGTAATTAACTTAAGGAGTATACAAAGCCGTTGACAAAGAGCATTGCCTCAAGATGCCAGCACTGAATGGAAGCTGACATCTACAGAAGCTGTCTGGGACTAATCAAAGACTTTATCAGTAGCTTGCTATCACAATTTAGCAATGTGGGCAGTGTATTGAGACCTAAATGATGTAATAATTGTGTCTCACAAGGAAATACAAGGGCAACTGGTTAGACTGAGTCAACAAGGAAGCAACCTCATTTCTTTTCTGCCTTACAACTTTTAAAACATTATTTCTAGCCTGAAGTAGACAAAGAAGAGTGATGTTGCTGTTAAAACAAATTTTCATTAGAAACAAAAACTACCTCAAAGACAAGAAATAAATACACATGGAACTAATACTTTGATTCTGCACAGAATTTTAATATCTGTTTGAAACTGTTTTGAAACTTCTAGAAATGTATCAATTAACTGCAGCAGTCATTGATATTGACAAAGGTAGACATGATTAAGATTGGACAGTCAACAAATTTTGATGGCCCTATAAAACCTGGGAGGATGGGACAAATGGAACAAAAACTGACTCTGCTGGGATCCCAGTTGAAGTTTGCTTTCTTCACTTCAATTTTTTCTTTGAGAATAGGAAAGACAAATATATTTCAAGTTTTGAGTAAGAAATACAATTCTGATTTTAAAAAGAGAGTTGCAGAGTTATTTAACATGTGACTTCCTTACCTTTGATATCTCAGAGTCAGGTATGATATTTTTATTTACTTGTGTCACCTTTACTCATCACAGAATTTGCCTTATGATTGCTAGTAAGCAAAATTGTATGCAATAAATAAATCTCTTTCATTTGTTATCATTGGGAAATATACTTGTGTCTTGGTTCTCAGAAGGGGCAAATCTTATACAATATATTCAATTATTGGGTTGCATTAGTGGCAAAAACTAAAAGTCATTAACAATATGGTTTTCTCAATATATCAAGCCCAAATATTCCTGCTGATCAACTATAGAAAATTTATCTTTTTTTGTGCTTAAAATCACTGCTTGAGAAAGGTGTTGGTGTTCAGATTTCTCTTATTTCAGGATATTATCAGAAAGAGTAACAAAGGGCTAAAGGTGACTGATAGACTTCCTAGCTCCTAAAGCACAATTGTGGCATGTGTTACTTTTCAACATAGCAACTATAGAAGCAACTTAAGGAAAGAATGTTTTTGGCTTATGCTTTCTGAGATTCTCAGTTCAGCAATAGTGGGAACATCATGCAGCAGCTCCATGACAATGTATGCTGTAGACAAGTGTTCACACAAAGATGGCAGACATGCACCAGAACAGAAAGACCAGAACTGCCAATGTAACCTTCAAATCCACCCTTGTGGCCTTTACAACTAACTATACCTCAAAGCTAGCTGGGGACCATGTATTCATACATGAAAACTTTTGGGGGACATTCACATTCAAACTAGGAAAGCAATCCATTTTGCATTTCACCACCTAAAATGAAACTAGATGCTCAGTCATTGCAGACAATATAGGGGTATCTATTCCCAAGATATTATAAATATTCACAAACTTTAGAACTATATTTTATTAGCCATATATGTTTGGCATGTGTTTTCCCTTCTCATTGTGGCAGATAATGTTTCCCCTCAAAGCCTTAGGTCAAGTGTGAACATTGTAGACTTCCACAACTAGTTTTATCCATGACATCCTCAAGGAAGATAACTATAGTTGCCTCAGATTCAGAGCATCTTTCTATTTTGAGCTAGAAAGTCAGCATGGTTTTCTCCTTATGTTATTGTGGTAATGCTTAATAGAAGGTTCATTTTTACGAACAGAATGTAAGGCTTTTGCCTCAAAGAAATAGAAGAGATACAAGGTTGTTCTTCATTAGGATTTAGAGCAGTGTGCTAGATAAAATAGATGCTTAACCCATAGGAACTCATTCATTTATTCATTCGCAAAATTTCATTGAATGCTTAACTCTGTTTATATTTGAGAGTCCAGATCTATTATTGTGAAATAGATAATCAGAGTCTCTCCATTGTACTCATTATTGAATAATGGGACTAGTTAGAAGAATTTTCTTTGGTTTTGTATTTGGACCAGGCTAAAACCAAATCCTACATCTTTCAATATTGGTGCCTAAGTATATCACATACAAACCTATTTGGAATATGATTTTTTAAATGTATGAACAAAATTTACCCCAAGTTACTAACCAAATTGCTAAAATTAAAGTTAGTTTTAAAAATTTATTATAATATCCTAGATATACTATTTCCTCAATTATGGTTTTTAGTTAGTAACACTAATTATAAGTAAATGTAAAAGTGAAAATTAACACATAGTTTACTTACTCTGTGATTGATCTGTTGGCAAAAATATGTTCAAGGTATTAATTTGAAAACTAAATATGGGGCATATCATAAAATACTGACATTTTTGAGTGAAACCAACACTCTCCTCTTACACAATGGACATTTTCTATATTTAGAAAGCATTATAAGTAAAATTAAAAACATAAATTGTGTACTTAGTTGAATTTCCACCTGGCTTCATAGCATCACTAACACTTCAAAAAGGAAGAGAAAGTTTTCCTTAGCTTGAATGATTCCCTCACGGCCAAAAGGGACATTCTGTTCCTCAATATTCACAGTCACCATCTTTCAGATTATGGCTTTCCCCCAACACAGCATCTTCTAATCCCATTTGGAATTAAATGTGATTAAGTGATGGCACTCCTCCCAGTGGGATGTGCATGCAAGGGAAGACTGCTGTTTCCCATCCTGGGCCAAGGGAGGAGCCTGCTTCCCACATCACGTAAAATGTATACCCTGGAGCAAGCCCAACTAATCATTGGAACCCATAGAACACTTATCTAAAAGAATATATCAAGCACATCCACTTAATAATCATTTCTGTTTTGGTGTCTTTGTCAGGTTTCTTTCTGTCTGTTTGTCTGTCTGTCTGCCTGTCTTTCTTTCTTCCTTCCTTCCTTCCTCCCTCCTTCTTCTGTCCTTCCTTTCTCCCTCAACACCACCCCTCAACAAATTTTCATGCTGTGATCTTTGCTGACCTTGACACACAGCAAAATTCTGGTCTCTGCCTTCTGAACACTGAAATTACAAGCATGGATATAGTATCTTGGTCTTTAATAGTTATTTCTATTACTTTCTCTGCCAAAGACTATTTTTGAGGTTCAGAATAGAGCATAATTACAAAAGGGAGGCAACACCTTCATGTGGCAATTTCGTTTTTTATTATGTTATGACATGTTCCTGCTCCTGGCTCCATGGCCCTTCCTCTCTGTCTGACATCCCCAGAAGGTGCTTAGTGTCTTTTTTTTTTTTTTTTTTTTT
>NW_022196913.1:5691119-5706199 GCF_008632895.1 Mastomys coucha
TTTTTATGTCTAACACTTTGCTCATCTCATTCTGGATCTTAACTTGCAAGCTACCTCTGTAGAGATACAGTCTATGGCATTACTGTACCTTTTCCAAACTAGTTTAAATTTTCATTTTACATATGGATTCTTCCAATCTCTGCTCTTCATGGACCCTGTGTCAATGCTACCCTTGACATTATCAGCTTTTTAAGAGTGTAAGAATGATTTTTCTCTTATTATTTGGTTCACACTTTCATTCTTAATATAATAAACTAAGTGGACCCAAAGGATATACTCAGTAAATATTTATTAAATGAATGAATAAATGAGTAAGCAAAGATATCCCGTGGTCAGGGAAGGGATCATATTGTGCTATTTACATATGACTTCCAGCATAATTGGTTGTGATAACAACAAAAGTGCATAGAGTGAATCAGTTCTTGATGAATATTCACCATTTCTCAATAATCATGTGGTGTGATGAGAAATGAATAAGTAAGAAAAGTGTGTGATCTCTTCTGTACATATGCACGAACTTATGCAATTCGACTCTTTTTGGGTCCTATACTTAAGGACTTATATACAACAGAAAACACACATGATATGATTCAGACCAGCAGACACCAAGTAACTTCTAAAATAAAAAAAATATAAATAAATAATAAAAACTTATTTTCTGCTTTTTAAAAAGAGCCAATATCTCAGTTGAGCATCTGTGACCTAGATTCAATTTTTCTGTTCATATTTATTTTGATGATATTTCTCTTAACATAGTACTAATAATACTACTATGATTCCTAATATGACCCTGGATATATAAGTGACCGAGACAGAGGCAGCCTGACCAAAATGAGCTCAGAATCAAATACACTGGGCTTCTAGAAACATTTACTGCACTCAGTTATTATTTTGCACATGCACACATACTTTATTTTTGTGAGAGTTACTCAGAGTGAAGGGTTCATGATTCTTTGTTCTCAGCGTGTGTGTGTGTGTGTGTGTGTGTGTGTGTGTGTGTGTGTGTGTATGTGTTGATAAAGGTCTCCCAACAGCTTCAACTCCACCATTTCAACCAGGTTAGCTGTGCCATGAGTATCTTGGAAGTCCCTATTTTCCACCTCCTAACTCTCAGAGCTGAGATTATGGATAGAAGCAACATCTCTTTATGTATTTTCTAGGAATCTGAACTCCTGCCAGACAAGTCTTTACACACTGAACTGTCCCCAGCAACCTCCCTTCTTTCACTGACTTTTGATTTCAAGGTACAGAAATCTGAATAATTCCTATAGCAGTTTTCAGATATCAGATCCAAAGCTGGGCTGTATTCACGAAGATGTGATGCATCATATCTGAACTGGGTGTGGGAAACTCTAGTGTCTGAGAGCTGTACAATTTCTAAGTACATCCTCAATATTGCTGTATTTACCAGGACATCTGTGTAAGTGAAGCTACTTTTTGATTTATGTTTAAACCCACTAGCTTTTTACATGTATGTAAATAATGATTACCAAATTATTTCATTTCTTCTTTTTATAGAACCTTTACCTGTTAGATAAGCTCCATCATTCTAATTAGGCATGGCTATGATACTGTACACAAGCCACAAGCCTAAAAGTAACATGTACAGAAATCAGGTGTCCAAACCAGCACCTTCGTATCTGGAGCCTGAAGGACACCCAGTCCACTTATGTAACAAAGGGTGAGGAAAACTGCTGCTCATTTGGAGCTTTAATTTAAGTCAGATTTGGGATCAGGCTTTGTTTGTTTTCTCCCTGGCTATTGCAGGTGGTTTGTCTTGCCCCGTTCATCCTGCGTCAGCTTTGCAATTTATTGCTCCATAATAAATTTTAATTTATATTTCTTTATTGATCTTGTTGTTGTTCCTGGGGTATTTATTTTATATTTATTTATTTATTTATTTATTTATTTATTTATTTATTTTGTTGTTGTTCCTAGGGTATTTATTTTATTTGTACCCACTGACTTGCAGACCAGCATGGCAATTGTTATATAGTAGTTTACTTTTAAAAGAAATAGGACTGCTCAAGCAGCTAATACGGGAAGATGTATCACCAGCCTGAATAATTGTGACAACCATAGACCGTATCAGGGCCTGTTTGTTTGCACAATACCCTCCTGCATTAAGAAAGCCGTCCCAGCTGTCTTGGGCTCTGGAGTCACCCATTTCATCACTTGACACTGCGGCAGATGTTATGGACTGATAACAGACTTCGCTTCATTCACTCCCCATCTAAGATTACCTCTAGAAAAAAAATCTAATACATTATAACCCTCCCAGCCATTTGTTAAAAAAAAATCAACAATTTATTCTCCTCTTTAGCATTAAATGATTTCTTTCTTTCTCTTTAGATGCACACACTATATAAACATGAACATTTAACACATTTGTTGCATGGTTTTCTGTAGGCAAGAAAAATCAGTGAAAGACAAGAATGTAATGATTTAATTGAATTACAGGCAGATCAGATTTAGAGTTGATGACTCCTATTCCCATTATATTTGAAAGATGTTGTTTGCCTTTGGTGACAGACAGATGCCCTGTGTGCACAAGCTTGGTTTTAAATGAGGGTTTCTTTAATTCTGAAAATCGAAATAAGAGAGCTCAGCTAAGGGACTTAAGGGAAGAATAAAATCTGAATTAAGTTGAATATATTTCTTAACTAATCATTAGATTCTGCTCTTTAGTTTCGAAACTGAAGGACTTGAGTACATTTAACACAAAAAGGACTGAACATTTATTAAAGATCACACAGGGGACCATGAGGACTGACCATTGCTTAAAGACCATGCAGGAGGAGAATGGGGACTTGCCATTGCTTAAAGATCATGACAAGGACAGTGAAAAATGGCCATTGCTTAAAGACCATGCAGGGAGAGTGAGGACTGGTCATTGCTTTAAAAAGTGGACACTTCCTGTAACCAGAATGCCTTATGGGAAACTGGGGATTAAAAACAAATAGAAATATAAAACAACCTGTTTGTAAGATGAAAAAAAGGCTTTGTGAATGAAAAGCATTACTCCACTGCTTATGTTGTGGGGAAGTAAGGGGTGGAAACGCTTCTCAGAAGTGAAGCTTCAGGTCACCCGAGGCATTTCATCATGAGCCATTGTTCCAGACCTTCAAGCTTGCACCTTCAGGCAATTGTTTCCATCATTTTCTTCTGCAGCCGTTTGACATAATGCTGACCCTCAGTGACAACTGCTTTCTGCAGCATTTAGTATATGCATACGGACACATCTGACCATGAAGGCCAATGCCACTGAGATGCTCATGGTGTTTGGTCCAGATAGAAAAGGGATCCATCCAAACCCAGACACTATTGCTGATGCCAAGAAGTGCTTGGTGACAGGAGCCTGGTGTAGCTATCTCCTGTGAGGCTTTGTCAGAGCCTGACCAATGCAGAAGCTGATGCTCCCAGCCAAACATCAGACTGAGCTTGGGGACCCCAATGGAAGAGTTAGGGCAAGAACTAAAGAAGCTGAAGGGGTTTGCAACCCTACAGAAAGAACAACAATATCAACCAAACCACATCCCCCAGAGCTCCCAGGGACTAAACCACGAACCAAAAAGTATACATAGGGGGACCCATGGTTCCAGCTGCATATATAGTAGAGGATGGCCTTATCTGGCATCAATGGGAGGGGAGGCCCTTGGTCCTGTGGAGGCTAAAGCACTGAGACAGGAGTGGGTGGGAGGGTAGGGGAGCATCCTCATAGAGGCAGGGGGAGGGGGAAGGGATATGGAGCTTGTAGATGGGAAACTTGGAAGGGGATAACATTTGTAAAGTAAACAAATATAGTAGCCAATTTTTAAAAAAATAATTAAAAATCTTACTAGTGGAAAAAAAGGAAAAATAAAAAATAAAAGCGAGTTGTTTCAATTCTAGAAATACTGCCTGATGCTATAATTTGTAAATAAAATGTCCTCCATGAGCAAATAATTTGATAATTTGGTCCCCAACTGGAGACTGTTTTGGAAGGTTAGAGACTCTTTGGGTAGCCAGGCCTAGCTAGTGGAGGCAGGTCAGCACAGGTGGGATTTGATGGGTTTTCCAGATTCTGGTTTTCTTTCCTGCTCTCTGATGATCTGCTTCAATGGAAGGTACATCTTGACAAGCTAACACTCCCAGGAACAAATCCTCAGACATCAAAGAAAGGGATTCTGCCTTTTTGGATACTTTGGTAAGTAGAGGACTAAATTAATACACTTGTTATTAATGGGAAGATTGTAAGACCTATGGCTAGTCTTGAGAGGTCATTCTGGGAGCAGCAAGGCCTCCTGTTAGATTCCTATTGCAGCGCAGCTGGCTTCTGGGTCTTCTGAATGAGAACAGTGTTTAGAAGAAACAAGACTACGCATGTTCTCTCACAGCATCACGGACACATCACACAGAGTAGAACTCTTCCAAGTTTTGGGGCTGGAAAACCTAGAAAGAACGGCCAAAGTTTCCAGGCATCTGATGAACAGGCTAGGCTGCACTACCTTCATGTCTAGAAAGGGGATGACCAATGGGCTGGAGAAAGCAAGGCACAGGTGTGTGAGAGGAACCCAGTATCATGCATGATCTGGCCTGAGGTAGTTTAAAAACATAAATATCTCAGAATGGCCCCTGCTATGGGGATCCAGCTTTGCTGGGATGTCACAAACTGTGAAGGACAAGAATTTCTATGATTTTCTCTGAAAATTAGGGAAAGTTCATAAAGAAAAGAGATACCACATTGGTCAATAGCTGGATGCACTAAAGAATTCTTTGCTTTGTATTGAAAGTGCAAAGATACTCCCATCCTTTTCAGATGGATACTGTTCATGTATCCACAGTTTAAAGGACTTGAAGTCAGGACATATCCTGTTGAGAGTTGCTGATGTTTTTCTTAGTAGTATAATTAATATAATGGTTTTTTTCAACTTGTATTGAGACTATTAGTATTAAAGAGCATGTTTTACTTCAACTTCAATGAAGATTGAAAATAAAGGATAGCTATGAAATCTGAGAGCGGAGCATGAACTCACGGTGTTGGTTTTGATGAGAGAAGCTTCACAATACATTAACTATGAATATGGGGGATACCAGAATCCACCAATTTAAGTACACTCTAGGAGAATTGGATGCTGAAATGACTCAAAGAATCAAAATGCTTTAATCCCATTTGGCATTGCATTTTCCAATTCCTAAAAATACATGTGTGTCTGAGAAGATCTATGCTACATTGATTTAAAAAATAATGTATGAGTTAGAGAAAGGACTGAAGGAGCTGAAGGGTTTTGCAACCCCATATGAGGAACAACAATATCAACCAACTAGACCCCCTGAGCTCCCAGGGACTAAACTATCACCCAAAGAGTATACATGGAGAGGCCCATGGTTTCATCTGAACATATAGCAGAAGATGGCCTTGTCAGTCATCAGTGTTAGGAGAGGTCCTTGGTCCTATGAAGGCTCAATGCCCCAGTGTAGAGGAAAGCTAGGGTGAGAAGGCAGTAGTGGGTGGGTGAGCACGCTCACAGAAGAGGGTGAGGGGGAGGATAGGGAGTTTCTGAGGGGAACCAGGAAAAGGGATAACATTTGAAATGTAAATTAAAAGTACCCAAATGAAAGAAAGAAAGAAAGAAAGAAAGAAAGAAAGAAAGAAAGAAAGAAAGAAAAGAAGAAAGAAAGAAAGAAAGAAAAAGAAAGAAAGAAAGGAAGGAAGGAAGAAAGTAAAAAAAGTATGATGTAGTACTGGAGAAATGGGTCAGAAGATAAAATCTCAAAGCATGAGTTCAATTCCAATGACACACAGGAGGATAGAACTTCAAGCCATTCCCTAACCTCCAAATGTATGCATAAAATATGTGCCCATGCACATCTATACATCGACACATACCCACATTTATACACAGAAACACAAACACACATACACACAAACATCCATACACAGACACACAAGACACACACAAACACATTTGTATATGTGTTCATATGTATGCTCATGTATATGCCTGTGAATGTGAGAATTTAATATTAGAATTCTTCCTTTATTTTACTTTATCAAATTTTGTGAGTGAGATAGGGTTTCTAAAAAGAATCTAGAGCTTATCCTTTCTGTTAGACTGGCTGGCCATCGAGCTCTGGTGGTCCTCCAATCCCCACTCCTTTTTGTTGGGATTACAGATACATGTGGCCAGCCATAGTATTTTTTACAAGGATCTAAGGAAATAAAATAAGGTTGTCATTATTGTGCAGAAAGCACGTTATTGATGGAACCATTTCCCTAGCTCTCTAGATGTCTTTTTTAAATGAACAAATATTATTTATCTTTTCTATGTACCTGAATGGTAAGATCAACCCAAGCCTAATCTGAATATACTAAGGAACATGATGACATCAAACTACTAAGTGGTTTTTTAGTCCTAGAGGTGATTTTAGGGTCATTATGCTTTCAGCAAAATCACCAAAGAACAGCGCTATGCTGTAGAACTGAAACAAAATCATCATTGTTTTCAACTGGAAGGCAGACACTCATGTAGGGTGCACTGAAGACCATCCTTTTCTTATTATAGAGCAGCTGGGACGCTCGGCTGACTCCTTCCTCATCACTCTGCGGACATCAACCTGTTATGCTTCCTATCACTTGATGCTCCAGTTCCAAAGAAATACAAACAACCTAACTTATATGGGTGATGAGGGAGCAAAAAATAATGATGAGGTAAGAGAAAATAGCTTACTTACGGTTCTCAGTAGTCTCTCCAGCTGGGAAAGCCTACTGACCACAGTTGAACAGTAGATTACTTTGACTAAGTAAAACTGAATCAATCAATCAAAAGTGTTCAGGGATATATTTGTAAACAATATGAAAAACAAAATATGTCTTGAAAAATTATAGAGATAACTATTCTTCAGACCTCCAGTGAAAAGTGAAACTAACATGAAGTTGTCTTCTTCACACACACACACACACACACACACACACAGATATACCGCATGCAAGTGAATTGAATTTTTGTCAACATTACTAAAAGAAAAGCAGGCATGTGCCTCCATTCCTTGGCCCACCTCCCAGAATTGTTCTAGTGTGACTTACCACATTTGTAGAGAGAATGTCAAAGGCTGGATACCCTAGATTGGAATCATGGTCAAGTGCTCATCTTACCATAAATTCTGCCACAAAGGTTTGCTTGGGAAGGTATATTGGGCAGCAATATACAAGATGTGAAGATGATACAGGAAGGAGAAATAAGAAGGCTTGAGGTCACCTTGAAAATGTGGGTGCATTGACAGGTTACAAAAAAATGTAGGCTTCCAGAATCCTTGCATGACAGAAAAATGTTCATGTTCAATGCCTGCAGTATCTCTCCATCTGCTGATGGAGGTGCTTTCAAAACCCTCGGAGCAGCATTACCACCAGATAGTAGAATATTTTCTGTCTGTCTGTCTCTGTCTCTGGATGTGTGTGTGTGTGTGTGTGTGTGTGTGTGTGTGTGTGTGTGTGTGTGTGTGTGTATTTTATTCTCCATTTCTTCTCTCCCTTCTTTTCTCTTACTTTGTGGATGGTTAAATGTGGAAAATACAAACATTAAAACCCAACCTCAAAATCCAAAGGTATATTTATGGTAGGTGGTAGGTGGAAAAGAAAAGTGTTTGAATTTCTCTGAAAACAGACTTCTTCCTTTGCTGAAAACTGCTGTAGAAGCCACTCTTTGGAAGATTTTGGCTGTGGATCTGCAGCAGTTTCTTTTCTGACATAACTATGCCGAGGTGCATTGTCAAGCTTGATAAAAGGTTGTTATTGGAACAAAAAAAAAACGTGTTTTTCCTTCCCATGTAATATGTAATAAAACTATTCTCTGAAGTCTCAATGAACTCTCTCAATTGAGAAAAATACAGACAATTTTCATTATAAGTGAATGTCTCCAATTCATTCCCTTTCTATGGAAGGAAGACATGCAACAGTAACTTACTGTAGGCCACATTTCAGAAGATATAATCTATTCCATTATTCTTGTGTATGTTTCATATGAAAAATGTTATGAAGTTTTTTTCTCCTCACAAAAATACATATTCCCTTATCTCATTAAGTCGCTATCTCATGCAACACCCACTGCTGGGCTGTCACTGGCTCCCCTGCTTCCACCGCCAGGGTCTCCCCAGACTCAATTGCTATTTCAAAAGTATAAAAGAAAGGCACACAGAGCATTCACACACAGTCAGTCCATTATTCAATTTAAAATCTCTGGCAAATGTAGATGGCTTTCTGAGAATGAAATGAGCCTGGTTTTGGTTGACTGCGCCTGATGAGATCCCAGTATTATCTAAAAGATGCTATGACTTACAGTTCTTGTTACGCACAGAATGCGATATTTGTTTCCATAAAGTGCAGTGTTTTATCCTCAGGGTTGCTTTGTACTGGTCATAGGCACCCACATGGGAAAGTTAGTCTGAGTCGGTGCAACAGCTCTGAACACCGCCTTTTATCTAAGTCATATAACAGTGGACATCCTTGATTTTCTTGCTTGTTTGATTAGAAAAGTCATGTATACTTATTTTTATTTCCGTATTCATTCATGATACATATGAACTAAAACTATAAAGTTTTCTAATTCTTAAATTTCTTAATTAAGGCAGTCTACTGCTGGATATGCTCTGTCAATGTTGGACATAAATCCTATTCGCATAGACACAAAGATACACACATCACAATGTGACACACACAAGAATCTATACCCAATTTAGAGTCATTCTCAACTTTTAAACTTGTAAGATAATGCTTTATACATTATTCTTCAAAGTGGTTTCTACTAGGGCAGTCAAAATGGGTCAGAAATTCAGGATGCTTTTTATTATGCTGATGACCTAATTGCAGTTAGGAAATCAGAAAATGAAAGGAGAAACTATCCTTCTCATATTGTCCTCTGGCTTCGGCTTGGGCACTGAGGAGTACTCAGGTCAATAAACACATGTTATACAGATATATAAATGAAAAATACCCTACAGATAAAATGAGGCAAAAATGTTACCAACATCACTTACGTAAGTGAAAACTGATATATGTCTTCTCAGACTCATGATACTAAAATATTCTCACCACAGAAGGGTGTATACCCTTAATGCATGACAGATAAAATGATAAATATGTGTTTACACACACACAGTCCTTCAGTCTTATGGACTGAGCATGACTGAAAGTTCAAAAGCTACAACTGAAATGCCTGTAAAGGCAACCATTGCAATACACAGACAGACTCTGATCTTTTCTTGCCTACCATTGTCTTGTGAGCTAGGGTTCAGGAAATAACCTTCAACAAAATGACCTGTATGTTATGAAAGTGATATTAATCACCATACTACTTCTACTGCTGCCTTATAGAAAAATGTAAAAGAATCTTGAAACTGAAACAATGGAGGGACACGTTGTATAAATGATCACCTCTATTTTCACTCATCGACAACATTTTCTCTCCTAGCTATATCTCTTCTTTCACACTTATTTCATCAAGAATATATACATACATATGTATGTATATATAAACATACATACATATATATGTATATATATGTAATAGTATAATATATTATATAATAGTATATATTATATATATAATTTTACACTTGTACATATGTATATACACATACTATATATGTGTGTATATATGTATATATGTGTGCATTTTTCTGTTTTTTTTAGTGCAAATTTCCTTTTTTAAAATTTTTATGTATGTATACATTTATATCCCAAACACTGCCCCTTCCTTCACTACTCCCTTTCTCCTCTGATAAGGTGGGGCAATCCCTGTGTATCTCCCTACACTGGCACATAAGTATCTGCCAGAGTAGATGCATCCTAACCCACTGAGGCCAGACAAGGCAGCCCTGTCTGCGAAAGGCTACCACAATCAGGCTACAGCTTTAGGGATAACCTTTGCTCCAGTTGTTGGGTGTTTCACATGGACACTGAGCTGCACATCTACTATATATGTGCCAGGGGCCTCATGCCAGCCTGAGTATGTTCTTTGGTTGGTGGCTCAGTTCCTGAGATCTCCCAGAGGTCTAGGTTTGTTGACTCTGTTGGTTGTCTTGTGGTTTCCCATTCCCTTCAGGGGATGATTGAGAAGTATAAGCCATCCCTCCACTCATTCATAAGAGTCTCTGACCTCTGTACAATGTTTGGCTGTGGTTATCTGTGTCTTTTTCAGTCAGCTGGCTGGTAGAGCTGTCGGAGGACAGTTATTCTAAGCTCCTGATCTTCAAACATCAGTAACAGTATCAGGGATTGGTGCTTTTCCAATGTGTGGGATTCCAGTTGGGCCAGTTATTTGGCTTGTCATCCCTTCAGTCTCTGCTAGATCTTTGTCCCTACAATTTTTTTAGACAGGACAAATTTTGGGTTAAAAGTTTTGTGGGTTGATGTTCTGATTCCTCCACTGGGGGTCCTGCCTCTTCAGTTTCTATGTCCCTGCAATTATTCATCTCAGCTAGGGTCATCTGCATTGATGCCTAGGAGCCTCCTCCATCTCAGGTGCCTAGAACTTTCTGACTATTCATCCCCCCTCTCCTCTGGCAACTGGAGATATTCATTCATTCTCCTGGCCCTCTGGGTTTCTCTCTCTCTGTCCCTCTGCAGACTTGCTTCTGTATCCCATTCCCTTTCCACTACCCTGTCCTGTGCATGTCTCTCCCTCCCTCTGCTTCCTATGACTACTTTTCCCCTTCTAAGTGTGATACAAGCATCCTTGCGTGGACCCTCCTTCTTGATTAGCTTCTTTGGGTCTGTGGGTATATTGTGAGTATTCTGTGTTTTACAGCTAATATCCACTTATCAGTGTGTACATACCATGCATCCCATTTTGTGTCTAGGTTACCTCAATCAGGATGGTATCTTTTCAATTCCATCCATTTGCCTGCAAAATTCATGAGGTCCTTATTCTTATTGGATGAGTAGTACTACATTGAACAAATGGACCACATTCTCTGTATCCATCCTTTGGTTGAGGGGCATCTGGGTTGTTTCTGCATACTACGAATAAAGCTGCTATGAACATAGTTGGGCAAGTGTCCTTGTTGTATGGTGGAGCATCTTTTGGGTATGTGCCCAGGAGCAGTATAGCTGGGTCTTCAGGCAGAACTATTTCCAATTTTCTGAGAGACCACTAGATTGATTTCCAGAGAGTATGTACAAGTTTGCACACCCACTGGCAAGGAAGGAGTGTTTCTCTTATGATCTTGCTTGAGATTTTGATCTTGGTCATTCTGATGGGTGTATGGTGGAATGTCAGGGTAGTTTTGATTTGCATTCTCTGATGACTAAGGATGAGCATTTCTTTCATGCTTCTCAATTTGTTCACTTTTCAATTCATATATGCCAAAAACTAGAGCCCTTTGTTTGACGAATCAATATGACCAAATCCTCATTTGTACAGGTGTAGTACACACAAGAGTGAAGAAATCCCACAGGTTTGGGAGCATTTAACATGTCTGTAATCATAACGACAGATATAGTACACAATTCTCTTGCCATTTCAAATAAAGTCACATACCAGGTTAGTAAGTATCAGTAATTTATTCAGTAAGTATTGCTACCTTTTTATATTTGAAATTAAAGATGCATTTTCTTAATATCTTTTATTATCTCCCCACTTGCCCACACAATTTTGTTGGAAAAACACATTATATATTTATTTTTGTGGTACTAAGAGTTGAAGCCAGGATCTCACACATGTCATGTAAGTGCTCTACCACTGTTGCACCCCTATTCTGAAAATACTTTTTCATGTTCATAAAAATAACAAAAAGAACTTTCATATCATGTACTATGAGTCAGATATTGACCTAAGTCATGGACATAACATGCATTAACTCCTGTAATATGATCAACACTTCCTGAGAGTTTGGGGAATTAAGACAGTGAAGGTAAACAATATTCATAATATCAAGCAGCAACTAGCAGAATCTGGATTATATCTGGAGAATGTAATGTGAGCTCATGTACTAAGAAAGAAATTATGGATACCTTGAAATGGAGTACTGGATTGAATTGTGAAGACAAATTATAAAATATAGCTTGGGATCTCAAGGTGTTAATAATCTACTTGAAGAGATAAAGTTAATGTGCAGGAAACAATGAGAAAATGAATTGTGGAGGTATTTGTCATCACCTCTGATAATAACAATGAATGTACAACATGCAGAAATAATATGAACCAGAACAGACATGTGTTGCAGTTAGTAACAAAGTTATGTCTTATATTTAAAGTAAATACTTATATTTAAAAACTTGTGATAACAATACCATCCAGGGTGGAGGGGAGCCCAGGAAGGCATTTGAGCAATAAACCAAAGCTCCATCTAGATTAGTGAATTTCAGATCTCTACACCAGTAAGATGGCCACTATTAAGATTTTTTAATTACTTCCTCTCTGAAAGTAAAAACAAACCCTAACTAAAACAAATAAACAATAAATGATGACTGTTTAGATTTGAGTTCTTGAATCTTGTTCCTCTGAGAGACTGGAGACACATGGGCTGGACCTAGACCCTCTACACATATGTAGCAAAAGTGCAGCTTGCTCTTCATGGGAGTATCCCAAAACCTGGAGAAGGGACTGCCCCTGAATCTGTTGCTGGCCTGTAGATCCTGTCCACTTAACTGGCCCACCTTGGCTGGCCACAGTATGAGAAAATGAATTGCCTAGTCCACCAGTGACTTTGTGAGCTGGGGGAGGGGCAGGAGATGAGATACTAGGAGGAGAGAGGGGACTGATATTGGGATGTAAAGTGAATAAATAAAATAACTAATAAAGAAAGGGAAAGAAAGGAGATGAGAAGCCTGACAACAGAGGCAGTGTCCTTGATGAGTAACTCAGATGGTGACAAAGATACCATCCCACCTGAGCCCCATTAGCCTTTCTATCTCCCTTGTCAACCAATGTTCTCTGGTTCCTCCAACTCTCTATCACATCATATATTTTTTAAGTCATTTCATAATGTTCTTCTTATCTTATCTTGCTTAATATAAAACATAAATAATACTCACACCTTAGCAGACCCTGGGAGAAACACTTACACAGAGTGTTAAGATACAATCAAATCTCAATCTCTCTCTCTCTCTCTCTCTCTCTCTCTCTCTGTCTCTCTCTCTGTCTCCTCTCTCCAATCTTAGGATTTATAATTGAACCCTGTGAATAGTGCGTAGAGGTTTTTACAGGAATCATGTTTTCACTGCCTAATTTCATATATGCAAGTCTCCATGACTGCACATGTAAGTGTGTATGCATAAACATGAAAAGAGAAGACATTTGCTCATATATATGTATGAGTTGACAGCAGTTATATGTTTAGAATAAAACCTATAAGTGACATATTTTATTAGATAATTCTTACTGAACATTTGAAATGGATCTGGGACTTGTGAATGTTGCCATTTGCTTATTTCTTATTTTATCTTTACACACCACTTCAGTGATTAATAATAGGACTGCTTAGAGGCTCTTCACATCTGACACTTTTAAGAATGCTAAGGATACTTTAAGAATCTACTTTATCTACATGGGAAGAAGTAGTGTTTGAAAAATAAATGCTTTGAGAAAATATACTGTATGGCTGATAGCATTTTTGAAAAAAAAAGTGCGTTTTAGTAGAGAGCAACCTAGATATATCCATTTCTCACCTAGTACACATGAAACATAACAGTATGCTCAAAAAATTGTGTCTCCATCTTCCATACTCTCTGTTTTATTTTCTATGCCTGTCCACATCCTACCTGACAAGTAAAATATGCTCTGACCCTTCTAGGGAGAGTCCAGAAACAATGTCTACTCATCCATTCCTGTGTTCTAATGTATGAAATTCAGTAGATACTTAATATTTAGTGAACCTTTTAGAACAGATTGAAGAACTAAACAGCTGCGTACTTCATCTTTGTTTTAGGAAAACTCCATTAAAGCATTGTTAGGAATAGAGAGGGGATTTTACATGAACCAAAGCAATGGGTTTTAAGGTTCAGTGTGTTTATTGAAACAGCACACTCTGAACATTTGTCCGTTCCCTTCTGTTTCTTCACATTTATGTTCAAGTGCCCTTGTGATTTCTTATCTTAGACATTTCCTGTACATGTAAAGTACTTTAAGGTTACCACCCATATTTTAGATAGGATTTGTTGTACATATTTTACTCTCAACCATAGGCATGGAAAGAATGAATTTCATTCAACAAAACGTTGCTCTTCTCCAGCCATTGAACACTTTCCTATTTATTTGCAACTCAATATAATTTCTCTGTTCACCTTAGATAGTATCACAAAAAATCTTGTATTTCCCATTTAATACTTTAAAAAAAAAATCCTATGAGGGCCAGAGTTTCTCCTAGTGGTATAAAATATAGCTTGAAACTCCAATGTTTCTGGGAACTTTGCCCCAGGACTCTCAATTATAGAAAAGAAAATGTTAGGTAAGTGAGTGATATAGAACTTGGACTAAATGAAGACTTCTAGGCATTTCTGCCCACTGTTAGGCTTCAAGGTGCTTGGGACTCAGAGTTCAGTAGCAGCTTAATGTGCTTTGACTGCATATCCTTTCATGGGTGGCTTTGCTCACATCCCCATGGCTTCTGAAGGTCAGATGGGAAAAAGCTCCATATTGATTTCATACAAAACTTCCTCTTTACTCTTCAATGAGTGCAGCAGCTTCTCCTATTCATAACTATATTTCCCAGGTGCTCTGAAATCACACTGTAAACTCCAGATTCTGATCGACCTAGCTGACAATTTATAGCTCCTGTATGAACTCGAGAGTTCTCTCTTCTCTCCTTCACTTTATCAAAGCAGATGCCTGGCTTCTGTATTTTCACTTTAGTAATTAAGGAGAGTAAGATTGTTAAGACCAGTGCACTGTTATCTATGAATTATAAGGAAGGTAAGAATATTAAGTTAGTGTAAACAGAATGCAATTCTCCATAAGACACTAGCTAATAGACTATTAGCAGTCCTATAGGTTTTTCAGTTCTTAAAGCTTACTGTTATCCCCATTAAAGCATTTGGTGTCCAATTTCCGGAGGAACCGCCAAACTGATTTCCAGAGTGGTTGTATCAGTTTGCAATCCCACCA
>NW_022196913.1:5707170-5722263 GCF_008632895.1 Mastomys coucha
AGAGGCTCACAGCCATCCATCGAACTGAGTACAGGGTCCCCAGTGAAGGAGTTGGAGAAAGGACCAGTCGAGCTGAGGGGTTTGCAGCCCCTCAGGACGAACAACTATAAACTAACTAGTACCCTCAGAGCTCCCAGGCTCTCAACCACCAACCAAGGACTGCACATGGAGGGGTCTGATTGTTCTGGCAGCATGTGTATAGTAGAGGATTGCAATTTGATCAATAGGAGGAGATGAGCTCGGCCTTGTGAAAGTTCTGTGCCCCAGTGTAGGGGAATGCCAGGGCCAATAAGTAGGAGAGGGAGGGGTGGCAAGCAGGGGGAGGGGGGAGGCAACAGGGGTTTGTTTTTGTTGTTTTTGTTTGTTTCTGTTTTTTGGAGGGGAAACTGGGAATGGAGAGATTTACATGTAAATAAAGAAAATATCCAATAATAAAGAAAAATAAAGTATAACACTTGTTAATAAATTGAATACATTTATGCTTGTTAAAAAAAAAAAGCATTTGGTAAGTTTTCTGGCCCACTTTCTCATCAATAAAAGTTCATTTCCCTTTTTTTCTGATAATCACCCAAGAAGGACACATTTAATCCAATGTCCTAAATTGCATTAAAACAAAGGCATAAGAAAAAAATACCCACGTGAGGTATCATTCCTCACGATGAAATTATAACTTTTCAAACATTTGGTGATGTTTCAATTCAATAGAACAAATTAAAATTCTATAATAAATAATATTATTAGGATTTTAATGTTCAGTTCTCTTAAATAATTGAAGGACAAAGTTTATTTTGCAATGGAGTCCACTGTCATACAACTGACTAAAGACATTTTCATACATAAATCATTTCTAATTGAACCCAGGATCACAATATTTTTAAATGGTCCAAAGTAAATTGCTCAAGCATTCAATAACATAAATGATATCAAATTTCACAAAATTTTAATATGAATTATCCTGGTTTCTCAATCACTTTCCTAGTTTATATTTTCCACTCTAAGTGTTCCCGTTTATTTCGTGCCACATTAAAACAATTAACATTTAATATTTGTGTAATGTCAAGTCTAGACATTGAAATAATTTTAAAAATTCTAATTGTTTTAAGAATCAATAACCAAATTATTCAGACCAATTACCAACTTTCTGTTCTTTAAATGATAACAAGCGTCAGCATATCTAGCGTATCAGTGCTTGTTTCTTACAACATCATAATTTACTTGTGTATTATTTAAATAGGTTATGGGATTTAAAATGCATTCTATGGAAAGACATTAATCTTGCTTCTGATGACACAAGATAAGTATGTTTATCAACAGATTCAGTTTTGTATCTCTGTACAAACATATTTCGACCTTGGAACATGGCTATCATTTCTTCTGTGACCCTTCTGAGGGGAACCTGGCTGTCATTACTTCTGTGACCCTTCTAAGTGGAACCTGGCTATCATTACTTCTGTAACTCCTCTGAGTTACCTGCACATGCCTGAGCTATCTCTAAAATCATCTTTAAGTGATTGGCTTTCCTTGTTCATATATTATAATCTTTTTTCTCTTAGAAACTAAGTCTGTCTTACTAGTTTGACATAGTTTGACATGATAGAAATACTATGCAAATATTTTGAATGAATATTTTTCTGTTCTGTAATATACTTTTAGAACTATTTAAATGAATGAAGCAGTATTTATAGAATGATATGTAATGAGAAGATTTTAATTGTCAGTTGGAAGTCAGGAACTGAATAGACTTAGAACAATGAGAAAGGTTTGCCAATGGAAAAATACTTTATTCCTTACATTTTAAGTTTCTGGTCACACATGTCCATTATGAATTAATATGGTTGGCAATCTAGTGTCTATTAGTCAAGGAATTTTCAAGTTTGTATAAGCTTAACATGTAGTTAGTCTCCTATGTAACCATGAGAGAGTGTGTGCAGATCCACTTTAAACACCAGCAGAAAATGCTCATTTTCCATTAACGTTGTCTGGGCATCTTCTTTAGTTGTTATACATGCAGCATAATCTTGTTCTGATGGATAAAGATAAAATTGTCACTTATTGAATTCACAGATACCTCTCTCTTTGAGTTACTGTGTCAACTATATATTTGTATTATCAGATCCTAATTTTTGCATTAATCTTAACTTTTTCCTCTTTCTATAATTTTAAAATTTAGGTTTCCTTGTTCCATATGTTTTTTTTAAATAATAACTGTTATATTCAGGCCATCTTTTCACATTGACCAATTTACAAAGCATTCCATTTTAGGAAGCAATGAGATGATGCAGAAATACTGGTGGCTTACCTCCAAGACTTGGTGTTTGGAAAATACACTACCGGTTTGGTCTGAGATAGCAATGGAAACCTGAAAAATGATGCACATTCAGAAAAAAATCAGTTTCCTTACATTGTGAAAGGAGCAAAGAAACAGCCTCTCATTCTTGTTTTACAAGAAGGAAAAGGACTGGCAACTATCTCACTAGGTTTACAAACAAACTTGCCCCATAAGAATGACTACCTGAAATCAAACTCCAGAACTCACTGTGGAAAGAAAGAACTCCTAAATGTTGTCCTCTAAGTCTCACATGTACACAGTGACACGTGTGTGCCTGAACACACACACACACACACACACACACATACACACACATACCCACCACTAAAACCATAAAATTTTAAAATTGGTCAAAGATAACAAGTAGAATTTATCTATGTAAAAATATTGAAGAATTAGATTTTCAAGGATGTAGATAAAATGGGAGGAATCATTGGCTTGCATATTGAAATGCAGTGAAACTGTAAATTTTTGCCATGTGAATATGTATCCTATTTAAACAGATGACATATAGTTGGAGAGATAAAAAATTTAAATGTGTTCCTTATCACTTTGGCTACTTATATTTTGGTGATAGCTTATTTCATACGGTCCTGCACGGAGCACCCTTGTCCACAGTATTGTGCAATGACTCCAATCTCCTCTCATTGCTGGGCCTGAAACCATGGGAGTCTTAATGATTCAAAGCTCAGTGTTGGTGCAGGATATTAATAGTTGGGTCAAGCATCCAGCATTTGGTATGCCGGCAAAAGCTTATCAAATTACATCTAGGCAGTTTGCCCTACAAGTTTGCTTTTAAATCTTGATGGAACAATCTTTCTAGAAGATTTTTGTTTCCTTTCTGACTTGCACAAAAATATTTACTCTGAGAATAGCCTTTCACATAATATTTTGATATATCTACCTCGGAAATTGATCTTTCCCCTAAATAAAAATCTGGTGTCATTTAAAATTCAAAATGAGAGCCCATTCTGTAGCTCATATCTACTCATGCACTCAGTGGTAAATGAGCATCTACTACATGGTACTGGGTAGCTAAAATATCTCCAAGAATATGTCCACAACATCACAAATCTAAGTAATATTGAAAAATGCACATTATTAAACTATTCATAATGAACTGTACTACAAAGGGTACTTGACATGAGCCCAAAGGGACTGGCCTCTATCTCTCACTAAATATAGTCCTGAACATCTATCTAGAAACTAGTCAATAATATTAATCACATACACCAGTTCATGCCTTCACATGGTCACCTCTTGGTCTTTGTGCCTCTAAGCAACACAGGTGTACTTTATAATTGTGATGGTTTAAAGCTCTTCGTATTACACTTTAAAGTTTGATTTGAGTAACTTGTACATTTCCTAGCTCAGTCTCCAAATCCCCTCTGTAAATGAGATTATATACACTGGGTGCTCTGTGGATTGATATAACTAAGTTTTGATGAACATATAAAGGAATGGAGTCTTGGTTTTGCAAGTCTGCCTCAGTGATTCCGAAAAACAATGGCGATATTTTGAAAGCTGTAGTTCATGTAATTGTTATTTCATGTTAATGGTAAAATTAGCATATTTTTATTGACAAATTTTGTTACTTGGGAATTTCAAATTTTACTTAGTGTTTAAGTCTTCATAGACTCTCCAAGGGAGGAAGCAGAAATTTCAAAGCAATAAGAAGGTGGATGATTTACCCTATGCCAAGTTGTTTGTAAGAGGAAAAATCAAAATCTTAAGTCTTCTGAAAACTAAATGAAACTTTACAAATCCATAATGGTTTTCCTCAAATCTATTTTTTCATGTAATTATTTAAGTTTTTTAAATGTTATGATTTCTTTTGCTCATTGGCTGTGTTGATGGGGGTCTAAAGACACCTTCCCTCAGCTAAGAGAGGACTAGAAGCTGACACACTGGCTCTGCATGATCGTTATCACTGCAGTGGTAATATGATTCTGCTGTGCAGAGACCCAGGGAACGTTACCTCAAACCCACATATCAACAAGATCCTGGATCTTGAATAACAAATTAGGGGAATGGGAGTGAAGAGCACAGAAAGCCCCTCTTCAATTACAGAAAATACTAAGTGGAGATGGGTCTCTGGACATGGTTCTGTCTAGGGAAACATTCTTTGGATCTTCAAAAAAAAAATGTGTTGACTATTCTAAGGACAATGTTCTTTTAAATTTATTTTTGCTTACAATTTCATACTTGTATAATACATCTGAAGATCATTTATCTCCTCTTGACCTCCTTAGTCTCTCACTATTCCAAATCTTATGGCCAAGCCCCATCCCTTTTGTGACCCAATTAATGAGGATTGATGGGTGGCTGTGGCACAGATAGGGGATTACTTATACGAGATTGGGCGACTTAGCAGACACATTTCAGACTTAGCGAGGAGGAACACAACCTCAAGGCTGTTTTGGGCTCCAAAGTGAGTTTACAATTGGCCTGAGCAATTTAATGAAAACCTGTTTAAAAGTGGAAACAAAACTAAAATCAGAATGGAGGGGTAAAGTATTTGTTTATCATGAATGGGGTCCTAGGTTAAATACAAAATTAAAAACAAACAAACAAATGGCAGTATAGTGTCCTCTCTTGTGATTTTCTCAGTGAGTAAGGAGCCATTCAAAAACTCTTCCAAGAGATGGGGAAGATCACATCTGATGCAAAACCTCATAGAGTACCTTCTGTAAATACCTTCCTATTGAAGTCTTTCATATTATCTTCAGCTTCCAAGGGACCTATTCTGACACACCTCCTACACAAACTGGCACCAGAATTTCCCATAGTCCACTTCCCCAAAGACAACATGTTCTACTCCTCTGCATTTTATCTATCCCCAGGGTCAAGAACTATGATGCCTCATGTTGGGTCTCTCTTACCACCCACTCATAACAATAGCAGTCATCACTTTAATACTTACGTATTGCTGCTATGTTCTCTAGTTGCATAAAAATATTTTAGATAGAAAATATTTCTTGGTATATTCCCTGTCCCTGGTCAGCTGGGATGAGAAGGCCTTCATGTCCATTATTCCATCTTCCTTCTAAAATATATAGATCCTTTCTCTGACACTAAATAGTTGTTCAGCAAGTTTCTGTGCACTTATTGTCATTTTAGAGAATGAGAGCCTGGAGCACAGAATGGAATTGTTTCCCTAATTGTATTCAGAAAATGCTGAGAGGAAAAGAGGAGAAGAGAAGAGAGTGAGTGAGTGAGTGAGTGAGTGAGTGAGAGACAGAGACAGAAACAGTGATATAGGGAGAGACACAGAGAGAGACAGACACATACAGAGACAGAGAGAGACAGACAGAAAGAGAGAGATGGAGACAGACAGACACACAAACACACACACAGAGAGAGAGAGAGAGAGAGAGAGAGAGAGAGAGAGAGAGAGAGAGAGAGAGAGAGAGAGAGAAGAGAAGGAAAGGAGAGAGAGAGGCATAGCCCACTAAATGATATAGTGTGTAGTGTGGTGCCACTTAGGAAAGGCTTTATGTTGCAGGAAAGCTTACTGGGTTTAAGGTTAGATAAACAAACTGGAGCCAAAGTCAGAATTATAATTGGGAATACATTTTAGAAATATCATATTATTATTTTTATTCCTGGCTGTACCATGTGGATTGAATCACTGGAATCATCATGACTAAGAGGAGAATAATCAGAAATAGAGAGTAAGTTACTTAGATGAGTTTTCCTTAAACCAGTTTAAGAAGTTAAAGAAAAGTATTTGATAGCTGCCTTGTAATTGAGCACATCTGGATTTGTAAATGCTAAGTAATCAGGTTTGAAAATCTGACACACAAAATAAACTGGTTCAACTCCTCAATTAATGGCTATAGATAGCATATGTGGCCTTCTATCTGGAGCCTGAACGCCTGACATGAGAACCACTCACATGAAACGCGATCTCTGACCCTGAAGTCTGATGGTAGCAGGCATTCTAAGAACTTGTTAAAGTGTTTGGATCAAAGATTTTGTTGGTTTTGTTTTGTTTTGTTTTTAACATAGGAATAATTAATGAAATAGTCTGACAATGTCATATTTCAAGTTCATTATTATTATTTGTTAAAAAATCATCGCAACAACATTTGTGTGTCTACTTTCGGATATGGTCACAAGTTAGAATCTGCTTTCCTTACTCTGCTTCTTCCTAACCCCTCCCTGTCCCTCTTCCACCTAACACCTCATTTCTTACTTTGGTTTCTTCTAAAAAGTCATCATTAAATCTTAGGTGTCCTTTATCTTACCAACAGAAATTTCCCAAGGAAAAGATAATCTAATTCAGACACTTTTGTTTTTATAGGTAATTGATTATAATTTGACTTTGGAGAGATCGTGAATATATAGTACCTTACAGATACTAGTAAATGATAAATTACTGTAAGAATCAGAATTCTCAAATAACTGAAATATATATCATCAACAAATCTTGTCAATCTAAGTAAACAACATTTTTTGACACAACAGTCTGGTGCACATGGAAATTCACAGAGATTGTGATAGCACACACCAGACCTGCATAGGTTTAAGCCAGTAGAGTCTCAAGAATGGAGTCTTATTGGGTATATTAACCACACATAAAGGTAGGCTCCATGCACATCAGGAGATGTCTAAAACAAAATGAACTCAATGGTGTTTTTATAAACATTGTGTCTCATATGACTTTGTTGGCCACTTTTTGTTTTTGATTTTGACACTACTGGCCTTTTGCTTATGTATTATGGTTTCTAGTTTTGTTTTTATGGATTTTATGTGTGTGACTTGCATTTTTAATTGTGGTTTACTTGCTTTTTTCCTGTTTGCTAGAGAGAAAGAGAGAGAGAGAGAGAGAGAGAGAGAGAGAGAGAGAGAGAGAGAGAGAGAGAGAGAGAGGACAAGGAGGACTCAGTGTTGTATGGGAAAATCTAGGAGTACATGGATTTATATTTTTTCAATAAAAATCTAAAATAAAAAATTGTCAAAACTTTTACTTTAGCAATTGTCAAATTTCCTGTCTTATCAATGGTTTCCCTAATTTTTCCTTTTCTTTCTCATTTTGTAAGTTTATTGATGTGTTGTCATTGCTATTGTTATTTTTGGTGCTGGATTTAATCCAGGGCCACACTCATGATAAGCAATCTCTCTAAAATTCTATATAATTGTGTATATTCATAGCACATGAGGGTACACAAGGACATTTCACAAAAGTATATAATGTATATTGTTTACTCTCTTCTTTAGTAGAAACAAATTTTGTTATTTAACACTAAAATTTCTAAGTAATGATTCATATAAGAAATGCAGTGGTTTTCCTAAAGTATCTCTATTAATCTGATCCATTTCAGTTCAAACTTTGAGTCATTTCAATTGTTAGGTCTCCTTTTTAATGAAAAGAAGAACATATAACACATAGAATATGGGGCATATTAATCATTCGGTTAATATCACCTTATGTAACATCTGCTGCTAAATTAACAATATACTTAAATAAACTTTTTAAGATAAATTATTATTTAATATTATTTAAGATTAACTTCTATAAGCACCAGAAAGCAAAGAACAAATGAAAACATCTTGATTTTTCTTTACTAATCTGTGCTAAGTAAAATAGTGTTAATTTCCTATCAAAAAGCCCATTTTGCAAACAGGCATGGATTTGTTTGTTTGTTTATGTTGTGAATAATAGTTCTCTGAGATTGCCTTTAGAAAAAAAAGAGAGAGAATGTGGCCCCGAGAAGTTCATTTTCAAATGAGAAAGCTCAACTTTATAAATTTAAAAGTCTGCTTTTCCATCTAAACTTTGCTCTTGCTTTCTACCACAAAGCCTTTCGAGGGAGTGACTCAAAGTAAATGTTTTTCAGTTTCATAAGTGCCATTGGCAAAACTCCAGCATCAGATTCCAAAATAACAGAGAGAAGAAGGGAAGGAAGGAAGGTGGTGTGGAATGGAGGACATTTATCTCATGAAACCTTCACTGAGAATTCCAGGCCAGGATCATGGTTTGGAATGATTCTGCACTGACTTCTAATATGCATTGCACATTAAGGACAAATTATATTTGAATTCATGTGAATTGTTTTATATGTCACTGGTATTTTGTCCTTACTCTTGTCTTGCTCCGTTTTGGTTTTGAGACAAGGTCTCATGCAGTCTGCTATGGCTTTGAACCGCCGAGAACATCGAGCCTCCATTTCCCAAGGCCTGGGGTTATAGGCACGTTTCACCAAGGTCAGCTTTTTTTGTGATAATTGTGGTCAATAGTTACTTATCTAATTAACCATGATGCTGATGCATACAGGTGACTCTTGTGTGTTGTGGAGATCTGTAGGATAGAGAACCTTTTGAGAAGGTCCATTTAAATTTCTTATTTGTTTGAGAAGCTCACAGATTCAACTCAGATTTTTAGTGAATTGAAGGGCTAGCCCCATATTTCTTTCATGTTAGGTCTTGCTCATCTGAGGAACTAGTAACTTTCATACAATTCTCTTGAAGAATGGAAGTTATAATCTGGGGAGAATAATTGAAATAATTGCTACCTCTTTAAACTGAAAGAAATTCAGAATTATTTAAAATGATTTGGACACTGGAATCTTTCCTAGCAATATGCTGATGATCAAGCTTAATATATTTGTGTTTGTTAGCTACGTTTTATCCACATCTCTTTTCCTGCTCCCGTTTTCTTCTCTATTTTCTGTACCCTCTGTCCTGTTCTTTTAAATTAACTAATCATGACTTTCTTTTTTTTTTTAACATTTTTTATTAGATATTTTCTTTATTTACATGTAAATTTCTCCTTTACCAGTTTCCCCTCCAAAAACCAACCAACCAACCAAACAAAAACAACAAGAACAAACCCCTGTTGCCTCCCCCCTGCCCATGCCTGCCACTCGACCCTCTCCCACTTTCTGGCCCTGGCATTCCCCTACACTGAGGCACAGAACCTTCACAGGGCCGAGGTCCTCTCCTCCTATTGATGATTGAATTTGCAATCCTCTACTATACACATGCTGCCAGAACAATCAGACCCACCATGTGCAGTCCTTGGTTGGTGGTTGAGACCCTGGGAGCTCTGAGGTTACTAGTTAGTTCATATTGTTGTTCGTCCTAAGGGGCTGCAAACCTCTCAGCTCCATAGGTCCTTTCTCTAACTTCTAAATCATGACTTTCTTTACCCTACTAATTAGCTTATCAGCCTTCACACTGTTGTTTTTGTTGGTTGTAATTATAGTATACATTTTATATTAGTCACACTTTTACTTCAAGGAAACTCACTTAATATATAAGGACTTTATACAGTAAATAGGTAGTCCTTCCTTTGCTATTTATGAAATTAGTGAATCATACAGTGACACCTGTGTATTGCATGCCACACATACATTATAATTGTTTTTGTTGCAAGCAGTCAGCTATCATTTAAATTATTTTCAAGATAAAGAATGTCTTAGAATTGATTTCCTTTCTTTCCTACCTCTTAAGGAATACTCTACACCTCAGGGATGTTTGCTCATGGTCTTCTTGAAAGACAGTAATTTCCCAGAGCCTGCATTCTTCATACATGTTTTTTCTTCCTGCCTCACTCTGTGACATTTAATAATAACTACAATTTCATTGTACACACAAAAATGTCCAGAATATTAACACTATATCTTGACTTTAACTTATTTCATCTGTGTACCTTCTTACAAACTGTAGGGCAATACAGCCATCATTCTGATAATTAAAATACAGATTTTTGGGGAGCTAGTATTTACAGGCTAGATATAACTCCTTGTGTATTTTACCACTTAGTTTTTCTTGTCACTTGTTTCAATATTAGACAGGTCCAACCTTTTCTAACCATTCTTATGTATTGTAAATATAGTTATATGGTTGGAAAATAAGCATCATAATAGTGTTTTTATATCTTTCAGTATTTGTGTTTTGTTTTGTTTGTTTTATTTTTCCCTAGCCTTGTATGGATTTCACTTCTCTCCTAGCATGTGATCTCTCATCTGTCCTCAGGTCAAGGCTTAAGGGAAATGGTATGTACCGTTGAATAACTCTTTCAGGGTGGTTCTCTTCTACTCTACTTTTCACTGGAAACCTGGCTTACCTTTCCTCCCTCCATTTCCTCATCTGTCCTATCCCTGCAGATGGCCACTTGAGTCATTTGGAATCCCCATGCTGCACTGTTTCCTAGAAACCTTCATAAGATGGCAGCACCAGCTTACTTTATTTTTATGCCAGTGTTTCTGGCATCACTGACTAATGTGACTATATATTCCATGTGTGTGAATCTACTCCCTCAGTGCTTTATTCTGCTATGCCTGATATGTAAAGTGACTGGCACAGGGATATGTCCTGATATACTTGTCGTTAGATGGAGGAGTTATTTGGGAAGTTAGAGAACTGCTGTTGAAGATAGCATGGCTGTCTGGGAGTGAGGTCTTTAAGAGCTCACCTTTGAAGATTGTAGCCCAACTCTGCTCCTATGTCAGTTTTCTGATTCCTGAATGCTAAAGCAATATGACAAAACTTTTCCTATGCCATCGACTTAGCTAATCCAGCTGTTATATCTTCCCTCCATGATTTGCCATATATCCTTAAACAGTAAGCCAAAATAAAATCCCCTTTTCTTTAATTTACTTCTGTCAGTTATTTTGCACAGTGAGATGAAAATTAACAAAACAATATTTATTTCTAATTTCAGTAAAGAAAGATAAACTCAATCTGCGATTCTACCTTGTATGGAAATGGTGATCTTTTCTTTCATCCCAGTATGAGAGAACCAATTACTACTGTCAGACCACATCTCAGGAACACACCGAGCAAAGGAAAACACATGTACCTTATTAGGTGTCATAGAAAGACATTATTCCCTACATAGAATAAATTCAATAGTTTCACGTGTTGATAGACACTTCTTCCTTAGGACAATCTAGGGTGGCCTCTCAGGAGGATAAGGGCCTGGAGAGCAGTGTGTAAGAAGGAAGTGTCTTTGTTAGATGTTTTAATGCTGTTGCTTTAAAGAGATACAAAGAACTCGTCCTTCTTGGCGTTCAGGAAACAGAAAGGAGGGCTGCTGGGAGAGCAAAGCCAATGATCTGGAAATAGGGCTGGTGCTCGCTTTGTTTAAGCTGCCACCGGCCTTGCCAAAGTATGAGACCCTCTCACAAATCATGCGATGTTCATGGTCTTCATGATACAGCCTGGGATTCATGCAGGCAGAGAGGTGAAGAGAAAACAGAGAGAGAATACACTTGTGCATGGGTGTGTGCCTAAAGACACAGAAGCACACACTGCTGCAAGGCTTGGCCAGGATTCTGTAGCTGCTAAGTCATGTGAAAAGAGAACATAGCTGATATCACACACCACTGAGCCTTGTGGCCTAAGGGAAGTGGACAGTTGCAATTTCCCAGAAGCATTAGGGAAATGTATCACCTATGACAACCAGCTGCTTTGCCCCTGAGACATCTCAAAAACCCACTCATAGGATGTGACTTTCTCCAACCATTCCAGAACGTGCCAAAGCTTATTGATCCCCCCTTTAATTACTATAGCTCTCCCATCCTCCCACACATTCAACACAGCTGATTGCTTGCTTTCTCAGTCCCTTCATTGCTTTCTCTTTCTTCCCTCTGCTTTCTTTTCTCCACTTCTCACCCCTGGTATTTCCTGTTGAGAGCGTTATCTGCCCAATCAAATCAACTGCTCCATGAAGATAAGGATTCTTCGTGACACATATTGGAAACCAACACATTTTGCCTCTTCCTGATCCTGTGCATCCCCTTCAATGTCAGGTGCTTGCCTGTGTCCCAGAGGGCTATCTTCCATCCCTGTATTCTATTTGTGAATATGGTGGTGACCCTTGCCTGATACCATCATCATCCTCATAACAGTTAGGATGCTAGGGTTAAAGTGAAGGAAGTTATGGAGAGCCACAAATAAATACTTCTCTGACTTTCTGCTCTTGTCAGGCTCTGAATCAGACAGCAATGATGGGAAAACTCAACTCAAACTTACTCTCTCAATTCGTTTCTGCTACATGTGCTTTTGAGCTAGATAAGGGTTTTATGGGCATAGGTATCAGAGAATTCTGATTAGCTGGGCTTGAGACCATTTCCCTGCCCACTTCTCCTTGCAGTAGCTGTTAAAACAATCCAGCTTGGAAAAGGGGGCCAGAATGAAGCATGTGACTTTATGTTGTTATCTTGGTCTGTATAATACATAAAAGACAATGTAAAACTAGAAACTAGGAGTTTCATTTGGTTGAAGATAAGATTGATGATCTATGGACAGCACATTGAGACAGTTGTGTTTTCAAAACTGGAAAGATAAAGTATCACAACTTAACAGAGAGAGAGAGAGAGAGAGAGAGAGAGAGAGAGAGAGGGGAAGGGAGAGAGAGGGAGGGAGAGAGGGAGAGGGGGAGAAGGGGAGAGAGGGAGAGAGGGAGAGAGGGAGAGAAGGAGAAAGGGAAAGGGGGAGAGAGGGGGAGAGAAGGAGAGAGGGAGAGAGGGAGAGAGAGGGAGAGAGAGGGAGAGAGAGGGAGAGAGAGAAAGAGAGAGAGTTTATGTTTAGTGAATAGAAAAATTCAGTTAGAATAAGGTCAGATGAATAAATTCTATCCAGCTGCGGCAGAATGCAGCATCTGTAGCTAACAGTATTATACCATTAACTAATTTTTTTAACTAAAGTTTATATTTACAGTAAGTGACCGCATACACACACAAGGCACCAAAAACTTCTAGCATCATAGACATTTCTATTTAATTGCTTGTCATTGTGCACATGTACAAGTCCAAACACATTAAATTTTACATATTGAATATATAGAGGGCTTTATACCTTAATAAGTTGATTTTATGAAGATGTGAATATACATATGGAAAAATGTGGAAGTGGTTTTGTCTACAAATAAGTTAGTATATAAAATATTTAAAGAAACAATAATATTTTGCATAGTAATAATGAAAAATCCACTGCCTAGAAACATTAACATATATCACTTTCAAAGTTGTTTTTGGTGATTTACCTTATTTTATTTGTGAATGATTGAATGTGTGTATACGTGTTTATATATGCACAGGCATGTTTATGTATGTATATATGTTTTCATGTTTGTGTCTGTATCTGTATTTCATGTGTGTGTATGTGTGTGTATTTGCATATGCATAGAGGTGTGTGGGTTAGGTGCTTGTTGAGTTTAGGGAAAGATGTTAACTTCCCTGGAGCTGGAGTTGCCAGTGTTTATGGATTTGGTTGCTGGGAACTAAGTTTCTTTCTTCTGAAAAGAACAGCCAGTGCTCTTAAAAGCTGAAACATTGTTCCACATCCTGGAAGCTTTGACTTTCCTTGTTACATAAAATCTAACGTGAGCTATTTTTACTCCAACATGCCTTTTCCTAGTTGGAAGCTTGGGTATCTTCTATGTATAGCCAATTGTGTCATAACTACATTAATAACATGTAACATTTAGTAACATGTGAAGAATGTATACAGTGTGAAGAGAATGTAAAATGATTTTGAAATGTTCTTGTGACTTCTTACAAAACTGTTTTTGAGATGAAATTCAGCTGCTCTTCTCATTCATAACCTAACAAAGCTGTTCTCTAAGCCTTTAGCTCTCTCCTCTCTCTCTCTGTCTCTCTGTCTCTCTCTCTGTCTCTCTCTGTCTCTCTGTCTCTCTCTCTCTCTCTCTCTCTCTCTCTCTCTCTCTCACTGCCAGTACTAACTTCTCAGCCCCTTACCTCATCTATAGTTTAGTGGTGGTAGCATAAGTAACTAGATTTCTGTTCTTCAGAAGTACGTAGGAGTCAACAGCGGTCATCCAGGCATCGCCTTCAACCTGCAAGTATATGTAGCAGATGATGTCGCTCTACTGTCATACACAGTTGCAGTCACCAATGTTCATACACACCTATGAAGGAAAACAGCTGCTGAGAACACAGCCTCAAAATTTATCCTGTATGTCCTGAAGGCAAGAAACCCACGATTTCATTTTCTAATTAAATCATGACCTTACTTCACTTACTGAAAAAAATAAATAAAATCATACCAGAAGTATTGGTATAAATTCATGCAACTTTTGCAAAACTCTTGAAATTATGTCATCTCTAGTTTAAGTAATTTCTTTCTCTTTTACAGTAAAAGCAAGCACAATGTTTTTATTGGAGATAAGTCTTTGGATACTTTTTATTCTCTTCAAATGTGAAAAAAAAACTTAGTCAAGTCATTTTTTTCTACTAAAACCTTACTTGATCATTTTAAAAGTGAATTAGTAGATATATAATTTTTCATAAAAGTGTCCAGTAAAATCTTGTTTTCATAATTCATTCTCATATTTTCATTTTTATTCTCAACCTATTTGTTCACAAGCACAGCATCCACAGATGGAACTACTGACCAAGGTTCAAATAGACTTCCATAACAACCTTAAATCTGGTATCTATTCCTTTAAACTAATGAACTTATGTACTCATTTGCTGAGGGAAGGGGCAAGCCTGGCACAATGTTCCCACAATGGTCATAGAAAAACATAAAGTAGCCTTTCTGTTCCTGTGCTCTGGGGATTAGACAGGCCCATTAGCATTGCAGCAACAAGTGGCCTTACCCACTGTTCTATCTCACTGGCTCTTCTTACTTTCCTTAAGAAACTGGAAACAACCCAGATGTTTCTCAACTGAAAAATAGATAAAGTGTCAGTTTGGCGGTTCCTCCGGAAATTAGACATAACTCTACCGGAGGAACCAGCCATACCACTACTGGGCATATACCCAAAAGATACTGCAACATGTAATAAG